>NW_015542367.1:317576-338654 GCF_001515605.1 Sinocyclocheilus anshuiensis | reverse complement strand
AAATTGCAATAATATTTCACAATATTACAGTTTTTTCTGTATTTCTGATCAAATAAATGCAGACTTGATGAGCAGAAGAGACTTATCTAAAACACATTACAAATATTACTGATCCCAAACTTTTGAATGGCAGTGTGTGTATATATATATATATATATATATATATATTAGTCCTAAAATATGCTTCATTTTGTTTGTGCAAAATATAAGTACTTATTTTTATTTTTTGATTCTGTAGTGAAACATGAGTCAGGTTTGGTGAGATTCACCCATCGGTTCCTCCATCATTTGTAAGGCTTTTGGGAGGAGAATGCCCATGTTCTAATGTTTTGCGTATGTCGCATCAGCATATTAAACGAGTCAGAACTGCACCAATTAACAGCTACAGAACAAACAGATGCATTAATGAAATAAACAAATGAAACTAGACTTTATTTCCCCGATCGAAATGCTGAATTCAAAGCACTTCCAGGAGATATTAGTATAGTGTACAGTATAAGGCCTATTCAAACAAATGCTTATTTTTTCCACCCATGTAAAAGGGAAAAACATCATGCGGAGCCCCTTTCCATATTTGGTTCCTAATGGAGTCGGACACACAGTTATGACAAGAAAAGAATTTCCATGATCCGTTAATGTTGATATCTCATATCAATTGATAAAAGGTCATAGGAAAAATATAGATATTTATGTTGCAGTTAAGTTTATCTTACAAAATACAAAATCATTGTTTTTAGTGGTGTGGTCTACTAAGACAAGTCCCTCAAATTGCAGTAGAGAATCAAAAGCAAATTCAGACTAACCAACGTCTTCCTTCAATTGGGAAAGATCCTGTGGCGAGACGCATAACAGACCGTTTCTTCCGATGGATTCTGCAATTTGTTAGGGAAAGGCAGACGAAGGACGAAAGGCGAGAGTCTTTGTGTGTGTGTGTGTGTGTGTGTGTGTGTGTGTGTGTATATATATATATATATCGCTAACAGCAGAGCCGGTGAACTCGGGTTGATGTTTATGTCTGTTTTATGTGACACCCACCTATAAACCTTCAGTTCTCACAGGGCCTCCGGCGTTTCTTAACACGTGCTCTAATTTCCCACAAAAGAGCGACTCGCTCCCAATGGACCCAAATCAAATCTGAGACTCCGCCCCCTTCCTCCTGGCAGCCAATCCGCAGCGACCGGCCACCGCAGTTGATTGGTTGGTTGGTTAAACAGGCGATCTGAATTTCTTCTTTGCGCAGCTAATTGACTTTTCTTAATCAAAGACAGCGAAGGACCACTTAAATATTGGAAAACAAAACAAAAGCGCAGCAGAAGTGTTCCTGGTGAATCTCAAGCCCTCCCCGGCACCGGGACACGTGGGGTCTCCCGAGGGCTGCTTGAGGGGCAGGTGAGGGGCTATAAGGTGAAGAACACAGAGATGCAGAGCAGCAGCAGGGCCAGCAGGGGGCGTGACGTTTGGTGCCACAGGCCTGAAGTCGACACGTCGCTCCGGGACGGTTCAGCCTCGTGACTGGTGTCATCTGGAAACGAGGAGACACCGAAAAAATGTGATCAACTTCTGTGCAGTTGGTTGTAGAATTTATATATATATATATATATATATATATATATAGTATATGTTATAAGTAATCTTATAACATATAAACTATATATACATATATATGTATACATATATGTAATCTATTTTTGGAAGTCCCTCATACACACACACACAAACACATACACAAACACACACATATATATATCCATATCAGGAACTTAAAAAAAAAATAAAAATTACACGCATCACCTTTAAATATCTTTTTTTTTTATTAATATGTAATGCATTTTAATGGTTTAATTTTAAAGATGTAAAAGGATGTCTAATCAACTGAATTCATAAAACATTTATCAATAATAGTGCCAAACTTGTTACCATGAACTAAAACCATAAAAACATTAAATACTTGAAATAAAATTAACTTTTTCTGAAATAAAATAAAATATATAAAAAGTAATCTTATTTAATTTTTAGCTAGATGCAAGGCAGCATTTCTCATTTTCATTTAGTTTAACTTGATGTGCTAAAATAACTAAATGCAATAAAAATTTGTAAAACACAACAAAATTACAAAAATTGTAACTAAAATTAAAATGAAAACAAAATATAAAAATAAAAAAACTAATTCAAAATAATAATAAAAATTTAATAATTTATTAAAATGTCAACAATAACTTTTTATTTTTCAGACATTGTTTTCAAGTCACCTTTATTTATTTATATTGCACTTTACAATACGGATTGTTTGTCAAAGCAGCTTTAAAGTGTAATCGAGCCCTGTGGTTCCCTGTGGATTACTTTGGCCACACGTATTACAAATTGCGAACTTTGTGTCTTCTTCACTCACAGTGAAGTACTTCCACGCTGACGACATGTTTACATGCGGATGTGAGCATAGCTGTGACGTCAAAACGGACCGACTGATTCCACTCCCTGGCCGGTCGATACATTCTACTGTACAACAGTAATATTGTGCACGTCAGGGTTATAATAGTTCACTAAAACTATAAAAAAATCATTAGTTAGCTGCAGGATATTCACTGTACTTCAGAATTACAGATTCTTCATATTAAGTAAGTTCAAAATAATAATTTTGACCGGAAAATGTCATCTGAACAAGTAACATGTCTGCCACTTTTGTTCTGACCAACTGAGAAAAAAAAGCATTACAGTAAATCGCGCTACCAATGGTGATTAAATCTAACGATTGCTTAGCTCATATCACATCAAACCGTGCAAATTATTGTTATACTTTGTTCTCAAATTCTTAATGTTAACAACATAAGCATTCCGTGTAGTAAGTGCCTATTAGTGTTACCTGTAGATTTCAATTTCTGTACAGTCTAATCTCTAATTGTCATACCATTCGAATTTCATATAATTAAATTGTTCTTTTAACCCAAAAGCAAATTAATGTTCTTTAGAACTGGTTCTCTTTGAAATACAAATCTTGTGTAATCCCACATAACTGTAATCAGATGCACAGTTAAAACTGGAATATTTTTTTCTATAGCCACTCCGAGGTCCGAAGTCTTTTGTTTTTGACTACGGGTGAATCTCCAGTTGTCACTGATGATTGTCGTTTACAATCCGCCGTCAAAATGAGAAGTTGAATTATTCCAGCTGCTGTGAGAAAAGGCTGTAAATGACCCGTCACCGGCAGCATCCTCACATGCGTAATCGCCTACTGGCCAGGACTCCTTCTTTATGTTTACAGACGTGACGTAATGATGCAAAGACGAACGGCGGCATGCTCATATTTCCCGCGAAAACCTACCAGTACCACTCAAATTAGAACACAAGCTTACCGCTGTGAATCGGGCTAAAGTAAGGAGATAGTTGTACTTGCTCAAAAATTGATTTGATGGACTACAGCTTTAAAATAAACTTACACTGAAAAAATAAAAAAATTATATATATATATTTATTTTATTTTTTTTCCTAATTGTAAGTTTACAAATGACAAAAACACGACAAAATTACTAAAATTTAAACTAAAATGAAAACAAAAATAAAAGCTAATTCAAAATATTACTAAAACATGTAATAGTATCTGAATGATACTAAACAATAACACTAGTGCACGTCCATTTGCTGTCTAAGCTTTAAGCAGCAAATGAGCCAGACTCCTGTTGTCAGAATCCTCAGTAATAACGGAGGCAAAGCTGTTTGGAGTCTCAGTGCATTTCTGCTGGTCTACTGGTGCAGACACACAGACTGTGGTTATCATCAGTGAGCGTGATATGGCTTTGGAAAGCACAGTGTCTCTCTGAGGGGGAAACGGACAGGTGTGGCGCTAAAAGAGACAGATAAATATGGTTGGGAGGACAGAGCAGTTTGCTGGCTCATTCAGGCGGGCAGACAGACACCTCCAGCCTCTCAGTGGGGATCTGGACTAATAAATCAATGCCTCCATCATGACACGGCGCTGCCAGGAACTCAGGCCTGGGTGGGTGTGTGTTGGCAAGGTGAAAATGCATGAGAAAACTATACTGTGTTCAACTACACTGACACTATCTGCAGTGTTAATTGATATAAGCATGCGCTTTTAACACCTTTTCACCACGGATCGCCCACCAAACTGAAACTGGCTCTGCACTTGGTTTTCTGAGCCTGTGAAATGTTAACACTTTATTTGATAGCTCACTTCAGACATTCTACTAACTATAAGTAACTTTGTAAGAACCCTAACAATAAACCCAACCTGAAAGTCTACTATTACTCTAATGAGAGTTAGCTGACGTGTAATAATGTTTTTGTAATGTTTTTTAAAGAAGTCTCTTCTGCTCATCAAAGCTGCATTTATTTGATCAAAAATACAGAAAAAACAGTAATCTTGCAAAATGTTATTACAATATAAAATAATGGTTTCTATTTTAATACCCTTTAAAATATAATTTATTTCTGTGATGCAAAGCTGAATTTCCATCATCATCACTCCAGTATAACGTGTCACATGATCTTCAGAAATCATTCTAATATGCTGATTTATTATTAGAATTATCAACAGTTGCGCTGCCAAATATTTTTTTGGAAACTGCGATACTTTTTTTTAGGATTCTTTGATGAATAAAAAGTTAAAAAGAACAGCATTTATTCAAAATATAAATCTTTTCTAAAAATATAGATCTTTGCTATCACTTCTTATCAATTTAACACATCCTTGCAAAATAAAAGTTTTGATTTCTTAAAAAAAAAAAGAAGAAACATTGACTGAACCCAAACTTTTGAACTGTAGTGTATATTGTTAGAAAAGATTTATATTTTAAATAAATGCTATTCTTTTTAACTTTTTATTCATCAAAGAATTCTGGAAAAAAGTATCACAGCTTCCAAAAAAATATGAAGCAGCAACAGTTTCAATATTGATAATAAATCAGCATATTAGAATTATTTCTGAAGAATCATGTGACGCTGAAGACTGGAGTAATGAAATTCAGCTTTGATCACAGAGATAAATTAAGATTTTAACGTATATTAAAATAGAAAAACTTTATTTTACATCATAATAATATTTCACAATATTATTTTTCCCCCTGTATTTTTGATTAAATAAGTGCAGCCTTGATGAGCATAAGAAACTATATTAAAAATCGTTCTGATCCCAAACTTTTGACCGGTAGTGTAAGTAAGTCTCGTATAGTTTGTAGAATGTCTAAAGCAGACTATGGAAATAAAGTGTAACCTGTGAAATAATCTCTACATCTACAGATCAGAAAGTCTACAGTAGGGCTGGGCGGTATCGAGTTTGTATGATATAGAAATATATTTTTTAAACGATATGGTATGAGGCAATACTGTTTATATTGATATACAGTAATTTGATACACAGAGTCAGCTGCTGCGGGGAAAGTGCATAATCCAATTTGTTCTAAACATGAGGCATGCTTTATATTAAGGGCTGTAAAATAAGATAGTTAACACGTGTAGTTTAAAGCGGTTTGTCCCGTCAGAAAGGCTGCATGTGCTGCTAACAGCTACTGTTGCTGTGTAATGCGTTTGAGATGTGCTGTTTTCCTCAATGAACTTACATTTCACAGCTATATTCTCCATCTGTAAATGTTAGAAAGTCATGGAAATATTCCCATTTTGTTGTTGAGTCTCCGCTAAACTTCACAGACTTCAGGGAACAAGCGCCGCAGCACATATGTGCCAAACAGACGGAGCGCAATAGAATAGGAGCGCAAAAATTCTGATTAAAAAAATACACATTTTGCTGAAATATTTGTAGCTGGCCAATGAATGTGCCATATGTAGACTTTTAAACCTACAAGTAAGTGTATTTTTATGATAGCAGTAACTGTACAGTGAATTAGTCTGCTTTCATTTTTATTTTTAGCTTAGTGAATTTACCTTCATTATTTTAGTTTTTAGATTTTAATGTTACAATGTAATAAAGTAATGCACATAATATATAGCATAGCCTACATAGTTACACTCACTATTTGTTTTCATAGCCTTTAATATGAACATTGTTTCACTGGACAACATTGGGCAGGATGTAAAATAAAAGTTGTTTTTTTAATCCAAAAAGAAAAATATAGAAAATACAGAGATATATACCATATATGGCAAATCAGCAAATTTAATTTAATTTATAATAGTTTAATTAGATTTTAATCATCAACGAGCATGTCTAATCAATTGAATTCATAAAACTTTAATAATTTATTAAAATTGTAACAATAATAATTAAATGTAGATTTTTTTTCAGAAATTCTGTGTTGTTGTTTTAAATTAATCTGATTTATTCTGTATGATTTAATTTAATACAAATGTATCATCAAAAATAGTAGCTTTTAAAAATCTTTAGCAATTTAATTAATCTTTTAAAATTTAACAAAATAAAATTTGAACAAATCCTATTATTTTTTTGAAAACAGTGTTTTCCATTTGCATTTAAAATTTTATTTAATTTAAATAATAAAAAAGCTTGTCTAATCAATTAAATTCATATAACTTTAATAATTTATTAAAATGGTAAAAAAAATTCTGTTGTCTGTTCTTAATTGTTCTGTTTTAAGATGTAATGCAAATTTATTATCAAAAACAATGGTATTATAATTAATGTATATTACTTTAACAATTTAATATTTTAAAATGCATTCAAATGAAATTTCAACAACTTGTTTTTTTCCCCGTTTTCTTTTTTTTGTTGCAAACAAAGTGCTGCAAAAGGTTTATAGTTTATATTAAAATGTGGATTTATTTTTTTTGATATTCCTTAAAAAACACTTAATGCTTTAATAAACAATCATTAATTAGTGTTATTATCATTGCTATTTTGAGACGTACATTATATTGTACAATATGTTTCTATCATAATTTCTTCAAGTTTAACCAAACTTTTAACCAGAGTAATTTTGGTGGGTTGTAGTGAAAACTTTGAGGTTCTGTGTGTATTTGACGAGTTTTCTCAAATGAAATGGTGACGGAGTGACTCTCAGACTTCTTATTTAAACATCAGTCTTTTTGCGCTTTAATATGCAAGTCCATATTTCTTTTTATCCAAATTTTGCCACATTTCTGTGACATTCCACATTTTTATGACTGGACTCGTAGGCAATATGCTTGTGGACAGATTCGCCATTAATCACCACATAAAACCAAAGCAGTCTGTGGTTGGTCACAGTCAGACGCTCATTTCGTGTCACAGTGGGCTTTACACCAATTTACAGTCCGACTTCTCCCTTGGTCTACTTCAGGACATCTTGAATTTGAATGCAGCTCCAATGTTAGATCATGACACCATGAAAGTCAAAGCTAGCGTGACAGAAATGGCAATAAATATTACGAGCCGGGATTCATGCATATGTTAGCAAGTGCCATGTGTTCGGATGTAATGGGTTTTATCAGGCAGAAGCCAAAACAAGCTTGGCATCGTCCCACATGACACTGCTAATTTGGCACAAAACCATTGTGCATATCCAAGTTTTGGATGTTACTTCTTCCCGCAGTCGATGTGCATGCATATATTGATACAGTGTGTAAATATAATCCATGCATTTCAGCTGGAAGCCACGATAGACACTGACTGACTGAAGCTTCTGGCTCGCTTAAAGGTCACATGGCTAATTTCTGGTCGCTTAATTGCTTGTGCACAGGGTGGAGATGCTGACAGACAGCCCTCAGCTATTACAAGAGAATGCATTATTAATACGATGTGCACCTCATGCATAAATAAAACAGTCTTTGTGGTCTGAAGTGTCAGAGAAGCCGCAGGCGCAAATCAAATCAAGGTACATTAATACACATGCACAGAGTGATTAGAGCAAGTAAAGCACACAGACTGAACAGAGCGAAGGTGATGTCAAGCCATACTGACCTCTTGGTTCTAATGCATTGCCTACTTTGTCATCGACAAAAACGCGGTCATGAACGCCTATGGTTTTCTCGCAGCCATCTACAAAAACAGAAGAAATGAAAAAGATACCGTAAGCCAATCATGTTAGTGGTAATTCAGCAGCCCGACCCACCTGCCAACCAGAGGAAAGCACACAGAAGCAGTCACCTGCCGTTAATGTCCATTAAAGTGTGTTGCATTGAAAGGCATGGGAGTTTCTGTAACCCAATGTGACACTTACTCGGTGGTCTCACGTACACTTTCAGCTTGAGACACGACCTTCTCCCGGTTTCTGTGATCATGGATGCTGTAAAACACAAAGAAGAGATAAGAAAAGGTGAATACACACACAAACACCTGAGAAAGATATCGTCTTAGTCTCACACTACACACACACTATCCTATAAAGTTGCGGCTCGCGGGTGTATTTTGTGGTCCGAAATAGTAAAATTGCTCCTTTCCTGTGGAATCTAAAGGGTGTGCACAAACACACACACACACACACACACACACACACGCGGCGCCTGCGGGGTGAAGAGAGGAACGCCACACCGTCATTTGTGGTTTTCTGTCACTAGCAGTCTGCTGGTTTATCAGCCGATTTGGGCCCCAAGAGTTTTGAGCACAAATATACCAGACTGAATTCAAAAGAGGAAAATCACAGCTGAAATTATAGAGTGACTTCATCTCAAATTTATTTTTAGGCAAAGTGTTTCTTGAATGCTACAGTTAAGGTCCAGTAGGGAAGAAAAATCGCACAAAGATCTAGACAGAAGCAGAATTAAATGGAGATCTGACTGAAGTATTCTACAAAGTCCCTCAGGGGAACGCAGAAGATTTGCAAGTGAACAAAATGTTTTGCAAGCGAATACAAAGTTCCTCGGAGAACGCAGACATTTTGCAAGTGAACAGTTTCTCAGGGAATGCAAAAAAATTGCGAGTGAAGAGTTTGTCTGTGGGATGCAAAAGTTTTGCGAGCAAAAACAGTTTATCTGAGAACGCAAAAATTTTGCAAGCAAACCGTTTCTCTGAGAAACATTTTGCAAGTGAACAGTTTCTCAGGGAATAGAGCAAAAACAAAAACAGTTTATTGGGAATGCAAACATTTTGCAAGCAAAAACTAATTTTCTCTGAGAATGCAAAAAATTGCAAGTGAACACCAATGTTTTGCGAGCTAAGTTTCTCTGTGATGCGCTAAAGTCTCGCAAATGCAAAGTTTCTTGGTGGAACGCAAAAGTTTTGCAAGCAAACGTAAAGTTTCTCGGTGGAATGCAAAAGTATTTTTCTTTTGGAAAAAAAAGAGAGAGATTTCAACAGCATCTCAAGAGAAATTAGCCAACATTCCAAAGATCTCAAACACCTCAAATTCTCCCAAGACCAGATGACCTGAGATATGCATCTGTCAACATTTGACTAATTAATGTCTTATTCATAGCAGTTTTAAGACAAATGGCAAAAAAATCAGCTCTTTCAATGAGACATACAGTGGGTACGGAAAGTATTCAGACCCCCTTCAATATACTTAGGACCATGTGATATTTCAGTTTTTCTTTTTTAATAAATCTGCAAAAATGTCAACAATTCTGTGTTTTTCTGTCAATATGGGGTGCTGTGTGTACATTAATGAGGAAAAAAAATTAACTTAAATGATTTTAGCAAATGGCTGCAATATAACAAAGAGTGAAAAATTGAAGGGGGTCTGAATACTTTCCGTACCCACTGTAAATGTGAAGTTTCTTAAGCCTTGAAAGAGAAAACTCTGAGGAATTCTGTGTTCATCTGAGGTTATTCTGTGAGCTTTATTAAGACGGATAGCGCAGTGCAAGTCCAACGGTTGGACTAATTAAGGCTAATTACTCTCAACATGGGATTTTATTCAGTGATCTTTGGTGGAAATGTGCTGTGGTGTGTGTGGGATGTGTAGAGTTCCTACATTACAGTCCACACTGTCTTTTAACACTTCGAAGTCGACAATCACAAGCAGTTTACCTCCATAATGTAATGCATTTCTGAATGAAACAGATGGACAATAAATGTAGGCCAGGACTTGGTTTTATCCATGAGGAATTGATTTCAGAAACAGCCGCAATAACACCATTATGAAAGTAAATAGGGTCAGTTTTGCTTTCCATGTTTTAAAATTGCATCAGAACTGATGTCTCACTTAAAATGTGATCTTTGTTTTTCATGACTTCAAATGCAAAATATTACACCGATATCTTAGAATCATTCATTCTGCACATCAATCTGCTATGAAACATCTTGAATATCTTAAAATCAGCACATATTGACAGCATTTTGTAGTGACATCTGTATGTGTAATGCACATTTCTGAAGTGAACTGCTCTATCCTGATCAGTACTCTCTGCCGGTTGAGTTTATTAATGGAATGAAAGAAACACCTGAAGCATGTCATGAATCCAAATGATAGAGTTTCACAAAGGAAGAGCCAAATAAAGCCGACAAACAGAGAAATAAAAGACGCTAAAACTCGCTAAACTGGATTACATTACAAGCAACATGACTTACAAAAAGTACCTTTTGGACTTTTTAGACAATGGTAATATCTTGTTTTTTTAACCATGGCATTCTTTGAAGAACTTTGAAATTGTACTTATATTTTTCACATACTTTTATGTTACAAAAAAATTCAATTTCAAATAAATGCTGTTCTTTTGAACTTTCTATTCATCTGTGAATCCTGAAAAATAAAATGTATCACAGTTTCCACAAAAATATTGTGCAGCACAACTGTTTTCAACATTGATAATAATCAGAAATGTTTCTTGAGCAGCAAATCAGCATATTAGAATGATTTCTGAAGATCATGTGACACTGAAGACTGGAGTAATGATGCTGAAAATTCAGCTTTGATCACCGAAATAAATTACATTTGAAAACATATTCACATAGAAAACAGCTATTTTTAATTGTAATAATATTTCACAGTTTTTACTGTTTTATGGTATTTTTAAACAAATAAATGGAGCCTTGATAAGCATATAAGAGTTCTTTCAAAATTAAAAAATGTTACTGCCCCCAAACCTTTGAGCACTAACTTCCAGAACAATGTACAAGTTGTAGACTGAAACAAGTTTTCCAAGTGTGCTGTAATGAAATGAACAGGGAGGCACATCTCCAGGAACTCTGCCTCCTTCACCCCGTCTGCATGCGGCTTAATAATCAAACACATTTTCCGATTGGAAATCTGGCAAGCGTGTGCTCCTGTCAGAGTCAGCCCACCCTTTGGGCAAGTATGCTAATCAGCATTTATTTAATTTGACAAAGACAACATACGAATGCAGAGCTATTAAATATTCAGCGCTCTCTTTTGAGCGCCGTAGCCAGCGGCAGAGCTTTCTCAATTTATCCTTATCCATAAAGAGCCTCGACTAATAGCATCAGCAGAGATGAAGAGCATTTCTCACAGCCCTCATCTGCCTCTCTGCTTTAGTGCTGCTGTCTCGCTCTTGTACATGCAAATGAAACCGAAAGTGTGTGTGTGAAATATAAATACATATATTCTGACACATATAACATATGTTGCCAAAAAGACCATTACAAAGACAGACTTAAGGACGGACACAAAACCTATCTAGAGAGCAGAATATCACTGAGACATGAGGATGCATGACCCTTTTGATGTGAGACAGCAGGAAACCACCTAACAACCATATAGAACACCCTAGCAACCGATTAACTGCTTTAAAACGATATGTATCATGAAAAGCGCTATACAAATAAATGTGAATTTAATTAAATTGAATTATCAACACCCTAGCAACCGCATAACAATACCCTGGTAACCACCCAAAACACTCTAGCATCTGCAGAGCAATACCCTAGCAACTGCAGCACCCTGGCAACACCTTGGAAACTACACAGAACACCCTTGCAACCACAAAGTACACCCTTCCAATCCCAAAGCAACACCCTAGCAACTGCACAGCAACACCCTGGCAACCACACAAAACACCCTAGCAATCACATAGCAGCACCCTGGCAACCACACCCTAACAACCGCAATGTAACACCCTAGCAACTCCATAGCAACACTTTGCCACACAAAGCATGCTAGCAATCACGTATAAAAAAACGTATAAAAACACCCTAGCAACTGCATAGCAACACCTTGGCAACAACCCATAACACCCTAGCAACCACACAAAAACCTTAGCAACTGCGTAGCAACACCTTGGCAACCACCTAGAATCTCCTAGATTATCATTGCAGTGAGTTTTTCACAACTTACATTCATCAATGTAAAAATCTAGTTATTGAGACACTGAGTAGTTTATAATGTCCAGGACAAGTGGATTTTGTGAAGGGGCAAGTGAAAGAGAATTTTACTTGCCCGACCAGACAAGTAACCTGATTAAAACGTCAATAACAAACAATAATTAGGGCATCACCGAAACTTTGGTGAGAATGATTCTGAAAAAAATTTGACTTAATATTTGATATAGGTTAGTAACGTCAGATGACCAAGAGTGATGTTTTCCAGACTATCAGCACGATTGCAAATGTGACATGAGTCAATGATTCAGTGAGCCATTCATAAAGGCAGTCACAAAGGCAGTAAAACATTAATCTTATAACATTATTTATGCTAGGGATGCACCGGAATGAAAATGAAAGGCAGAATACCGAACACGGTTTTTCGCATTTTTCACCCCATGTAGGCCTATTTTGCCATTTTTTTCACCATTGCATAAATAATTCACAAAAATGTTACTGAGCAACTGACGAGTAACAGTTTCAGCACAGATTTTCCTCGCGCTTTGGACTTTGAACCCTGGCGCCGAGAGCTCGTGCAGCGCTGTCAGAATACATGCAATTCGTGCGTGCATTAGAAAATATAACATTCTGCAGTTTATTTACTAATCGTTTGAGGCCATTTCGCGATTTCAATCATCATACAATAGCCTAACCACCAGCATCGGCCACCTCTTCTCATCGGAGAAATGTGATGCAGCACTAAACAGTCTCTCGTGCTTGTAATGATTTCTGCGTCTTTCTATGATAGTTTAAAATACTTTCACACTGCCCACGTTTGCTGCATTAGTGCGTGCCTCTATTTGATCACGTTAGTCATTGTTCGGTACATATTATTCGGTCTTTTCGCTTATTCTCGCTTATCGAAATCGCTTAATTTCGGTTGCCGAACATTTGGTGCATCCCTAATGTATGCATTTGCAATTGTACTGTGTAAATGCATTTATGGAACCTCTTATCTTCATTAAAAAGCCTGAGTAAATACATCTAAATGGCACTTTTGATGAAGCTTCTGTGCTTCCTCTGCAGTGGAAAGATGTAGTTTGTTGAAACTGATTTCATTTGAATGGTAACAACCATACAGTGTCTTATTATTCTAACTGAATGTATTGATAAAATGTAAGAATTTGACGTACATGATGACACATACATTTAATAAGGTTAGGAAAATATTGCCCTTCATAAAGTTAAAAAGTGTCCTAGAAATCAATTAAAGGCAAATATCACAAATATGCCGATTAAAGTAAGACCTGATAGAGCACTGATGAGATTATTGCTTGAGAACCAATTACATTTATGGCAAAAAAAAAAAAAAAAATTTAGGGAAAAAAAAAAAAAAAAAAAGCTTTTTCCCCCCGGACAAGTAACTTTTTTACTCTGACAAGTGAATGACTGATTTACTTGTGAGTAAGGCATGTCAAGCCCTGATGTGTTTAAAGATGTTCTCATTTCTGCCAATTCAGTTCAACAGCTCTGTTATCCGGAGGGAACACATTGTGATTTAATGTGCTTTTAATTTCTACAAGACGCCAGAGACTTTCATCATTATGACAATTGCACAAATTCACAATCTGAAGAGCCTCCAAAAACCTCTGCTGTAATATTATGAAATATTAGCAATATACATGTTGCAAAAAATATTTTGTATGGTACACTGAAGCATCTCTTCCCGCTGTAAACATGTTATTTACAGATTACCCGAGTTCATGTTTATCTACAGATTCCACTTCATGCAGATCATACAGAAAACACTAGCAACCTATGCAAAACCTGGGCAACCAAACAGAACACCCTAGCAACCACATAGCAACACCGTGGTGACCACTGAAAACAAGTTATTTACTGATTCACCTGAGTGCATGCTCATCTACAGATTCCACTTCATGCAGACCATAAAGAACATCCTAGAAACTGCATAGCAACACCCTAGCAACCACATAACAACACCCCGTTGACCATCCAGAATGCCCTAGCATCTGCATAGCAACACCCTAGCAACTGCAACACACTGGCAACCATCCAGAATATCCTAGCATCTGCATACAGCAACACCCTAGCAAATGGAATACCTTGGCAACTAGATAGAACACCCTAGCAACCAAAGTAAACATGATATTTACTGATTTCATGTTCATCTGCAGATCTGCAGGCAGGACATACAGATTCCATTTTATACAGACCATACAGAACACCATAGCAACCGCATAGCAACACCCTGGCTACCACTGTAAACGTGTTATTTACTGATGCACCTGAGTTCACGTTCATCTGCAGATCTGCAGGCAGGACACACAGATTCCACTTCATACAGACCATACAGAACACCATAGCAACCGCATAGCAACACCCTGGCAACCACACAGAATACTCTAGCATCTGAATAGCAACACCCTAGCAACTGCAACACCCTGGCAACTAGAGTGAACACCCTAGAAACCACACAGAACACCTGAGCAACTGCATAGAAGCACCCTGTCAACCACTGTAAACATTTTATTTACTGATGCACCTCAGTTCAAGTTCATCTACAGATATGCAGGCAGGACACATGGATTCCATTTCATACAGACCAATGCCGAACACACTAGCAACCGCACAGCAACACTCTGGCGGCCAAACAGAAGACCCTAGCAACTGCATACCAACACCCTGGCAACCAGGGTAAACATGTTATTTACTGATGCACCTGAGTTCACGTTCATTTACAGATCAGCAGGCACACGGATCCCACTTCAATCTGAAGTGAAAACGCATTAGGAGAATTCTCACAGATGCCATTAACAGACACGGTCTTCGGAAGTTCATAGCCTCTGGCGAGTGAGTGTGTGTGTGATGATCTGCTCACAGACGCTCTTTGGCAGTGTCTTTCAGTAAGTCTAAGATGCTGTCTGGCAGGCGGGCAGGTCCAGGCCGTGTGCCACCAAATGTTACAGTCACACACACAGGAAGAGGAAAACAGCGGGACGTCGGGAAGTGTTGTGACCCAGAGGACGCAGAAGGGAATCAGACGAAACAAAACAAAGAGAAGGAAAAGGTTCCATTCATCAAAGGCATGATAATGGCTGACGTGCTCGTTCACACCGCGGGAGAAGCGATGAAACGCCAGGAGTCTTCATGAACGTGATATATGTGTTGGCCCTGTCTACAGCTCATGCACAGAAATATAATATACTCAGTTTGTCTGTCATTAAACTGATCTATATCACCGTGCTCATGCAAATGGCTCATTGTTACCATGACAACCAGGGTCAGGCAAAATACAGAGTTTAAGAATGGGCTTCCTTTGTGTGAGTTTAAATTGAACTGGCCACAACATACTGGATGCTGAATTGGAATGAAAGGAAGAGGAATTTACAGAATTACACATTTGGATTATATATATATATATGTATATATGTATATATGTATAAACATATATGGGGCTAGTACTTTTCTGCTTACCAAGGCTGAATTTATTTGATCAAAATTACAGCAAAAACAGTAATATTGTAAAAATATTAGTCTATATAACAATATATATTTCATTATAATAAATTAAATTAAACTTACACTTACAACAGTTTGTTGAATTTATTTCAGTTATGTTCCACTTCAATTCAACATATTCCAATTTGAATTCCAATTCTGCATCCTGTTTCGTATTCAAATTCAGGAATTTAAAAGTCATTCCCAGTGTAATTCTGAATGGCACCAATCCTGATAGCGACTACATCTCTTACAGCATCTATCAAACCTGCAGCAGTTGCTAGACAGTCGCCAGGAAGAGTAAACCATGATTTAATAAGCGTCTGTGAGGTCATAACCCCCCGAGCCGTTCCTGAGACTCCAAACCACATCCAGATTTTCCAATTCCACTCGCGTCAGACAAAACATGTGATTCATTCTCCTCTTATAAACTGACTCCCTCCTGTAATATTGGATTTGGAGACCTTGAGAGATTAAAATCCATCCTTAAATTCACAATATTAGAAAAATATGCCATCTCAAGCATTTCGAGGTGGGGGGTCAGCAGTGTGCCCTGACCTTTGACCTCAGAGAGACACGCTCATACGGCTCATACTGTATTCAGCTTAATAGGCTGCAGATGTGAACATCACTTAATAGCTTTCTGCATTTTCCATTTTCAACAGCAGTGCAGAAAGGAAAACAGTGTTTGTCTCAGATAAGAAATCCCTCCTGATGGACACCGTCTCCTGTCCGTGAGAGCTGACAGACAAAAACATGATGAAATACATCCTTGTTTGATTTAACCTTATGTCTTGATTAAACTGCTCAAGTGGATAACAGCATAACAACAGAAAACCTCACTGACTGCGCTGAAAGAACATGTGACGGGGGCTTTTTCATCTCGCAAACAGCAATTTGTCATTTTAATCCTCATTATACGACCACATTTGCAATAAGCTCTATACTATGGTGTCATGTGATCACACTACAAATCTCTGACTAATGAAAATTACAGGCACATTTGTAAAACAACACACTACTGGTGAACGCTGGCCCACACGAGTCACAGCGAGCTGTTTTATTGATGTAGAAATAAATAATTGGAGCTTTTGATGTTATATTGTTTGCAGACTATATCACACACACACACACACACACACACACACACACACACACACACACACACACACACTGACTGACACCCTCAAACATAGAACAGCCTAGCTACCCTATAGCAACACCCTGGTGACCACACAGAATGCCCCAGCAATCACATAGCTACACCCTGGCAACCATACAGAACACCCTAGCAACCACATACAGTAGCAACAGACTGGCAACCACACAGAACATCATAAAAATCAAATAGCAAAACCCTGCAAACCATACAGAACACCCTAGCAACTTCATAGCAACACCATGGCAACCACACAGAACCCCCTAGGAAGCACATAGTAACAGCATGGCAACCACACAGAACACACTAACAATCACACAGCAACACCATAGCAACTGCATAGCAACACCCTGGCGCCACACAGAACACCCTAAAAATCACATAGTAACACCCTGACAACCATACAGAACACCCTAGCAACCACATACAGTAGCAACACCCTGACAGCAATACAGAACACCCTATCAACTGCATAGCAACACCTTGGAAACCACACAAAACACCCTAGCAATCACATGAGAACACACTAGCAACCATATAGAACACCCCAGGAAACCACATACAGTAGCAACACCTTGGCAACCATACAGAACACTCAAGCAACTGCATAGGAACACCTTGGAAACCACACAAAACACCCTAGCAATCACATAGCAACCATATAGATCACCTGAGAAACCACATACAGTAGCAACACCTTGGCAACCATACAGAACACTCAAGCAACTGCATAGCAACACCCTGGCAACCATACAGAACACCCTAGCAATCACCTAGCAACACCCTGGCAACCACACAGAAAACCCTAGCAACCACATACAGTAACAATAGCCTGGCAACCACACATAACATCCTAGCAACTGCATAGCAACACCCTGGCGACTAGACAGAACACCCAAGCAATCACAGAGCAACACCTTAGCAACTGCATAGGAACACCTTGGCGACCACACAGAACACCCTAGCAATCACATACAGTAGAAACACCCTGGCGACCACACAGAACACCCTAGCAATCACATACAGTAGAAACACCCTGGCGACCACACAGAACACCCTAGTAATCACATAGCAACACCTTAGCAACTGCATAACAACAACCTGGCAACCACACGGAACACCCTAGCTACTGCATAGCAGCACCCTGGCGACCACACAGAACACCCTAGCAATCACATACAGTAGAAACACCCTGGCGACCACACAGAACACCCTAGTAATCACATAGCAACACCTTAGCAACTGCATAACAACAATCTGGCAACCACACGGAACACCCTAGCTACTGCATAGCAGCACCCTGGCAACCACACAGAACACCCTAGCAATCACATAGCAACACACACACAGGCTGGTTTCACTGCTTCTGAAGTATATGTATCTTGATTTAAGAATTGTTTTGACAGTTTTAATGGAAAACAAGACAAAAACACTAAATTCATAATTTTTTGCAGGGTATAAATCAGTTAAGAACACCACTAAAAATCCGGCAGACCTTTTTTCAGCTGATGCTATTAGAGAGAGATGTGACAGTCTCATGCGATAATGTCAGTCAGTGTGAAACGGCCACAATCAGAGCGAGCGATAACATTTGTGCTGAGCGGCACCTTTACAACTGCATGTCTCTTCAAACACTGATTCAGAGAAATGTCACTGATAACCACCATCTGAAAGTGACAGTACTCACACCATAATGATCTTCTGTTTTCTAAATTCACTCAACAACAATCCATGAAAACAGACATTCAAGAGTCGCTAAACTAGTGAGCTGTGATCAACACTAAAAAAACATAAAGACACATAACAAACATAAATACTGGGTATATAACTTAATTAGATTGAACTAGTTTTCATGCCTTTCATTATTGCATGACATATACAGTATTTAGCATTAATTTCTCTTCATTTGAATAATACCAAGTCAACAACCTGTTTCATGACTGATGAACTTAACATTGTTATTGAACTAAATTGAATCAACACTGAACTTGATTGAGCTGAATAATGACACTGCTTTATATTAAATTATTGAATTTTGCAACATTAACACTGCTATTTTCCTGTTTATTACTATTGAAACAATCTGTGTTGTATGAAGCACAATCTAAATAAATTGTATAAATAATGAATAAATAAATGGAATTTACATAAATAAAAATATATATAAAATAAAAGACTTGATCAACTTATTTTGCCTCCTTCCTACTTTTTCCCTCTCCCTAAAAAATACATGCATGTGCCAATCATTTACCCCCTATTTCTGTAGTAATCTGATGGACTGTATAGAGTTCCTGAGCTTTAGAATGGCACAATATAAATAGAAATTATTATTACTGGTCCTAAACCCATTTTAAAAAGTCATTTTAAAAAATTTACGAGGACCAAAAAAAAAAAAAATTGATTGATTGATAAAAAAAGAAAAACATAAAATAAAACAAAAGAAAATAAATATAAAAAAGAAAATAATAAATGAATTAATTCATTATTAAGATAATAGAATAATATTAAAACAAATATAAAATAATTAATAATATAATTTAAATATAAAAAAAATAAAATAAACACTGGCAAAATATCTACAATATTTTCTTACAAATTTAATAAGTATAATATTTCTATTTCGCTTACAACACATAATTTTTTAAATGTCTGTCAATGGAGAAAGATGCGTCTCGCGGTGAGATCTGCGGCATCTAACCACTAGGTAGGTGTTTTCGTCTCTGACCCTAAAGGTCAAGGTCACCGTCAGCTGATATGACCAATTAAACGTTCGGTGAACATGAGCATAACATAATTAAGAAATGCGCAATGATGTGGACGTCAGCATGATATAAAACACTATTAAAAAGGAGTTTGACAGTTTTCATTATAGTCGAAATGAAGCTTGACGGATGAACTGGAAAGGAGGTTTTAATTGAACATTTGCTTAAATATTCCTGCCAGAGAAAGCTGACGTCTTTAACTGTCCCTAATTGCAAAAATACAGATATTAATAACACTGACGACTCTTTCAGCGTGTGCGAGACGAGTCATTGTAAAATATGGCAGCTAAAAGTGGGGCTTCAGCTTCGGCTCTGACTTTCTGTTTGGAATTATGTTCAACATGATTGTCGTGATGTATATTAATTATGATGTTCGCCAGAGAAACAGAAGCTGCCAAGATCTATCTGGCAGGAGCTGAATGAGACAGAACAATCAGTCAGAGAGGGCAAACGTATTTCACAGATGTTCGCTTTGGCCCGAGAGCGAGGATGATGGGACTCGTGAGAAAAGCGATATGCTGGATGACTTTCCCGTCCTCAGCAGCAGCGGCTAGTCAAGCACATAATAACGGCTCTCCGTGTAACGATATGAAGATCCGCGCTCGACATTATGAGCGAAAACTAATGAGGTTTGCCTGTATTTTCATCTCACCTTGTCGACAGGTGTCCTTCAGCGAAACCCTCAAATTGCATTTTCTTTGCAAAGAATATTGATTCATATTGATTTCTGCCCTCCCTGGATTCTATATGCTTTCGTCCTTGAGAGTGAATCTCAAAATTTACAGCCTCGACCCAATGAGAGAAAATATCGCATTTTCTTATAGTCTTCATGCGGTTGAGAATTATGTGCAAATGGCTTTGTCGCGGACATACAGTGAGGGAAATAAACTTTTATTATGCCTGAAATGAAACAACCTGCAGCCCTAAACTCCATCAGAAAAGTGAGAGGTTAAAAAAAACAAAACACACCTGGATGAACAGGTATGTCCGCTTTCTGAATATTTCACATAATAATGAAACTCTACAGTAGGACGTCATGTTTAAACCTCATTATGCGCGCTTGAACAAACTAAACTCTCCACCTCAAGTCCTCATAACAAAGCCATTTCAAAGGCAGCTGCACAAAACCAGAATAAAAACATGTTTTTGATGTATTTTTCTTAACTGCCCTCTTGGTATTTACATTTATGCATTTGACAGTTGCTTTTATGCAAAGAAATTTACACTGAGTAGATGTTGCACATTTTAATCAGCTCATGCATGTTCATTTAGCTGGTAATCGAACCCATGATCTTGGCGTTGCGAGTGCCACGCTTCTGCTGTTTGAGCTTCAGGAAAGCACACAGAACAAGTGCTTTTTCACACTTCTGTTTAAAATACATATTATCCATACTTTCTCCTTCACTTATGTAAAAAATAGAAATAAATATAAAATAAAAAACATATACAAACACACACGCGCATATATATATATATATATATATATATATATATAAACAGTTTTAAAACTTTAAATAATAGTTTTAATACAG
>NW_015542367.1:295991-317415 GCF_001515605.1 Sinocyclocheilus anshuiensis | reverse complement strand
ATATATATATAATTCTATTATTTATTTAGTATTATTTTTTTATTTATAATAATTTTACAATTATTTTATATTATTTTTTTTGTAATTACTGTTAAAGGTTTTTACTGTTTTTTTACCAGATTCTTTTTATAGTGGGATTTTTGGAGAATTACACCATAATGATAGTAATACAATGTAATGCAAGGGTTAACCACGATTATGCCGTCAAACTGACCCGCAGACATCATAATTGCAATAGAAATTGTATGCGCACTTTCCACAACAGAGTGTTGAAACGTTGCATGCATGATCATGATCCTAAACAACAAAGAGTCTCCAAATATCAAGAAAAAAAAACAGTAATTGCGATGACTCAAAAACCCACTGACAACACAATACTTCCAGACAAACATTCCTTCGCCAAGCTGCTATTCTCTCAGATGCAAACATAAGTTCATGACAGGCATGCTTGATTTAAACCAGCCTATCGTCTTCGGTCTGAATCCTCCGCTCTCATACTCACAGATGTAGTAATACTCTCGGCCTGGCCGGAACTCGAAGCCCAGCGAGAAGGGCGTGAAGAGCTGGAACTTCTCGGAGAACTTGAGCGGGCCATTGGGCGAGTGCGGCCGGTTGCACTCCCAGCGCTTGAAGCCTTTGGCCGTGTGGTCACATGTGCTGTAGCCGTCGTAGTTGACCATGTAGAGCACATAGCGCTCCGCTCTCTCCTCAGGGACCGATTCCTCGTAGTGTGGACAGTAGACGTCCAGGTAGTCGTTTATACAGACGTCGATGTGATAGTCTCCACGGTGAAACCTGCAGGACACAGAGAGCCAGATGCACCAAACCAGAGTTTGATATTTTTATACTATATATATATATATATATATATATATATATATATATATATATTAGTTTAGTTTTATAAGATTTTTTAAAAATATTTTTATAACTTTTATATTTATTTATTTTTTAGTTAATGTCTGTTTCAAATTACATTTTTTTATTTTATGACACAGAGAGCCAGATGCATCAGAAAACAATCCTACGCTTCTCCCACCGAGTGCTTCATGCATCCGCAAGAGAAATATGTGATGCAAATATCTGCTTTGAAATAAATGCTCTCCTAAGTTAAAACGATCTTCTAGTAAATATGAGATGA
Source organism: Sinocyclocheilus anshuiensis (assembly GCF_001515605.1). Taxonomy (NCBI): domain Eukaryota; kingdom Metazoa; phylum Chordata; class Actinopteri; order Cypriniformes; family Cyprinidae; genus Sinocyclocheilus; species Sinocyclocheilus anshuiensis. Next base: position 316,274 of record NW_015542367.1, on the reverse strand, counting down.
TGCTCATATTTTAGTATCACTGATATACTATTTCAGTTTTTGTTAATATTTTGAATTAGATTTTATTTTTCTGTGTTTACTTTCATTTTAAAGATTTAGTAATATTGCTGTGTTTTTGTCATTATTATTATTTTAAATACTTTTATATAGTTTTTATCCAATTTAATTTATTGGTTTTAGTTGTGACACTTTAAAATAAGGTTCCATGTGTCACCAATAGTTAATTATATTAGTTAAAATTAACTAACACAAAAAAAATATTTCTAAAGCATTTATTAATCTTAGTTAATGTGAATTTCAACATTTACTTATAGATTATTAAAATAAAAAAATTCTATCTATTAATATTTAATGGACCTGAGGTAATATGAACTAACAACAAACAGTTGTATTTTCATTAACTAACGTTAATGAAGATTAATAAATATTTTAACTTATATGTTGGTTACTTAGTTACTAACATCAACTAATGGTAAAGTATTACTTAGTTTTAGTTCATTTAGTTAGCGATTGTAGTACTTCGAGTTAATCTAAACGAAAATGAGAAATGTTGCCTTGATAACCATCTGAAATAAAATACGTTTTTAAAGATTTTTCCAAATTTTATATTTTTATATTTCATTTTAGTTTAGTTTTATAAGATTCTTTAAAATATGTTTATATTTATTATAGTTTATTTTTACTTTTTTATATTTTTATATATATATATTTTTAGGTTTAAAAGATTTGAAAAATATTTGTATATTTTTATGTTAGTTACTAACACTAATTAATGGAACTAATTAATGTACTTATTGTAAAGTGTTACCATTTACTGAGGTTGGTGCTGGTTTGCGTTTTGAAAACTCCAACGTGCAACACAAGAAATGATCTCATTAATCACAAAACAGACTAACAAGTCCAAATGCGAGCCTGATGTGTTTACATGCGAATCTGCTCTCATCTCACCGATGAAATGCATAACCTGCCCATATTTGGTTCTCAAAACATTGCAAAGTAAGTGAAAACGAACAGCGGTAAGCGTTAAAGAGAATGAGCTCCGACTGACTCTAAACCAAAGCTTGTCAAAGCGACAGTATTTCTCTCTTTGTGTCGCTGACCCTCACCTGTAAATACTCTCCACATCGTCTTCTAAACTTTGAACGAATGACTAAACAACCTCGTTCCTGCCGCTAAACAGACATTTCTCAGGCGGGTCAAAGTTTTAAGTGAGAATCAGTTAGAGAAATGGGCTGACAGAAGCTTTTAATTGAAATTCTCCATCCTTGAACGTATTTTTGTTAGCTTGGGGAATTACTTTTATTGCTGCTGAAAGATCATTAAACTTAAGCGTATTCTAGTTTAAATGCACAATATAACTACCATGGTAAACAAATATGGTAAATGTTACTACTAAAAATGTGAGAAAACAGATTTATCTCTGTTTCTGCAGAAATACAGACAGATTGTTGAAAATGAATATTACGTTTCTCTGGTTGAGAGAGAATAGAGTTGCAGTATTTCTTTTGAAACCCCAGCATCCTGAATATTATTCACATGAGGAATGTCCCTGTAAAGTCTAGCGAGGTTTTAATCAGTTTTTATTTGTTACTGATATCACGTCGTCTGCACATACATTCCCTGATTTCCAGAAACCTCTTGGCAATCGTGGGACTTTGCACAATCTATTTTAACTTCAATTCTATTGGTGTCCTTCAAAAGAAATAGTCACACACAGACATCCTGTATTCAGTTGTGTGCGCAGCACGACCTAATTTAGCAAAAATAATTTCAGCAAGCTTGAAGCACATTTACAGTAATGCACTTACAGTGGAAGTCTATGGGCAAGACATTCAGCAGGGTTTAAAGCAGAAATGTGCCGTTTATGTTTTAAAGCACATGTTAAATCTTGAAAATGAGCTATAAAGTGTCTAATAATTTTTTTTCCCACATCAGTCTAAATAACAACAACAACAACAATAATATAACTACTACTATTAATAATAATGTTACACAATAAATACATATTTAATAAAAGATGTATATATTGTATAGTATGTATGTACACACACACACACATATATATATACATATATTATTATTAGTATATTATTATTAATTATTGATAAGCTGTAAAATCTCTAATTTGGCTACTTTTCAAGGTGATTTATCCACATCAGACTAAATGCTAATCAACAACAAAAACAACAATATATAATAAAAATGTTATAAAATATATACTTATTTAATAAAAACTATTATATTTACTATATACACACACACACACATATATTGCAATGTATTATTAATTATTAATGAACTGTAAAGTCTAAACAACAACAACAACAATAATAATATAACTAGAACTATCAATAATAATAACACACAATATACTTATTTAATAAAAACAATTATATATACTGTATATATATTATATATTATAATATATATTAATATATTGCAAAATATATTATTATTATTATATACTAGTTTACAATATTTGTAATAAAATGTACGATTACACACATATATATATATATATATATATACATTTTAAAATATATAAACTAATAATAATAATGTTACAATATATGTGTAAAATATTATTATTATTATTTATAATTTTGATGATGTGTTAATGTGTAAGTCTTATGCTTTTACTTTCTAAACAGTGTGTATTTAAATGTTTATCTGACTTCCACTGTAAGTGCATTGCTGTAAATGCAATTTTCGTTTGTTTTTACAAAGTGGAAATGATTTTCTGTGTTAATGGACCGGATGTCACAGATGCCGGATCTCGTACTGATCCTGGAAAGTTCCTTTAATACATTCATCCGGGTGATTTTTCTCTACAGAGTTCTGCCACTCCTGCAGGAACAGTCCTCCGTGCTCCGGTCAGGCGAAAGGGAGTAATTAAAAACTGGGAATGGATGGCAGGCTAATTGTCAAATTATGATAATTACAGGTCTTTGTTATGCTACAGCTGTCTGGGAGAGAAGCTGAGGTCAAAACGCAGCTCTGGCTGGCCTGCGCTCTGTAATCAGAGGAGGATCGGCCAACTTTAGAACATTTATTACACACTGGTTATAAACCCCGAGGAGCTCGCGACGCTTTCTGTTTGGGACTGAGGTGGCCTTCCATACGGCCTCCTGATCGGTCTATTTCTGTGACAATTACACAGCGATGAAACATGATCCTTCAGAAATCATTCTAATATGCTGATTTGCTGCTCAAAAAACATTGATTATTATTATTATTATTGATATTTAAAACAGTTGAGTAATTTTTTTCAGTATTCTTTGATGAATAAAAAAATCCAAAGATCAGCATTTATCTGAAATAAAAATATTTTGTAACATTATACACTCTACCATTCAAAAGCTTGGAGTAAGTATAATTTTTGGATGGAATTATAGAAATTAATACTTTTTTATTTAGCAAGGATGCTTTAAATTGATCAAAAGTGATGATAAGACATTTATAATGTTACAAAAGATTTCTATTTCAGATAAATGCTGTTCTTCTGAACTTTCTGTTCATCAAAAAAAATGTTTTCAACATAATAATAATAATAATAATAATAATAAATGTTTTTTGAGCAGCAAATCAGCATATTAGAATGATTTCTGAAGAATCATGTGACAGGATCAAATTCAGCTTTGAACTCACAGGAATTCTAATAGAAAGCAGTTATTTTAAATAGTAAAAATATTTCACAATATTACTGCTTTTGCTGTATTTCTGATCAAATAAACGCAACCTTGGTGAGCAGAAGAGAATTCTTCAAAAAAAAAAAAAAAAAATTTAAAATCTTGCTGTTCGAAAGCTTTTGACTGCTAGTGTATCTACATGTTTTGCATTATTCTGGAGAGTGAACGCATGTCCAGGATGAGGATGCAATACATTCTGTCACATTTCTGCACACTATATGTTCAGTACGTCTGTATCCACACATCTCCACAACCGTCTGCTGTTCTTAAACACAGCGTTATTATACTTTACATCTTCACTGGAGCTGACAGCTGCACTTACTTCTCACTGTTCACTGTGCAGAGCTCACATAAACATGCCTCGCTGTACTGTATTTACAGTGACACTGTCATCAGCATAAACAAAGTACAACAAATACTAGTATGACGCATAAACAACTTGACCCTCTATCACTAGCACTCTCTATTCTATTAATATTCTACTTGTTTTCTTTAGTTTATTAAAATCATCTGTTAAGGGTGATTTCCGATGACAGCGCTGCTCACTGCATTTGTTAACTGCGTCTTACAAGCTGTTATTAAAAGTAAAAATAACGTCCTTGTTTACAACCCTGTTTCAGCCTCTTTCAATATAAAAGTCTTTACTGCAGACTCACTCAGAAAAACAGTCACTTGTCGCCATCTAAAAGTGGAACAATGTAACTAAACAGGCCGCTTCTCAATATCAAATACTACTATTAATTATATAAAATATTATTTATTGAATAATCATATTTAATAAACAACAACAGCCATCATGAAAGTTGCTAAGCAATTCAGTCAAAAGTACAAAGGCAGCGCTCTGATATACAGCATTAAATTTAAAGTTATGAGACTTTGCCCTAAGCCAAAACAGTTTGCTCTGATACAAAAAATAGATTAATGAGAACAAAGACTGTCCGTTAGATTTATCCAAAACTAATTATAGCTCATGTTTAACCATTATAGACACATCAGAGCCAGCAGCAAATTCCAGAAGATCTGGCCGAGGTGAGGCTGCTCTCGGCGGGTTCATGAACAGCCGCTGACGCCCTGGAGCTCACTTCTCCCAAAACATCGAAGCTAATTTTCAAATAGACGTCTAAACAAGTACATTTTCACCTAAAAAACTCTTAAAACCACATTCCGTGACACAAAAACAGTATTATTTATAAAATTATAGTGGATTTGGGTGTTGAACTTACAAGCCACTGTGATTATGATCACAAATTAAGCTCCTAATATTTTATTGAATCATCCTCAATCTACACTACATGTGTTCTCAGCCCGTTCCCTGAGGACCGCAAGAGCGAGCAGGAATTCGGAAGTCCAGCATGAGCCCTTTTCCCGTGTAAAGCGGCGGGATGCGTGACAGAAGTCTTTCTATCAGATCTCCACCTGCTGCTGTTCCAGCAGCCCTGCTAAATACCAGCAACAGCTGCCTTCAATAAATCCTGACGCTGCTGCAGCGCAGGTGATATCTGTAACTGAAGAGGCCTGATTGTAAGTCACTCTGCAGTCAAGCGGGACGGTATTTAGGAGGTTAGGTATGTGGCGCTCACCCAGCGCGCGTCTAGAGTTCTCATGCGAGCCGAGATGGAAACAGCAGCCGTATTTCCATCATTGCGAGAATGCGAAGGGAATTTGTGCTGATGGTTTGATGGGCTGCTGGTTGGACCATCTCACCTGCTTCTGGCTAAAAACACCAGTTAACACATGCTGGACACATGTTTGACTTCCTCTGTCTGGTTCTGCAAACAGCCTCGCCAAAACTGCGAGGAGATTCTGCTTTAGAAAGACGCGCATGAATCTGAAGTGCCTGAGATCCCACAAGAAACAGGAGAGGAGAAAATCAAACAGAGCAAACAGAAAATGGGCATGAATCCCATATTTCACAATATCCCTACTGTAATGTGTCTCATCTATCTATCTATCTATCTATCTATCTATCTATCTATCAGTGCTGTCAAATCGATTAATCACATCCAAAAAAAAGTAACACATATAATAATATATGTGTGTCCTGTGTATATTTTAATGTATGTATAAATGTTAAGAAATATTTACATGTCTATAAATGCATAATTATATATGATTTATTTCATTTTATTTTTATTGTATTGTTGGGGATGTGTTTTATTCTTTTAACATTTTTATGTTGTCTGTATATGTTTCTGTGAAGTTATGTTTTACTGTCCAGCAGTTTGGTCAGCAGTGGCTGTTTTAAATGTGCTCTAGAAATAAAATTGCCTTGCCTTGCTTACATATACGTTTTATTTATATATCAATTTTAGATTATATAAAATTCTGCCAATGTTAATCATTATATATGTACAATGCACAAATAAGATATATTTTTCTGGTTATTTTGCATTTATAATTGAATTTATATTTAAAAATTTATTTTTTTAAAAAAGAGGTTAGGATTAATGTGTTTACTTTTAAAAAGTAACAGTATGTCCTAAAACAGTTCGAGGCACCAAGAGCATCTTACTAAATATGTTGAAGTATGTACTTTCCCATCACAAGTACACAGTAAAAGTATGTAAATTGGGATGCGTTCTTAAAGGGGTCATCGGATGCCCATTTTCCACAAGTTGATATGATTCTTTAGGGTCTTAATGAAAAGTCTATAACATACTTTGGTTAAAATTTCTCAATGGTGGTGTAAAAAACACCCGTTTTACCCTGTCAAAATCAGCTCTGTTTTCAGCACACTGTTCTAGTCCATGTTGCTTTAAATGCTAATGAGCTCTGCTGACCCCGCCCCTCTCTTCCGTGGGGTGACGAGCAGACTGTAAACGTCAGCCGCGAAACTTGCTAAGTAGCAAATATTAGGAAAGGCGATTTGCAAAGATTAAAAAAAAAACTTATACTCACTTCTACTGTAAATGAAGCTGGATCACGAATGATTCGCGCGAACTTAAACGCATTTAGGCAGATCAGGGATCGGCGCATTCCCTTCAAAAACGAAAGTAACGTTAATCCTCTGCGTCTTCAGCGCCTCAGATGTCGGGAGTAAATGACAACTGTTATATTCATTACATCCAGCAACAAAACACCTCAATCAAACTATTATTTTATTATTATTTTTTTAATGTTTTTTTAATTTCTTTCCAATTTAAAAAAATATATATATTTAAACAAAGCTGAAATAAAATCTAAATATTAGATTCAATTCTTAAACTTAAAAATGTTAGATGTTGGCAACTGACTGAAATAAGTTGAAGTACTAAAATGTATATATTTGTAGTAATACATATAAATAATAATAATATTAATAATAATAATAATAATAATAATATATATGTAGATTTAAAAAATGTTTATGATGAAGAACTAAAATTACAACAACTAAAACCATGAGTCATGTTTTCTGTTGATTAGTTAATTAAAACTTAAACCAGAATTAAAACTATAAAAAAAAAATGTATTTCATGTTTTGATTTTTTTTTCAGTTATTTCTTAATTGAAATAAAGCTACAAAAATATAAATTTTAGATAAAATACTAAAACTTAAAAAAGTTAAATAACAATTTGAAATGTTGGCAACTGATTGAAATAAGGTGAGGTTGAAGAGATTATTACCAAAAATAAAACAACATTTAAAATAAAGCTAAATAGAAATATTAAAATAAATAAAAAAATGTAACTAATACTTTAATAATTAAACTAATAAAAATTACAAAAGAACATAACAAAATTATTGAAACTAAAACTTTAAATGCTAATGAGCTCTGCTGACCCCGCCCCTCTCTTCCGTGGGGTGACGAGCAGACTGTAAACGTCAGCCGCGAAACTTGCTAACTAGCAAATATTAGGAAAGGCGATTTGCAAAGATTAAAAAAAAAACTTATACTCACTTCTACTGTAAATGAAGCTGGATCACGAATGATTCGCGCGAACTTAAACGCATTTAGGCAGATCAGGGATCGGCGCATTCCCTTCAAAAACGAAAGTAACGTGGTTGAAGAGATTATTACCAAAAATAAAACAACATTTAAAATAAAGCTAAATAGAAATATTAAAATAAATAAAAAAATGTAACTAATACTTTAATAATTAAACTAATAAAAATTACAAAAGAACATAACAAAATTATTGAAACTAAAAACTGAATATAAAAATAAAAGCTAATATCAAAATATTAATAAATACTACAATATAAATAATACGAAATAACACTGTTTCTAAGATTATTACTTAATTTTAAGTAATAAAAATAGACAGTCATTATACCACATAACAACTAACATAAATATCTATAAAGATTTTCGTTTCTTTAGCTGGGAATCACAGAGCAAAGCATCTGCCATATGTGAATAATTTTATTGAACAGAACTGTGTCAATGCGTGAAAGCCTCGTGATTAAACTGAACACGTGTTGGGATATTCTTGTATTTGTTCTTGAATTTCCCTTCAAAAACGAAAGTAACGTTAATCCTCTGCGTCTTCAGCGGCTCAGATGTCGGGAGTAAATGACGACTGCTGTATTCATTATTACATCCAACAACAAAACTCCTCAATCGCTTAATCGGAGACATCTCGTCTTCCCCTGCATTTTAAACTGACAAAAATAAATCAAGGCTAAATAGAAATATATGTTTAAAAAAAAACATAATAAATGACAAAAGCACCAAACAAAATTACTGAAAATTCAAAATAAAAAGATAAAAATAAAAGCTAATATCAAAATATTAATAAATACTACAATATAAATAATACGAAATAACACTGTTTCTAAGATTATTACTTAATTTTAAGTAATAAAAATAGACAGTCATTATACCACATAACAACTAACATAAATATCTATAAAGATTTTCGTTTCTTTAGCTGGGAATCACAGAGCAAAGCATCTGCCATATGTGAATAATTTTATTGAACAGAACTGTGTCAATGCGTGAAAGCCTCGTGATTAAACTGAACACGTGTTGGGATATTCTTGTATTTGTTCTTGAATTTTCTTCTAATTCCAGCTGATTCCTCTCCCAGTGTGATCAGAGACAATTCATGCTAAGATATCAGAGAATCAAGGCATCTCTCCCTCACACACATCTCTACCATTGCCTTTTATCTGCCTTGGTGACTCTACACACACACACTCACTCACTCACTCACTCACTCACTCACTCAAAACTGTCAATCAACTATTGTGGGCGGGTCCTGTGCAGAACTACATCATTCTGACAGGAATCTCAGAACAGCCTGATTTGAGAAAGGAGATTTTAAAATAGGGATTTAAAAAAAACAATGGGTGGATTTTTATCATTATAGCATGGATATGTACACACACAGCACACATTTATGCTCAAACAACAACAAAAGTGAATTTTGCATCCGATGACCCTTTTAATGTTTGTGGCTCGTTCTCTGCTGTGAGTTTGGGTGGTCATGAGGACCGGAAAGGAACAGCCTCTCGTCATCACGCTGGTTTACTAACGAGGTTCAGATTTCATACGCAGCACACATGTTGATCAGAATCACTGCCACAAGCAAACATCTGCAATTATGAATCGGCAGTAACGACGTTAGGCGGGTCTGGTCTAAACGGGCCGCTGGCGCTCCTCTGATGTGTAATTTCAGCGAGTTCAGAGCGAGTTCAGCCCCCCTCGGCGCTGCACATTTACTGCCGATTAAATCAACAAGTCATCGCTCAAGAAAACACCGCTTCACACGTCTGGGTTTTGTACATTCATTTGCCCGTCCGACAGACGGATACGGTTTTCTGGCTTGAGGATTTACATAATATCATGTAAATTGAGGCTGCTCGAGTTTATTTCACTCAGTAAAAATTAATATTTCCTTTTACAGATCGCTTGAAGCTATCAATCAGCTCGTGTGTCACCTGAAAAACACATTCAGAGAAATAAAACCAGTCTGGACCTGCTGCCTTCAGATGCTTCTCCTTCTTATTCTAGTTCATTATTTTGATTTTGGTTAAAATAAAATGTATGTGTTAAGAAATGTCACATTTCTTTAAATCTTTTAATATCTTAATGAAGTGCTAGTGCATCAAATTTACAAATAATGCACATTATGTGTGCAGTCAATGTTTTTCTGTGTACTTCTAGTTTTGGCCACAGAGGATTATGGGAAATGTAGTTTTGTCAAAAGCAGCTCATGAGTCATGTTTTCTGTTATCATTAACCTAAAACTTAAACCAGAACTAAAAGAAGACTTTCGAAGAGAACCGTGTGATTTATACTGTACGAGTGAGATGATGTCACTTCCTCTCACTGTTTGAGGCTAGTTAATTATGAAGGCAAATGGAAAACACTGTGATTTATTAATACAGCCATCAGCTCTTTATGTCTGTCATTTCCAGCTAACACAAATGTTTCTCTGAAGCGATGACCTTGACATTGACCAGTGTTGTTACTGTCAACTAAGACTAATTTAACTATTAGAAATTATTTTCATTTCATTTAAATAAAGCTGAAATAAAATAAAAGATAAATATTAAATAAAAGACTTAAACTTAAATGATTTTTTAAATACATATTTAATATAATAGTAATAATATGTATATACTATTTATAGTAACAATACGTTTAAGTTAAAGTACTAAAATTATTAATAATAACGATTAAAATCACTTTCATTATTTTAAATAAAGCTGAAATAAAATAAAAGATAAATATTAGATGAAAGACTTAAACATAAATGAAAATATTTTTTATAATAAATAACATTTATTGTGATGTTTAATATAATAGGAATAATATTTATCGTAATAAATGTAAATAATATGATGTAAATAATAATAATAATAATAATAATAATAATAACAATATTGTAAATGCAAATAAGAATACATTTAAGTTGATAAATGAAAATGTTATTTTTTATAATAAATACAAATATTTATTGTAATATTTAATATATTAGGAATAATATTTATATAACATTTATGGTAATAAATTTAAATAATAATAATAATAATATAATAATAATAATATGTTTAAGTTAGAGAACTAAAATGATCAAAATGAAAATTAATAAAAATCACTTTAATTGAAATAAATAAATAATATAAAAATATAAATAGAATATAAATATAAATAAAAAGACTGAAACTTAAGTTAAAATATATTTGTTATAATAAAAAATATTTACTGTATTATTTAATATATTATTATAATTATTATTATTATTAATGTAACGAAAAGCACATAAAATCAGTACTGAAAAAAATATTCCACTGACATTGACCTACTAATTCTCCACAATGGGTTTCCATGTCAAGGTAAGAGTGTGTTACGATATCAACACTTTCATCAAAAACAGTGTTTCAAGCCTCAAAACTGCTACAAACAAAAGTGTCCTTCATTTTGTGAGGAAGAAAGAAACGTCAGGCCTCTTTCTGTGGTCTCAAGCTGTTCATCTGGAGTGTGACGGAGGCCACATTCACCTCTAATGAGGCTTCAGGATTCAGGTATGAGGCCAGAACGTCTGCGGATGATCTGGATGATTTGTGTACTAGATGCCATGAAACGTCTCTCGGAGAGCACAAACACAAAACTGAGAAAAACAAACCCACACGGAATGACGCAATGAGACGAGCATCAAACGCAATGCAATAGGTGTAACGCGATCGCCGGGACGCACAAGCCGTGTCATGCCTCGTATTTTTGGACTCCTGCACTTACAGTAATAATATCTCTCAAAGCATCGCATTGCGCCCAAGATAGAAACATTTGAGTGCTGATTACAGATGATTATTCACAAAGCTCTCTAATCAGGGCTGATATTAGCAGAGCTTTCTGCTGCTCTTCACACAACACTAAAAACAGACGCACTCTCACTCAGCGTGGTTTATGGCTTAGTTAATCGAATACTAGTCTGTGTAACGCCCACTAACCGCCCACAGTCTGTCATGCAGATCACACAACAAGAACAACTGGAAAACTGCACTCAGACTGGCTTTACTGTAGAAAACAGCATTCGTTCACACTGTGCCCGGTTAAACTCTTCTAGAAGAACTCGGCGATGTACTTAAAAAGGTTTGCATGGTAATTTAACAAAGTTCATGTTATAAAATCATCACTCACTTATGAAATAATGTGTCATATTTCACCCACATATGTAATATAATATAATATAATATAATATAATATAATATAATATAATATAATATAATATAATATAATATAATATTCAAATGTTTGGGGCAGGATTTTTAATGCAAAAAAGACTGTTTTTTTTTTTTTTAAAGAAGTGTCTTATGCTGAAAAATATTTTAATTTTAAAATTAATTCAACAAAGTTTGTGTCAGAGCAACAAAATAACCTAAATGAAATCAGAATATTAAAAAATAAATAAAAAAATCTACATGTATATATGACTTCATTTCTGTGGTCACTTTATCTCATGAAAATATATATATATGTCATATTTCACCCACAATAAATAATAAACAAACAAACAAATAAATAAATAAATACAACTTTACTGCAGGATTTTAATGTTCTTGAAAGAAGTCTCGTCTGCTCACCAAGGCAGCATTTTTTTAATATATATATATCATTTATTAATATATTTTAAAATAAATTTAACCAAGTTTATATAATAAAATCTATAACAGATATTCAGCGTTTTATGTGAGAGCAACTAGAAAGCCCAGATGATAAGCAGTAGTCAAACGTGTGTCTACACGAGACTAATCTAATGCTGGATGTCTCTCTCTCTCTCGAGCAGGTTTGATCCCGGCATGCATAAGCATTCAGATCAATAGCAGTCTGAGACAATTAAGATAAGTGTGAGCTGATAGAGAAAACACACGCTCCACCAACTCAAGGACACGTCCACCTTTCACACCAGACAAAAACAACTCGACCAGGAGATTTACAGCCCAAAAAGCAGAGCCAGAATATCCAGTGGCATGATTCACTGCCGAGAGAGCAGCTGGAGTTCCTGCGTTACGGAGGAAGAAATCTAGTCTTGTCAGTTAGGTTTTGACACCTGGGGCAGGTCTGTGAACTCTGACCCACACTCATTCAGGAGCAGCTAAATGAAGAGTCGACTCCGAGAGAGTGAACTGAATTATGGGATCAGAGACTGAACATGCACAGGCCTCTTCTGCTCGCCAACACTGCATTTATTTGATCAAAAAATACAGGAAAAAATGTTAAAATATTATTAGAATTTAAAACACCTGTTTCTATGTGAATATACTTTAAAATTTAATTTATGACAAAATATAATATAAAATGTTAAGTTTAAAAAAAAATGACTGATTATAGTGTGAAATGAGCTGGACATATTCCTGACAGGGTTTTTTCGCCATCATGTTTATTTAATCAAAGATCATATCAACATCCTCCTGTCTGTAAGTATGTGATTTTGTTTTATTGTCACGCATCCAGAGATTCGCCGAAGCAAGTCACAACCGCTCATAATTCCACAGAGCAGATGATGTGCTCAGTTCACCCTCATCTACACACCATCAGACCAGCCTTCTGCAGAACAATCATCAGTCCCACGCCACTTTCCACTCGGCCTCGTTCAACAGACGAGCAGCAGAAATGAAAGGAGGATGGAGGGATCAGGTCAGGTCAGGGCGAGCGTAGATTGAGAGCTGAATACAGTTCACCCAAAAATCAAGACTGTGCCAGTATTTACTCAACCTGCATGACTTTCTGTCTTTACAATATTTTCACGTTTTCAACATTTCAGCTGTTTGTGTTCCGAAATAACACTGGAGCACTGTATGGACTCCTTCAAAACAGCTTCTTTTACACTGCTGGTCAAAAGTTTGGAATAATTATGATTTTTTTTCTCTGTTTTTGAGAGAAGTCTCTTCTGCTCCTCGAGGATGTATTTATTTGATCAAAAATACAGTAAAATCAGTAAAAATGTGAAATATTATTACAATTTCAAATAGTTGCTTTCTGTGTGAATGTATAGTAAAATATAATTTATTTCTGTGATGCGCAGCTGTATTTTCAGCATCATTACTCCAGTCTTCAGTGTCACATGATCTTCAGAAATCATTCTAATATGCTGATTTGCTGCTGAAGAAACATTTCTGATTATTATCAATGTTGAACACAGTTGTGCTGCACAATATTTTTGTGAAATGATACACTATCATTCAAAAGATTGGAGTAAGCAAGCAAGCAATTAATAAATAAATACAACTTTTAATAAAATAATACTTTTAATCAGCAATGCTGCGTTAAAATGATCAAAAGTGACAATAAAGACATTTATAATGTTACAAAAGATTCAACAAAGAATTCTGAAAAATAATGTATCACAGTTTCCACAAAAACATTAAGCATTTAAATATGTCTGTTTAGTTTTTATTTATTTATTTATTTATTTTTTTTCAGTTTTATTTGAGTTATTTTCTGTTCTAGTTTTAGTAATTTTAGCACATCAACTTTAACTAAAGAAATTTTGCCTTGGCATTTAATTAAACTTTTATGTCATTTTAATGAATGTCTATTTTATTTCAGTAAGCTTAAATGTTTTTAATATTTTTAGCTTTACTTAATGATAATAACACTGGGGTTAAGTACAAAATAAAAATAAATAATAAATAATAAATAGCACTTTTATTCAGCAAGGATGCATTAAATTGATCAAAAGTGACAGTAAAGACATTTATAATGTGGCAAAATATTTATATTCCAAATAAATGATAAATGTATTTACTGTCACTTTTGATCAATTTAATGCATCCTTGATGAATAAAACTATTAATTTCTTAAAAAAATATTTCTCTCAAACTTAGTGCACATAAAAGGCTTCATACAAAAATTCATAAAATGACATAAAATAATATTGTTTCATTGTTACATTTTTTATAATTAATTTTATAATTATATTATAAACAATTTTATAATAATATTTTTAAATGATAAAGTCTACAATACAGTTGTCTTCATTTACATGTATAAACAGCTGTTTTAGATTCTAATAATATTTCACATTTTTACTGTATTTTTGATCGAATAAATGCAGCTTTGGTGAGAATCTATGTTCCACTGGAGGAGAGACAGTCATACAGGTTTGCATAGGTAGATTTTTGGCTGATCTATCCCTTTAAAATGAACTACTGAAATATGCATTCGCTCGGATGAAAGCGGGAAGGACAGAGGGAATATTCAGAGGGCGAAGGACTCTAAACATAGCAGGTGCTGACAGCATCCCGAGCGTCTCGTTGTCCACAGACACCCTGCAGCTGTTGCCTAAATCTCCCGTCGGGTCCGAGCATCCCGCTCACAGCAGGCCTGGAGAACAGTCCAAACACACTCCAGCTGACCCGCGCCGTGCCGAAAGCTTGACACGCACGTCATTACGGCTCACATTACGCCCCAGCGGGGGTCCATCCTCACGCAGGCATTGGCCGGGACGACTGTGTCAGGTTTGAAGCGTCTCGGCGATTGGTGAGGGCAAATATAGACCGGCACATCCACTCAACAAGCGTGACTTATGGGAGCTTGGTTCACCTGCAGGTGTTTCTGCTTCAGATGGACGTAAATCTCAGCGCGGCCCGTCTAATCAGCGGAAGATTTATTTGGATTCGGCCGACACTTAATTCTTGAGTTCTCATAAACATCAGTGAGAAATCCTCTGGCTGAAGTTTGTGAGCAGGTCGGCATAAAAATATATACGAGACAAAAATAGGCCTGTATTTGCTATGAATCAGATCATTTCTGCACAAATACAGCCTTGAGACTGCACTTTACTTCAGGTCATTAGCGTCAACTAACATTTTTAAAACATTTAAGTGAATTTAAATAAAATAATATAATATATCAGTTACAGTAAACCTTCAGTTTATATTTTAGTTAGTTGCCAAGACAAAAGTTATCATTTATATTTAGTTTAAGTTGATAAACTAAAATTATTAGAATTATTAGAATAAACTAAAACTAATACAAATAAACAAATAAAACAATTAAAAAAGAGATATATTTAAAAATAAATAAAACTGACAAAAAACATGACGGAAGTATTCAAACTTAAATGAAAACAGAAAATAAACAACAGAAATAAAAACGAATTAAAAATATAAATGCCATATAAATAGCATTTTACCAAATTAGTAAAACTTAAACTAAAATTAAAATAAAAAATATAAAAATAAAAATAGCATAATTATTTAATAATAATACTAAAATAACACTGCTTTGCTGGATTTATATACTGAAATTAAATAAACAAATAAACAAAACAGACATATTAAAAACTAATAAAACAGACCAAAAAAAAAAAACGACAAAATTAGTAAAGATTAAACTAAGACTAAAATGAAAACAGAAAATATAAAAATAAAAACTGATTCCAAATATGAAATACCATAATACTATATTAAAATAACACTGCTTTACTGGATTTATTTACTGAAATAAAAACAAAACAAAAAAATATTTAAAAAAAAATACAAAAAAGTATGACCAATTACTAAAAGTTCAATTAAAATGAAAACAGAAAATATAAAAATAAAAAGATAAAAAATAAATATAATATATACATATTAAAATAATATTAAATACCATATTGATAATACTAATATAAAAATCATAAAAATAAAAATAGCATAATACTATATTAATAATAGTATAATAACACTGTTCACCTGTACAACGCAAGCAGGTGAATGCTTTAACGTCGTAAAGTCAACATGAACTCAGAACTGACTTTATTTGATTAACGTCTGCTCCTGGTCTGAATGATTCATTCATGCACATTATTCTGGAGAAGAAAGTTTGTCATTATAACCCTGAGAGAGCAAATCGATTCCTGCTCTACATGCTTTTCTTCTTGAATATCCTATTTCAATTACAAATACGTCATAAAAGTACAAACTGCATTTCATGTCGACTTTAAATCAATGCCAATAAAGCTTCACCGACACGTTCCCTGACTCACAAAGAAAGAAAGAAAGAAAGAAAGAAAGAAAGAAAGAAAGAAAGAAAGAAAGAGGAAGTTTTAAATCCAGCTCAATATCACTGAGATTTAAACATCTTAATAACAACAATCAGATTTCTGCATGAAGTAAAATAAGACAGAGGAACGTTGATACAATCGATTCTTCATTTACATTAAAATAAGGGGAGACAAATCAAAAAAGGAAAGCACTGGTTGGAAAATGTCATTTGTCGGCTCAAGAGTTCCTTTGATTTAGTGTTTGAGACGATGAGAAATATCTCATCCATATCTCTGTGGAAGTCATGGATGGCCAGGCTTAAATTGAATTGGTCCCATCATCCTCTCTCTCTCTCTCTCTCTCTCTCTCTCTCTCTGTCTCTCTCTGTTCTCAGCACACGACTGTTCTGAGATGATAAATGTGAATGATAGAGTCTCCATATGGCTTCTCTGTACACATCTGAGAGTCTGACTGTGTCCTGATCAGAAACACCAGCTGCTTCACCGTCCAGCACACACACACACACACACACACACACACACACAGACACACACACACATACACACAGTAACACACTCACACACACACCCCCACACACTCACACTCATTTAGTAGAGATTCAGTGCCTGAGAAGAGCCACTGACTGCTTGACCTCTGCCGACCTCTAGGGTTCAGCCACAGATGATTTCTGACCCTGAGAGAGATCGAGCGAAGCAAAGCTCTTCACAGGTACGAAGGAGCGTCGAGAATCTCTCAGACAATCACGCTGCACGGACGCTGCATGCATTTCCAGCTGATCTATATTTAACGTGTGCCAAACTTGAGCTACACCAGAACTGAATGCCATTTTACTGAGAACGAAAGATCAGCTCACATTCAACGGCCTCAATAAATGTGTTTTTATACATCTACAGGAGAGCCCATCATTGGATCGATGAACAAGCTTGTTAAGTTAATACGCCGCGTCCTGCTGGATGTGACAGAAGTAGAGCGCTGTAAAAGACCGGCTCAATGTCAGAGACAACAGAGATGCGTAAAAACACGCTAAAATACAGATCTTCCAGTTTACAGGACCTTTAGAGTCACAAAAGTTGTAAATAAATACATTTTACAAGAAAATACTATTTCAGTTTTTCTACTTTCCAAATCTCACATTTAATTAAATGTGTTACTTGCCATTTCTAATTGTTGGAGAGGTTTACCACTAATTTCGGAGTAAATAATGTTTCTACACCAAATGCACCATTTTTTTTTCAGTGCTCTAACAAATGAATTACTTGAACCTACATAAAAATCCATGTTAGATTAACTGAATTCCCACAAATGTTGTTCAAACAATCAAGTGAATGTTGAGAGCGGCTGTGCTCCAAACTCTAGTGAGCTGCCTACCTAGACAACACCTGATGCTGCCTTCTTAGATGCCTTCTTTTGGCCAATTTCTACTTGCTTCACAGATATGAATAGTGTTATTAATTGTAAATCTTCTGAACATAACCACTTTGCCATTAAAAACCAAAACTGAACTATTTTAATAGCTGTGTAATGGGGAAGAGAGAGAGAAAAGAGGCACGGTATCCAGTCGGACTCGGGCCGAGAATTCTCACAAGCTGTTGTGAAGGTTTTTTTTTTTATCCATAGATTTTATTTTAGGCAAGTCGTGTTGAATTGAGAAGAAGGCTACATTGATCAAATCGCGCTTCCTGCCGCTGGCCGCTTGGTCGTTCCTTTAAAAAACTAAAACTTGAATTTAACAAACATAGAATGTTACAAACATATTTCTAAATTAACTTAATAAAGAAACAAAAAGAAATATGACCACTTTGCCATTAAAAACCAAAACGGAACTATTTTAATAGCTGTGTAATGGGGAAGAGAGAGAGAAAAAAGTCACAGTATCCAGTCGGACTCGGCCCGAGAATTCTCACAAGCTGTTGGACAAGGGCTGGGCCCATGCAGGGCTCTATTTGTTCCCTCGTTTCAATTAAAAGTTCCCCCCAGCTCGGCGGCCCCCAAACTGCCAGGGCCCATATGCACCTGCATACCCTGCATACCCAGACGCTATGCCACTTCTTCTCAACAATAACCTCAATAAATGTATTGGCTGAATGAGGCATTTTGCATTTAGTGAAAAATCACATTCAAATTGACAAAATAATAATAATAATAATGAAAAAGTTTGCGATTTGTGAGTTAATGAAAGTATAACTATTATTTAAAACATAAAAAAATGATCAAATAAAAAATAATTAATACAATTAAAAAAAAAAATTATAAAAATGAATAAAATATAAATAAATAAAAATATTTGACAACTAAAATAAAATTGTAAGCAAATCATTAAATTACAATTTTTTAAAATTACAAAAAAATATAATTAAAAAAAATAATTACAATTGAGTAATAATTTAAAAAAATAAAAATAAAAACTCGCATAAACTTTCACTTTCAGGTGAAAAAAAGTGATACATTTTTCATGCTGCAATGGTTCATCAATAGATGTACATATTCATGTTTATCAATAAATTCATTCCCAAAAGTGTGTGAGATATGGGAAAAAGGCTCAATATATTTTACAAAAGTTTTTCGACACTAATATAATTTCATAGATAATTTTACAAAAAGTATTATTGACAATGGGACGCAATACATACCCGGGTCAAAAATGACCCGAACACATAATAAAAAAAAAAAAATCTCTTTTAAAAATAATTGTAAAAATCTGGGAAATGAATAAATATATAATGTGTATTTTGAAGATCTTACAGCATTTATAAAGTTCCATTCCATTACTAAAAAATATTTATTTATTTATGCATTTTCTGTATAAAACATACCTGAATGCATTACATCTTGGCAGCCACATTATTTACATTAAGCATTGTTTTCTCCCTGTCCTTCGTGACTCAGAACAGACCTGAGATGTGTTTTTGAGTCTTGACCTGTAGAATATTCCTCTCTTGAAAGTTCTTCCCCCCACTTCGTCTTTCCTTGTCAGAATTTGAAAAATGTCATTCCTCTCGTGTGGAAGGGTTATAGAGCTTAACCTGGAGATGTCTGGAGTAATCAAGCAATTAACCTCTGCTGGAGAGGAGAAAAAGAAAAACACAGACACAGATAGAGAGAGAGAGAGAGAGATTCCTCACTCTCACAGTGATTTAAGACTAATCCAGCATTGGTCATGAATAGGAGTGGTTTAACCCAACACCACCAACACCTCACCTACACTCAGAACTCAAACACTGTCAGATTTATACAGCACCATAAATCACAAAATTAATCTGAATTAAGCCTCCATCAGTGGACTCATGCCATAAGATCACACACCTTTTGGTTTCCGCTGTTTTCCGAGGAATCGCTCCAGCAGCTCATTATCGCCGTTGTGCTTCATTGTTGTTTTATCATCACGTTCATTAGCATTTGGCTTTATTTAATCTACTCTGGTTTATGTCTCTAAAATTGTCCCGTTTCATCTGTGCGCCAAAAATGTGGCGATAAACACTGATGTTTGAAGAACAACATCTGAACAAACATCACGCTAACGCTCCTCGTCAATGAATGTGCAAATTCTCATTTATTTCCACATTTTCTTCAGTGTTTTAATCTCTCTATCAGTCTGTATCACACACTCACTCTCACTCACTCACTCACACACACACACACACACACACACACCCACTCACACACACACACACC
>NW_015542367.1:293925-295892 GCF_001515605.1 Sinocyclocheilus anshuiensis | reverse complement strand
GGGGACATTCCATAGGCATAATGGTTTTTATACTGTACAAACTGTATTTTCTATCGCCCTACACCAACCTTACACCTAAACCTACCCCTTACAGGAAACATTACAGGGGTATTACAGGATACCCCTTACAGGTGCATTTTTACAATTTAAAAAAAACCTTGTTTACTTTATTTTTATACCAGTTTTACAAATGAGGACGTCCCCAAAATATGGTTAAGTAGGTACACTACACACACACACACACACACACACACTCACTCACTCACTCAAACACACACACACACGTTTTATGAATCGGTTTTATCTTTGAAGACACCAATGGGAGGTTTTGTCAGATTTAACTGAAGTGTAGCTCGGTAAACACAAACAAACACACACACATGCTAAAGTGCAGACTCGTAATTAAATTTCCTCATTTACAGTTTTTCTCAATTGCTAACACACTATAACTGATTCATTTGGCACAATTTTCCAAACCATTCCTACAGTTCCTGAAACAAAGACACGTTTCTCAAAACTTTTAACACATTTCACCTGTTTTCATACACGCTCAGTGTTTTCAGCCAAACTCTACACAAGAACGGCATCATTTTGCACAGGTTTAACCATGTTCTCATTTAGAAAACACAAACTCGGTGGCGCGCAAGATGGCGGCTTGGAAGCGGTAGTGTTTTTTAGAGGCTCTTGTGCCAGTCACTCGTTTTCCCTCCCTAACTCGTAAATAAAGAACGCAAGCCATTGATTTCGGTTACAAATCTTGTGTAGCATGTCACTAGAGACTTTTTGGTCGCAATCTTTGCCGAAGATGCCAAGACCTGCTAAGAAAACTGGAAAAAAGATCCGACCGCGGACGCAGCGGCCGAGGAGCCCAAGCATAGCTCGAGTGATGCTAATAGTGAACACGAACTTAGCCCGGCGCTTGCAAAAGCACTTGAAATTATGACCATTGCATATGGAACTGTCACATGATTCAGGCTTATTGGTCCAGAGTTGTGGCTCAATTAAATAACATCTTTGGTTTGGATCTGGAGCTGGATCCTTTGTCACTTCTTCTGGGTTTTCCCTGTAGGCTTATCTCTAATAAATTTGAAAGACGACTTTTTAGTCTGTTAACTTTTGCTGCCAGGAAGAATCTACTGATGTCATGGATCAGTGATAAGCCTCCCTCCATCACAGGCTGGCATTCAATCATCAGGGAAATTATCTCTCTGGAACTCTTGACCTGTATTATTCATTCTACAACAGATGCTTTTAATCGTATATGGACACCATACCTTAACTGCATAAATGCTTCTACCTGTGACATTTTGTGGCTTGGTATGACATAGTGTTCCTAGAGGTGTATAGAAGATTCATGTATTCTCCCCAGTTTTTATTATTGTTAATTTTGAACTGTGATATAATGCTCTGCTTGTCATCTTATGTATAATTTTGTTTTTGTATTCTCTTTTGTTGTATATCAGGCAGTGTGTGTGTATGTTATAGTTTTGTATTGTGTTGGAAGTTAATAAAAAAAAGAGAGAAAAAAAAAAAAGAAAACACAAACTCACAATATAGCTAACTCAAGAATCACAAAATGAACACATTTATCCATGTGTGAACATTCAGTAGCAAAACTGATGAAATACAAAGCACTATAGTTGACCTTGTTCTTCTGCATGGACTGACCCTGAGGAAAGTTGGCCTACAGGCTCATCTACAAGGTTTCAATACTACTTACACATACAATATAATTACAGTAGTAGCAGTACTTCAGATGAGAGAGCGTTCATTATTCTATGTACAGTAAATACTGTAGTGCATGTTGTACACCCTCAAACTCATTACTGTTGAATTGATTTGTAGCCAAGTATGTACTGTATCTGTGCAGAACTGAGAGACGACTGTCTAGGGGAGGCAGAGAAGTCGTTTGTCAGAAGACTTAGAAACTGCTATAACAAATACGGATACTACCAATACTGTAATGC
>NW_015542367.1:288247-291862 GCF_001515605.1 Sinocyclocheilus anshuiensis | reverse complement strand
TCCAATTTCCAATTTGCTCAGTGTTTTCTGCAAAACTCTACACAAAAACGCCATAATTTTTCACAGGTTGTTCTCGTTTTATCCATGTGTGAACATTCAGTAGCAAAACTGATGAAATACAAAGCACTATAGTTGAGCATGTTTTTCTGCATGGACTGATCATGAGGAAAGTTGGCCTACAGGCTCATCTACAAGGTTTCAATACTACTTACACATACAATATAATTACAGTAGTAGCAGTACTTCAGATGAGAGAGCGTTCATTATTCTATGTACAGTAAATACTGTAGTGCATGTTGTACACCCTCAAACTCATTACTGTTGAATTGATTTGTAGCCAAGTATGTACTGTATCTGTGCAGAACTGAGAGACGACTGTCTAGGGGAGGCAGAGAAGTCGTTTGTCAGAAGACTTAGAAACTGCTATAACAAATACGGATACTACCAATACTGTAATGCAATTTGGCAGAGGATGCTGAATTAATGAATGAATTCATTCATTCATTCATTCATTATTTATTTCTGTAAAGTAACTGACAGTATTCTCCAATGTGTGTTTACTCAGTGTGTATATTCAGTTGTTTGGTCTTTGAACTTTTCTCTTGTAGTGCTTTTCATTTACTGTAAGATCTTTTTACGGTAGTGTAATGACAGTAGGGTTGTGACAGTGAGGAGATTTTCCCACCGGTTAATCGACGTGTCACAACACCGATAATACCGGTATCACCGCAGGGGCGTGGGCGTTCCCTCTTTTCCTCGCTTTCAAATAGCTTGTCTGGATAAGTGAAATCTGATCTGTGATGCGACTGTCGTTCGGCACGCTGCATTGAGCAGCCGCGTTCAGTTTTTAATTGTAGTGTCTATTCTTTTACTGAACTAAATGATTCTTATTACTATCAAAAAATCAAAACGACGGTAGGGGTCGGTGCCGCGGTGGGCAAGTGACGTAACCGGTGTTAACAATGGTATCACCGTCAGCACCGTCTATCGCGGCAAGCCTAAATGACAGTAAACTTTTCTTAATGTTTATTGCTAAATTTTACTGTATCTGGACCCCTCTATTTATGTTGTATACTGTAATAGTCATTGACTAGCAAAAGGATTCCTATTTCCCAAAAGAAGGTTTTTGCAACAGTGTTATGAATTGATCTCATTAGTGTGTAAGACTATGTTGTTGTGTGTGTGTTTCTGAGGGCTTGTGTGTCATGTCTGAGGGCGAAGTTTGTTTTTTTCAGCAAGATTTAATAGTTTTGAGTGGAGAGCTTAATTTTGACCTGAAAATAGGAAGTATTGGGAATTGGGTGAGAAGTTATGGATTTGTGTTTAGAGTTTCGAGAAAAGGAGTCACAATTTCAAGAAATGCGTTTAAGCAATCGAGAAAATCTGTAATCTCATTTCCTCAGATCTCTGCTCAGCTTTAGCTGTCGCTGTGAGTGTCTTTTCTTTGGTCTCTTTTTAGTCGGAGTCTCAGATGAAGCGCTTATGAACTGTCTCTGAAAATAATAATGACGAGAGCTTTCTAAACATTGCTAGCTTTAATATCACTGGCTTTACACTAGTTTGGGGTCAATATGAAAAATACATTAATATTTTATTAATCGAGGACGCATTAAATTGATCAAAAGTCACAGTAAAGACATCTATAATGTTAAAAAAGATATATATTTCAAATAAAAGCTGTTCTTTTGAACTTTCTATTCTTCTGTGAATCCTGAAAAGTAAAATGCGTCACAGTTTCCACAAAAATATTGTGCAGCACAACTGTTTTCAACATTGATAATAATCAGAAATGTTTCTTGAGCAGCAAATCAGCATATTAGAATGATTTCTGAAGATCATGTGACACTGAAGACTGGAGTAATGATGCTGAAAATACAGCTGCGCATCACAGAAATAAATTACTGTTTAACAGATATTCACATAGAAAACAGCTGTTTTAAATTCTAATAATATTTCACATTTTTCCTGTATTTTTCACCAAATAAATGCAGCCTCGGTGAGCTCTTACTGACCCCAAACTGAACAGACTTGATGATGACAGTCAGCTTTCTAACATCTCATGCTCCAATCTCATCATCATGAGACCTCATCTGCTGCCTGTTGTCGCTCCGAGACCATATTTATGCCTCTCGAACCCTGAACGCACAGCAAAAGAGTTAAAAATGAGCTCTTGCACACTTGAGAAAACCTAACGCTTCTTCTCGTCTAGTTTGAATGTAGATGTGGCTCAATCCCTCATTTAATGCAACTCTGTGAGCTTTCCAACCTGCTTTTTCATCTAATAACGTTGCTTATAATAACGTTTGTCGTCACCGTTTGGTTTGAGTGAAAGCTGTTTCTGAACTCAGGTGTGAACATCAATGAAACGCACCTGCGTCTGCTTGAAAACAAGGCTCTGAATGATGTGAAAGCAATCCAGACTCATTTGTGGAAATGAAGCGCTATTGATGAAATGTAATTAGCTCATTAGAGTATAATGCATTTCTCATTGCCGCCCGTCTCATATTTTTCACATCTCCTTGAATCCACAGACAGACGTAAGTGTTGTTCTGTGCATGCTAATTTTGGTAGAGAAGATTCAAAAACATGAATGAACAAAAAAAAAAAAATGCTGATTTTCTGGCTTACAGAATCTTAAAAGTTTTGGAAATCAGATAAAATGTTACCCCTTAAAAGCTGATTGATATTATCAATTTGACAGTATTACCATTCATAAAAATGCATGTGAATTTTCTTCCTTATTTTTGTTATTTTATTCTATTTCACTAGTGAAAAATAGTGTTCACTAGCTCATGCTGACGACACAAACGTCCCGCGCTTCACAGTCACATAACGCAACAGAAACAAACCTAAGAAAACTTACAGCAAGCGCACTGTTTTCTGGAATGAAATGAAATCTGGAAAAGCTGGGCAATCGTGGATTGTTGCTGGTGATGACAGAAGGTTTTGTTGGCTGAATTAAACTGACAGATGTACAGCAGAGGATTTAGCGCAGCCGCAGGTGAGCCGAATGGAGTTCAGATCAAGTTACATAGACGTCTGTGCTCCCTATTGACCCCCAAACCACTGCATACGTGGAATGAAACACAGCCGCTCAAATGAGGAAACACCAGCAACGTTTATTTTGCGTGAAATGACATTAACCTTGACCTTTCTGCAGTGCTTTCACGCTGATGCAGTGGTGAGTAATCAGTTTGGAACTGTTTTGGCAGGTGTTGAAAAGTGGACGCGTGAGCCTCGCTCGCCCCAAAATACAAGAACGCGATAGACTTTTACAGGCAAACCAATAAACCTCCACCCAGCTGTCCGACTGCTGCTTTCACCCGACTAATAAAACATCAAATTCTGTCCCACAATCCTCTCTGGTTGGTTGGTTGGGTGTGTGTGAGATCAAGCCGAGCATGAAGGAGCCACTGTTCTCCACACGTCTGTCCATCCAACACGACAACCTCCAAATATCTGCTGCATATCAGACGGATCACTTACAGTGGTATCTGGAACACGTTTTGCTTCAGTAACAAGGGCTGTTTAATATTTTAATTTACAGATAATAATAATAATAAAAACAACAACAATAATAATAATAATAATAATAATAATAATAATAATAAAAAC
>NW_015542367.1:287924-288207 GCF_001515605.1 Sinocyclocheilus anshuiensis | reverse complement strand
TATTAGTAACTTCATATTTTAATTTAGAGATGATAATACTGATAATTATAACTTAATTACATTATTATTATTATAACTTGCAAAAAATCTACAAAACTACATGTTTTGTTCAATATTTTAATTTAGAGATAATTAATAATAATAAAAATAATAATTTTATTTTAAATTATTATTATTATTATTAAATTCATATTATTATATATTAACTTTTTTGTGTGTGCAACCCTAGTAAACTTTTAACATTCTTTAAAAACTTAAAAAAAAAAATTAGAAAAGTTGCAAA
>NW_015542367.1:281410-287646 GCF_001515605.1 Sinocyclocheilus anshuiensis | reverse complement strand
ATATAAATTTAAGAAAAAATGTAATTACGTTTGATATGTAGATTTTGCGCTCAATAATCTTATTGCCTTTCTTTAAACATATTATAATTCAGCAAAATCCAATATCAATTGACCTATAAATGCATTGATATATTAGTATGTATATATTAGTACTAGTACCAATTGCAATTCACATGTATTTATTGAATAAAACATGTCTTGAGTTTAAAACTTGCAGTTACCCTGTTTTGCAGTTTATAATATTTGTGCAGGTATTAAAAAGGTCTTAAAGTCTTAAATTTGATTTTAAAAACTCTGCAAATGGGACACATTTACCACATGATGTGTCGCTTTTGGATAAAAGCATCTGCTAAACGCATAAATGTAAATGTAAATAGAGGTTTGCAATATAATAATCGCACTAGGCTTTATCGCAATTTCACAACTGGTTCAGTGAGTGATAACAGGACATTCGGCTTTACCGAGATTTAGCAAAGATCAAATGATCAGAGTCTCAAAAGCTATGAAGGAGCAACACAATTTTCATTGTTTCACGCATGCGTAACAACCTGCCAAAACAACGTGAATCAAATGTGACGTGATTATGAGAGACGTGAGCAAATAAACAACAAAGCAGATGCGCGTCCTGCACTGAGTTTGCGTTCTGAGTCATTGCGTGCGAGTCAAACAGACACACGTCTATTAACACAGAACAAAACTACTGAGAGTAAAACACACATTACAGCGCTTGTATTACATCTAGAGGATCTGCTCCTCTCCTGTTCTTACTACAGACCTGACTGAAGCTGTTCATCACCACACGACAGATGCAACTGTGCAGCGATCAGTGGGCAGAAATGCTTCGTTTTATATAAGATAAGAATATATATATATATATACATATATATATATATATATATGCATTTGGACGATTACGTTACTTAAAAATGTCTGAATATCATTGCATTTGATATAAAATATAAAACCAAGTGGGTTCTGCATCTGCAAATAATAACATTTTAGCTTTTTTTTCAATTATTATTAATTATAGTTCATCATATTAACATTTTTCACATGTTTGACAGGAAGCATCCAAAACTTTTTGTCTTCATTTTGAACAATATGATTCATCTTTTGAAACCTAACAAACCTCATTTTGTGAAATGTTTGGATTGAAAAGTGCTTGTGCTGTATGACTTAAAAATAAATGCAAATTGTTTTGACATTTTATTATATAATGCAACAATGGAATTCAGGCATTTAAGTGTGGCTTGAGTGTCCAAATGCTTTTTCATACATTTTTTTAAATTGTGGTTTAAGTAAATTTCCCAGTAAAAAATATTATGTTATGATATTTTATTATTAATTTTAATATATTTTTATCATGTTGCGTTTATAATTTTGTTCAGTGTATATATATATATATATATATAATCAAATATAATATCATATAATATAGAATAAAATAACATTGTAAACGTGGGTAATACTTGTCATATTTTCACCCAGCAGCACATTCACACACACATTCAGCACGAGAGCAGATTTACGGGCCGCCGTCGTTTGATTCAGGTGTTTTTTGGAGGTCGTTTCGATTGAGTCCGGCACATTCCATCACGCATCCTCGTTCCCATTACTCCACACTCCCCATATTACCGCCCCTCGAGTGATTTAAAGCACCAGAAGAGGCTCTTGTGTGTCTCGTTAGCAGTGACGATGTCCGAGTCTCAGAGCTCCACCAAACCAGGACATGAGCTTCAGATCCTGTTATCTCCCGCCTGTCCTGCGGATCACACAGATGCCCCTGCTGAGCACGAGATAAGCATCGTCTGGCCGCGAGGAACGCCAATCACCGCGTGCCCTTCAGAGCTTCATCTTCTGTCGAGTCTCTCTGTTAACCATAAGCTACACTCAGATCAGCCTGATTCAACTACTGAACTAATACAGCACAGCATGAGTCGAAAACAACCGGGCACAAACTCACAAACAACAGAGCGGAAATCCTGCGTTCGGTGTCTTTCTTCAAAACACAAGACTCTAACAAGATAACAAGAGCGTTTATGAGGAGAGTTCAACACTTTTCAACATGCAGCTGTTATAGTAAAAACATCACATGTAATGCTCATTTCATATGCAAAGACGTTAGCCAATCAGATCAGTGGGCGTTTACATTGCGTCTCACAGTAGACACGCCCCTTCCAACAGACCGTTCAAATCACAGGCTAAAATCAAGGGAGAAAATGACCATTTATTTCGAAATTATGACCATTTTTGATGAAGAAGAAAAGCATAGTAAGATTATAAGTGCACCATTATAAAATCATTTAAAAATGCAATTCAGACCCCTTTTAAGGAAAAGCCGTCCTAGGGACTTGATGCAAATTAGCATATGCTAAATTCTCCATGTGCAATGCATATTTTTCAGTTTTCTGGCTGGATTTTTTTTTTTTTTTTTTTTTTTAGAACTGCTGGACGATTAATTAAAATAAAACTGAAATTTCAAAATGGCTTAGTGCAATTATTAAACAGCAAAGGCTTTGATTTAATTAAATAAATATATGTGCTGCATGTTTTAGAGCAAATCGCAGCACTGTGTTTATTTACACATGAGCAGCTCGTGATCTATATCTGTCTTGTAAAATTCAACTATTATAATAAATGATTATTATAATATTTTTATAGATTCTTAATTATGCATTCTTATTTGTAATATTGCATTACATTTGGTAACCGTTTACTTTAAACCTTTTATGTATAGTGCATTATAAATGTAGTCATAATGTGCGTTGTAATACATTATATATTTTCATAAATAGCTGTAAGCAAATTTAAAACACCTTCTAAAGGTGTTACAACGAATGTATTATAACTGTGCTTAGAATTATTCATGAGATCATACAATGTATTATAATGTGCATTACAAGGGAGAATTAATGCATTAAAGCTACTTTTAAAATGCATCATATATAAAGGCTTTAAGTGTTACCAATATTTAAATTTTGTAATTATAATAAATATTTTATTTTACATACATTTTTTATTTTACTGACATGCTAGTAACTTGCTAATACTGCTAGCGACAAGCTAGTAACTTGCTAATCATGCTACTGACATGCTAGTTACTTGATAGTCATGCTAGGAACATGCTAGTCATTTGCTAATCTTGCTAGCAACATGCTAGTAACATGCTAATCATGCTAGAAACATGCTAGCGACATGCTAGTAAATTGCTAATCATGCCAGCAATATGCTAGTAACAGGCTAATCATGCTAAAAACACGCTAATAATGCTAGAAACATGTTATTAACATCTAGATAGATTTATCTAAATTGTCAAACTTCAGGCTTTTACAACTGCTTTAAACTTTCAGGCTAGGCTTTCTCAAGCCAACCTAAAGTTTGTCTTGACAAACTTTTTTATCTAGTTTTTATTGTAATTTAGATCAGAGTGATAATCACACCCGTTTAGATGCACAGCCATGTCCATAAAACACTGGAAGTGCCATGGATGTTTTTGCTACTCATTTGTTAGTGTTCACAAACAGAAGACGAACCTTCAGCATCTGAAAGCCAGAGATTTGGCCTGAGAGGAGAGGAACAGAGCAAATGAACACGAGTGAGCCGACAAACAGACCACAAAAACACCGCGGTAAAACCAGGCTCTGGAGGGTTTCCAGACGTCAGGTTGCTAGGTGCATAAAAGCCTTTGATTCACATGAAATTAATTTCTCCATCTTTCCTGTGGCACTCAATCTCCAGCGGCTGATGCCGAGTCTGAATTATTACTGAGATTAAAGCTGTTGTCATTGATTCTCTTTGTTCGAGCATTACAACCAAAGCAACACGGATTCAACAGAATCAGATCTGTTTGCTCAACTGCTGGTTGATGGGAAATTGTAATTTTTTTTATTTATTTACTTATTGTTATTTATTTATTTTGCAAATACTCTTGTTATTACAGCACAAATTGAACATGAGAGTTCTCAGATATTAGGTCTCTAGGATTTCCTAAAAATATATATATTTTTAGTAAACCATGAAACATTCTTGTTAAATTGTATATAATTTTCATGATTTTAATTCATTAGACTTGCTTTTTGATTACTATGGAAACATTTTATTTTTCTTAAACTTCCAATAAATTAAGTTGCGTAAGTTTCATGATTTCAATTAATTATGCTTTTTTATTAGTATTATTTAATTTAACCATTAAATTGGAATCCAGAAAAATTGCAATGGGAAAAAAAAATCAGAATCCAGAAAAATTAAACAGATTTTTTGTTGTTGTTGTTAAACTTTTAATACATTTTTGTTAAGCATAAAGGTTTCATGTTTTCAATTAATTAGACATGCTGTTTGAATACTAAAAATCAATGTAATCATTAAAATGGAATCTAGAAAAACTAAAACGGGGGGAGGGGGATTAATATAGAAAATTTTAAACAGATAAATAATTTTAAAAATTGAAAATCCAGAAGAAGAAAAATGGAATCCAGAAAAAATGAAATGGAAAAAAAACAGAATCCAAAAAAATCAAAACAGAGAAATGTATTTTTTGTTAAACTTTTAATACATTTTTGTTAAGTATAAAGGTTTCATGTTTTCAATTAATTAGATGTGCTGTTTTAATACTTACATTTTATTTAACCATTAAAATGGAATCCAGAAATACTAAAACAGGGGGGAAAAAATAATCCAGAAAAATTCAAATAGATAAATTTTTTTATTTTTTTTATTTTAATAAATTGTTACGTATAAAGGTTTCATGTTTTCAATTAATTACACATGCTTTTTGATTACTACATTTTTATTTACCCATTAAAATTATTAACTAAATGAACTAAATTGAATGAAAAAAAAACTGAATCCAGAAAAAAAATGGAAAAAATATGTTTTGTTAAGCTTTTTATAAATTGTTACTAAATTGTATACGTTTCATGACATTAATTAATGAAACATGCTCTTTGATTAATTAAATTTAATTTAACCATTAAAATGGAACCCAGAAAATCCAGAAAAAGTCAAATGGAAAAAAATCTATATTTGAGGAAAAGAAAATTAAATGGAATTTGAGACAAAAAAAAAATCTAACTATAAATATGTGTGTGTATTCATAGTTTTACTTTCCATTTTCATAGTTAGAATAGATGGATTTCATAGGATATGTAGGGAAATATGCTGTCATGCACAGTAATGCCATATGCACTCTCTCACACACTCACTACCTTTTTTCTGTCCAGTTCTTTACCTATTTACAGCACATACAAGAGCACTTGCGACAATCCGGCAACTGAAATCTCACGTTCATTATGCAGGAATTCTTTTGTTGGTTTAAACTCATTTAGCGCTGGCGTAACTCCCACAGGTTAATCAAGCGCCGCAATTAAACTCAAGAGAACCTTCGCCGGAGATTTCTTTAAGTCCAAGCCATTCAGTTCCAGGGACCTTTACAGAAAAGGAGCCACAAATCTCAAAAGCATCCCAAACAAATGTTTAGAGGATCTCTGGGGAACCGAACTCTCGCTGAATGCCAGCTTGGAAACTCTCGTCCTAATGCTGCAAAACGCCATCAAATTAAAGTTTCCCTGCACCTGGAGAGCCATTAATATTTATAATGCCAGGCGCATGGAAAAGAACATATTCACTCTAAATACTAGCAAAAGGCCAAAAAGAAAAAAAAAGTTAAAACCAGAAAAAAGGAAATTATCATAAAGAAAATAGTCCTTATTTGTTCCCAATAACTGTTTTTGATTGCAGAAATTCAATTTAACCATTAAAATGGAATCCAGTACAATTAAAACAGAAAATACTTTTGTTAAACTTTTAATAAATTGTTTCATGATTTCAATTAATTAGTCATTTTTGACTACTGAAATTTAATTTAACCATTAAAATAAAAAAAAAGAACTAAGACAGGAAAAACACAGAACACAGAAAAATTACATTTTTGATAAACGTTTAATAAATTGTGGTTAAGCTTTATTAGTTTCATGATTTCAATTAATTCGAAATTTTTGACTACTGAAATTTAATTTAATCATTAAGATGGAATACGAAAAAAATATCTATCTATCTATACGAAAAAAATATCTATCTATCTATCTATCTATCTATCTATATACATATTATACATTTGTATAAGTTTCATGATTTCAATTAATTAGACATGCTCTTTGATTACTGAATTTTAATCGGAAAATGGAATCCAGAAAACAAATGCAAAAAAAAAAATAATGTAAAATTAAAAAGTTTTCCTG
>NW_015542367.1:279303-279782 GCF_001515605.1 Sinocyclocheilus anshuiensis | reverse complement strand
CAACTAGATCAACCATTTTGCATTTAATGACTTATACTAATGACTAATGACTAGATGTTTTGAGGGGTAAGACTGTTGCACAGAAAACTATATAATACATTTTGAGACATTAGCAGATAGCAACTGATCATGTAGGAAACCGCAAAACTGCTTTTATAATGTGCACAATTGACTAGATGATGTGGAGGTTGAACAAGTAGTTTTGAGAATTTCATTTCTAATCTGAGAAATGCACCAAAGCGACTGAGAAAAACTGTAAAATGCCAGGCACATGGAAAAGAAAATAATTCACTCAAAATACTAGCCAAAAAATAAATAAAAAATAACCAGAGTCCTAATATGTTCCTAATAACTCACACTTTTGCTGTTCTTCTGAGAGCCAATTACCAGAGAGAGAAACAGCAGTGCTTTTCCATCAACTGCTTTGATTCGCCATATAAGTTTAACGGTCTATAAACACTAGCGGTTGATCTGTAATC
>NW_015542367.1:279120-279293 GCF_001515605.1 Sinocyclocheilus anshuiensis | reverse complement strand
CACATTTTTTCTAAAAAAATAAAATAAAATAAAGTAAATAAAAGTAAAAATAAATAAACTCAGTCCGTTTTTGTCAGTCCGATCAAATAAAGAGAATAGTTATGGTTAAAGGGGTCATATGATGCGATTTCAATTGTTCCTTTCTCTTTGGAGTGTTACAAGCTCTTGGTGCA
>NW_015542367.1:273591-278634 GCF_001515605.1 Sinocyclocheilus anshuiensis | reverse complement strand
GCTTGTAGTTTGTAATTTCTCCGATCACAAATGCAGACATGGTTTTATGTTTACGCGGCGCGATGCAATGCATGGGTTTTAATGTTTTTGTCTCGTCGCTCCGGCCGAACATCATCACAGTGTGGTAGGGGCGTAACATTTCCGTCACACGCTTGAGGTATTCGGCCAATCACAACGCACTGGATAGCTGTCCAATCAGAGCACACCTCGCTTTTCAGACCGATGGGCTTTGTAAAAATCGACACGTTTCAGAAAGGCGGGGCATAGAGGAGAAACAATAATGTACAGTATGTGGAAAATAATGTGTTTTTTGAACCTTAAACCGCATAAACACATTTCATTACACCAAATACACAAAATAATGTTCTTTTTAGCAGCATCATATGACCCCTTTAATACTATAATATTATTGATATTCATCTCACTGAATATTAAAGTTCAAGCTGAGTGTGTTGCATTGTGGGAGTCATTCAACACAGTGAGCTCTGCATGCATACTGCACATATTTGCTAATTTAATTTAAATTTAAAGCAATTCATGCTTAGAGAAAAATTACAAACCGTGCACAGTATAAATACTGCAGAAGTACATTAGCCTGTTATTCTGAGCATTTCTAATCTTGCTCACGTGCTGCGTTCTGTTTTCCGCAGAAAGAAACGTCTTACTTGGAAAAGTGCAACAGAATGACACTGACTACATGAACATGTCTGTGCGCTGTTAGTGATAAACATTCACTTTAAAGCAAATAAAATGAATCAATAAGTCGTCTCATGACAGTAAAAGCTCTTCAGCACACGTTGGCAGAAAAAAAAACAGGTAATCGTCTCTATTGATAATCATACACCTGCAGAACGAATGCTAGCATTAGCATCGCTCATCCTTAATACTGAGTTGCTAAGAGACGTCGTTGCTGACAATTGAACACCTGCGAAGCTAAAATTACCACTGCCACTCGTTTCTTCACACATTAACCTCTTCTGTACAGACCAACTCAGTAAAAACATCCATCAGGGAGAGATATCCATCACGAATATCTGCCGTCCTCTTAAAAATAGTTTGAAATAACTATATAAATTATATAATATTTAAATATAGATGTGTATTTTCAATATAACTAATACAATTAAATGTATTATAATTGTAATCTTATAGTATAGTTCTAATTATGATTGTGACTTCACAGGTGGACATGGTTTATTAGCTATGGAGACCATCATGAACATTTCAGTCAAGGGATTCAAATCTAATTAACGAGGTTTCGTTCACCTCAGCGACAGCGAGGAAACATACGAAACGTAATTGGCTACAACGTCCCTCCCCTTCCTCCTACCAGCCTGTTGAATGACAAGGGAGCTAATTAGAATCAGATTCGGCCGTTAAATGATACAAAAAGAGCCAGAGAATAGACAGCATCCAGGCGACACTCGCTCTTTTAATTCTATTTATGTATAATGGGCCTGACCTGAAGACAGCGGAGGGAAATTGAATGGCCAGTCACGCCTTTTCTGCAGTCTGAGTATAAATGTGATTGGTGCAATGAGAGAAACACGCATCTGGCTGCGATTAGAGACGCGTGTTTAGAGCTAAAAACAAAACATGCTTTTCAATCAATTCACAAGTTCTATTTTATTCTAAAATGCCACTCAAGTGTTACGTCTCCTCACAGATATCTCCTAAAATTGATGCTATTTGAGTCAGTTCAGTGTCATGTTTGAGTGCAGCGGCTGAACTGTCGTCCTCGGGGGAAGTGTGTATTATTTTGCACATGATTTGAGAGCGTTTCGTGCATTTTGTGCACCGGCTCCTCTGATTTACACTGTCATATTTTTTGCCAAAATAGCTTTGGGTTTCATCTGAGATGAAGCGTCCCGGCTGGTTAAATTGCGGCTTACTTTTTCAGCTCTTCAAACACATTCTCACATCTACAGTCAATAACGTCGTGCGTCTGAAAGCGACTCTTGACGGTTTCATCCATTCTTAACCCTCTCATGTCGCTCCATTAACTCTGTAATGTCAAACCAGTGCCCTAATTTCCACAACACACTTCAGTCTGAAAGCTTCCTTCTAAAACATACAGTGGAAGAGAAAACTTTCACCAAAAACGGACATTCAACCGTCTTTCCCTGTGGACAATATGAATGATATATAATGATATAAAGTGCCTGTTTGTGACGGCGGCAGAAGAAGAAGTGTGTTTCAGATGCAGGTGGCAATTTATCTAGTCCCACAATCCTCAGGAGAACAAAGAGGCAGCGTAATTAGTTTATAAAGTTGAAATCAGCTTGATGTGGCTGCTTTATCTTGTTCTGTTTTGTGCGTTTTTTCTTCATTAGAGGCTCGCTCTGCGCTCATTTCATTTGCAGTTTCCTTCTTTCATTACCGCAGAGGTTTCCTTGTGCTTAAATAAACACTAAATTACAAATAAGTTGAAAGGCGTTTCTTCTGCTCACAAAGGCTGCATTTATTTGACTAAAAATACAGTAAAATCAGTAAAAATTTTAAATATTATTATAATTTATAAGAGCTGTCGTCTATGTGAATATCTGTTAAGCTCTAATTTATTTCTGTGATCAAAGCTGAATTTTCAGCATCATTACTCCAGTCTTCAGTGTCACATGATCTTCAGAAATCATTCTAATATGCTGATTTGCTGCTCAAGAGACATTTCTGATTATTATCAATGTTGAAAACAGTTGTGCAGCCCAATACAAACTGTGATACATTTTATTTTTCAGGATTCACAGATGAATAGAAAGTTCAAAAGAACAGCATTGATTCAAAACAGAAATCTTTAGTAACATTATAATAATTATAATTATGAGATATAAATTCAGTTTAAATTTCACAATTCTGTTTATACCTTGCAATTTATTTTTTCTGACACAGAATTAAAAAAAATATATATATATATCTTTTTATCCCACAATTCAGACTTTTTTCCTCAAAATTGCAAGTCAACATCTCACAATTATGACTTTTTTAGTTTAATTCTTAGAACTGTGAGATATAAACTGCAGAATTCTGAATTATTTTTCCTCATAATTCTGAGTTCACAGTCCCCCCCCCCTCAGAAATCAGAGTTTACATCTCTGAATTTTACATTTTTCTCTGAATTCTAAGTTTACATCTTTTACATTTCTTTTCACAGAACTGCGAGAAAAAAAGACAGAGTTGTGCGATATGAACTCAAAATTTCAAAGAAAACGAATTGTGCGATAATAAGTCACAAGTACCATTTTTATATTTTTATCCCACGGCAGAAACAAGCTTCCATACAGCTCCCTCGATAAAAACCCAAGTTCAACAATTTAGGATGCAGCTGTAAACTAAGCGACTCTGTCTCATTTCTACAGGAAGCGTTAGACTAGTTCCACTCCAGTAGTGCATTCGCTGCATGAGCATGAGCTTCCTGATAGGGTTAGTCTCCTGGGTCGGGTCAAAACATCACGCAGGCTTTGATCAGGGATCTCAGCCGCTGTAACACAATGCCGACGGCCCATTAGCTCAGCAAACAGAGAGGGAAGCCTGCTGGGTGAGGTGTGTCAGACTGTGTGCCCTTCTCTCTCTCTAGGTCACTCTCACACCGCCGTGAAAATCTCTGCACGCTTGCAGATTGATAAACACAATCTTCCTGCACTGTGCTATGATACGCTGCCTTATCGGATGTGAAGTCAAGGTGACTGCGAGGTGACGAGCGCTGATGTGCTGCCGGAGAGAGACGGCAAACCCACTGCAGCAGACGGACCTGCTGTAACCAGACTCTCCCGGCCGCCCGAGGGAACAGAGAGGAGCGAGACGGCCAGAGATAACGGAGATGAGCGGCCCTGGCTGCTACTGACACAACCGCTGGACGCAGTTCATGTGTTTCTGCAGACGCTTCACCTGCAGATGAGTCTGAGAAACCAGAGCCGCTGTGTTACCTGTCATCTATCTATCTATCTATCTATCTATCTATCTATCTATCTATCTATCTATCTATCTATCTATCTATCTATCTATCTATCTATCTATCTATCTATCTATCTATCTATCTATCTATCTATCTATCTATCTATCCATCCATCCATCCATCCATCTTTTTAATCATTCCATCCACCCATCCATCTTTTCAATCATTCCATCCATCCATCCATCTTTTCAATCATTCCATCCATCCATCCAGCTTTTCAATCCATCCATCCATCCATCCATCTTTTCAATCATTCCATCCATCCATCCAGCTTTTCAATCCATCCATCCATCCATCCATCTTTTCAATCATTCCATCCATCCATCCATCCATGCATCTTTTCAATCATTCCATCCATCCATCCAGCTTTTCAATCCATCCATCCATCCATCCATCTTTTCAATCATTCCATTATTCAAATACACACACACACGTTATATTTTTGTATAAGTTGTATTGTATACATGATGCATTTATGTTGTATAAATGTATATATAGTTTAACAAAAATTATATATATATATATATATATATACAAAGTATTTTAAAAAGCATTCAAGCTTCATTTTTCTAAATGCATTTGAAATAAAAAAAATACATAATATTAATAATATATGAATATATTACATATTAATAATGTTTTAAAAATGTTTTTATTTGATTTTTTTAGCGAGAAAATTGCAAGATATAAACAATTCTGAGAAATTCTGAGAAATTCTGCAATTCTGCGAAATAAGTCATAACCATGAGATGTTTTAGACTTTTTTCCTCCGAATTTTGAGTTTATATCTCACAATTCTGGTTTTTTTTTCGCCACGAAATAAAAAAATAAAAAATAAATTGTTGCTTTTTATCTTACAATTAAGACTTTCATTTCTTGCAATTCTGATAAAAAAAGTCAAAACTGCGAGATATAAGCACAGAATTGCAAGATATAAACTCTGACTGAATTCTGATTTTTTCTTGCAATTTTGCATTTATATCTCGCAAAAAAAACTTTTTTATCATACAATTCTGACTTTTTCTTGCAATTGCAAGTTTATATTTCACAATTTATATTTATAGTTTATATTGTACAGACTCCTTAAAATTGTG
>NW_015542367.1:267790-273204 GCF_001515605.1 Sinocyclocheilus anshuiensis | reverse complement strand
TTTTCTAATAATAAAAAAAAATTAAAAATTTAAAAATTAAAAATAACACTACATTTGCATGAATTTCAGTTCTATTTCTTTAATTCCACTTCTTTAAATTCGAATTGAAATTCCGCATCCTGTTTGCATCCTCACTTCAAACTGAAATAAAATTCCAGGAATTGAATCCGAATGTATAGAGCGTTTTCAGTTCAGCTGTGAATGACGCACACTGCTGGTCACGGGGTTAAACAGATCTGGTTCACAGTAATGCAGCCGGAGACAGATCATCATATTTTCTGCCCGTCTCTGTGCATTCAGGCTGATGCATCGGGAACGAGGCCATTTACCGAAAGCGACTGGCAGATTCGCACCCGGCCTTCTGGTTTGAGAGCGGGGCTGAACGTGCGCGTGTCGAATGGATAAATCCCTTGTTTAGCATAAACAGCCTCATGCCACTCAAATCAGCCATCTGCAATTTCGCTCTCGCCTCGGGACGCTAGCTTCGCTTCAGAATGCGTTTGTGAGAAGGATCTTCAGGATCTGCCCGCGGCGCTGTCATTCTCTGCCCACGAGCGATGCCACCCCGCTCAAGAGACCCTCGCTTCTGAAGAGCGCCGCGTTAATGTGTTACTGCATCGGGCGCTGGAGAGTCTCTCAGAAACACTCGTCGACCATTCAAAGCAATTGCGAGCGTGTTTTTACAGCTGCGCGCTCCGCCTCGGGGTGACAAGCTCTTCAGAAAGCAGTTGACGGTTTGGCCTGTGAGATGAGATGAAGCTCGCGCTCATCTGTTTGCTCTGTGCTGGAGTGACCAAACCGTAATGAGGCATGAGTCAACATTTAATACAGACGTTTGAGAGCCATTCTTACTTCTCTCAGGTGGCGACGTGCAGCAAATCAGCTGAGAAAATGCCTGGAATTATATTGTGTTACGCGCTGCAGGCCATACAATTCTGACTTTTTCTTGCAATTGCAAGTTTATATTTCACAATTTATATTTATAGTTTATATTGTACAGCCTTCTTAAAATTGTGAGTTATATACTTGCAATTGTGACTAATTATATATTGCATCTCAGAAATATTTATGTTTCTATCTTGCAATTCTGAGTTTAAATCTCTCAGTAATGCCAGAAAAAAAGCCAGAATTGTGAGACATAAATTATTAAATATGCAACATGTTCACACAACAATTCTTTGCTTTCGTTTTGTGATGATAAACACTGCACACTTTATGCAAATGCATAATGCCATAAACAGAGACGAAAAAGCAGAAATAAATCATGCGCTCTACCATAGCTTGCAAAAACACACAATGTATTTAATGACTGAAACACTGCATTAAAATATACTGTGTGTTTTGCAAATACGCTACTGTTTTTTCTTCTATGCATGATGCAATTTACATTTCATTGTTTAAGTTCAGGGTTGTTATTTAACATCTTGAAGCTTTGAGAGTCTCTGCAATCATGCACGAGAATGATAATAATCCAAAAAAAAAAAAAAAAAACGGGATGCATGCTTTGAATTTAAAAAAGAACTGAAATTCAAAGAAATTCATAGAACTCCAACAAGTGTGATTAAAAACCAAGAACTTCATTTCCCAGAATGCACTGCCTGTTGAATTGAGAACTGAACTGCACTAACACTATAGGACCAGAACGGAAGTTTGAGCTGAATATTTTGCAACATTCAACTGAACTGCAACAATTCTTTGCTTTTGTCTTGTGATAACACTTGCACAAGTAAAAAATGCATCATGTAATTGCATAATGTCATAAACACACTGAAGAAAAAGTCCTGCGCTCTATTACAGCTTGCAAAAGCATACAATATATTTAATGCAACATTTAATTCATCTGAATGAAACATTGCATTAACTACACTGTGTTCTGCAAGCTATTTTTTCTTCTCTGTTTATGATGCAGTCTTTCATTTATGAATTCAGGGGTTATTTAACATCTTAAAGCTCAGAGTCATTGCATACATGCTCAAGGATGTGCATTTACTGAAATTAATAATGAAAAAAGAGATGCATGCTTTGAATTTTAAAAAGAAAAGAAATTCATATAACTCCAATAAGCATGATTAAAAACCAAGTTTAAAAAGTCCTGAAATGTAAAGGTTTTATAGGCCTTACGGACAGATGGAAGAACTTCATTTTCCAGAATGCACTGCACATTGAATTGAGAATTAAATCACACTGACACTATCAAAGTTTGAACTGAATTGTGCTGGATAGTAATATTCTCTTCTACAGAGCTGCTTTATAACTTAAATTGAATTAGTTTCATAACTGATGAA
This sequence comes from Sinocyclocheilus anshuiensis, assembly GCF_001515605.1. NCBI lineage: Eukaryota > Metazoa > Chordata > Actinopteri > Cypriniformes > Cyprinidae > Sinocyclocheilus > Sinocyclocheilus anshuiensis. The sequence goes on along the minus strand of NW_015542367.1, from coordinate 270,919 downwards.
CTTTGCAACATTTACACTATTTTCCTGTTTGTTAATGTGAAGCTGCTTTGAAACAATCTGTATTCTATAAAGTGCTATAGAAATAAATGTGACTTGAACTGAAATTCAAAAAAAATCGAATCAAGCATATTCCACTTTATATCAATTAAATTTCCTGTGTGGTTAGTTGAGTTAAGTGAGTCAATTCTTACTTTCTCAATTTTGCACAACTCTTCTGCAGGCTGGTATTTACTATGGTATTTATTATGGTACAATAAGTATTTTGAACAAAACCATGCATGGAATAGCATGGTAGTTTTTCTACGTGTCGTAAGGCCAGAGATGAAATTCATGAGGCCTTGACTTTCATGAGCTCTACATATAAAGCACACAGGCGATAACCTTGAGAAACAGGACATTTGGCCGATTCAAAAGGTCAGAATTCTAGCTGCCGGGATGGAGAGACGTTTCATTTATGATTCACTTCATGTTGGCCGTGTCTCGCTGATGGACAGCTGGCGAACGCTGAACCGCCCCATTGGCCATTCAGCACCACCTCCTGCACAATAACAGCGTTTGTCAAAGCTGATGAGGAAATAACAGTTTGAAGGGAACAAATTGGTCCATCTTGACTGCGTCTTGTATGCAGGATGCTAACGGCCAACTGTGATTTACGTGAAGATGAAGGTGATTTTGGGACGCATGGAGGGATGGAAAAAGATGGGGAACGGGACATGTCCCAGTTTATTTAGTCAAAAATATCTAGAACGGCTAGCTGGAGGGTCCAAACACACACACACACACATTGCATAGACTTCTATTGTTTTTATATACTGAGTTATAAGTATTAGAACCTAACCTTAACCCTAACATAATATTTACAATTTAAATAATTATATGAGTATTTCCATAAAATTAAGTTTTGTCAGATTTAGATAAAATTCTAGATAAAAAATATGACACTAAAAAAAAATATATTAGCTTTGATATTGTAATTGCAACTATTAATTTCAATAAATAAATTTATCTAACTGCACATCGTTATTCTTTATGTAGAATCACATCCGAAACAAGCTGAGAAATGTACAAATTGAGTTTTATTTTTTGCTGTTTCCTCAGCAAATAAATAAATAAATAAAACTTCATATTGGCCTCAAAATGTACAAGATGATGTTATAACTGAAAAAAACAAATACAACTGCAGATATTATAATACACAGTTAGTATTTTGCAGTGAATCATACATTCAAGCAATTAATTCAAAACACTGAATTATTCAGGAGCAAACTTACTTTATAAGTGAATCATTGAATAATTAATTCCACCAATTCACTTAAAGCACTGATTCATTCAGGAATCTTTATGAATTAATCATTATTTCAAACAATTTGTTTAAAACACTGAATGAACAGGTGACTGCCTTTATAAGTGAATCACTGAAATACTCATTCAATCGACTCTTTCAAAACACTTATTCAGGAACAATCATTGAATCATTCATTCAATCGATTTGTTCAAACCACTGATTTATTCAGAAACAATCAATGGACCATTCATTCAAAACACTGATTTGCTCAAAACACTGATTCATTAAAGAACAATCATTGAATCATTATTTCAACTGATTTGTTCAAAACATGGATTCATTCATGAACGAACAAGTGACTGATTTTATAAGTGAATCTCTGAATCATTTGGTCAACCAATTCATTCAAAACTTTGATTCATTCAAAAATAATAACTGAATCATTCATTCAACTGATTTGGTCAAAACACTGATTCATTCATGAACAAACAAGTGTTTTTTTTTTATTTTTTATAAGTGAATCTCTGGATCATTTGTTCAACCAATTCATTCAAAACTTTAATTCATTCAAAAATAATGGCTGAATCTCATTTGTTCAACTGATTTGTTCAAAACATAGATTCATTCATGAACAATCTCTGAATCATTCATTCAACTGATTCATTCAAAACACTGATTCATTCAGGAACGAACAAGTGATTGCTTTTATAAGTGAATCTCTGAGTCATTTGTTCAACCAATTCATTCACTGAATCATTTGTTCAACTGATTTGTTCAAAACATAGATTCATTCATGAACAATCTCTGAATCATTCATTTAACTGATTCATTCAAAACACTGATTCATTCAGAAACGAACAAGTGATTGCTTTTATAAGTGAATCTCTGAGTCATTTGTTCAACCAATTCATTCAAAACTTTGATTCATTCAAAAATAATCACTGAATCATTTGTTCAACTGATTTGTTCAAAACATAGATCCATTCATGAACAATCTCTGAATCATTCAAAACACGGATTCATTCAGGAACAAACTAGTGAGCGAGTTATTGAATAATCCATTCAAAACTATTAAATCCTCCATGGTTTTGTTTGAAAATGTTCTCGCTGGCAAAAATACACAATATTTAGTTTAAAATGTAAGCTACTCATTATTAACGTGTTGTGTACTGAAACCGATTGTAGCTGATTTTACAAATAACATGCTGTGATCATAATCGGTTGCTATAATCATAATTATCTATTGTATTCATTGTGCAGTTATTTTTAAACACACTGACCGATGTCTCCTGCTCTGAAGTTTCAGTTTAATCTCTGACCTAAATTCTTCAGCTCTTAGACAGTTTTCCTTCAAGGATTTCTGCGCTCCCCTCCTAACAATGATATTTTGATGAGGTCACTTGAGATAAAACACACTCACACAAGGATTGACCTTTTAAAAACAGCACAAATTCTTTGCTAGCCCGGACCAAACAATGACTAAAGACGATGATGCATGTGTTGACTACACAACAAGCACAAGCTCCGGGCAAACTGACATGATGCCAAACGCTCAACACGGCTGCGTTCTGATCATCCAGCAGACCTGCGCTCCAAAAAACCTCACAACTTCATTGAATTAACAAGCGAGCGCTCCTCATTCAGCGTCTGACAGCAGTCTTTCTCGTCCAGGACGTGTGTAGAAGTCTGCATTCAAAGCGTGCAACATCTATTGTCCGTGTTACTCCTGAAGGCCCGAGGACAGACAGAGGCCGCTCTTTAAGAGTTTATTAAACAGCACTTACGGCCCTTCCCTCTTCAGTCCTTTCAAAAGAGACAAACACATACATACGGTTGGGAAAGAG
>NW_015542367.1:259181-267636 GCF_001515605.1 Sinocyclocheilus anshuiensis | reverse complement strand
TCGGACAACAGGAGACGCTTGGCATCTCTCCCGAGCAGCTCTTCAGCATTCGTATGAATCCTCCGCCGTCCGTTAACGGCACAAACAAAGACCTGCAGCCTGATAAATAACAGGTAGAGTCTCGGCTGAGAAATAAACCCAGCATTCAGCAGCCGAATAAAGTGGCAGTGAATAGCGTTCGGACCGAAACAACAGCAGCCGTGTTTGAGGCCAGAGGCAACGTTCCCATGATGAGACGCATCTGACCTGGAGACAGGCTTTAGCAGGAATGTTTTGATGGTGAAGGCTGGGGAAACTCAGATACTGATGTTTGGTTTCAGAGTGTCACACAAACACAAGAGAGAGGCCCTAAATCTCTCTTTGACACACAAGATCTCATCCTACCATCAGGCTCGAGGTCACCACAGGAACAAAGCCATAATAACATTTCTTGAAGGTGATTTAGAAATACAGTCTCTATGAAAAGTCTGTAAAAATGTTAATATAAAGGAATTTTCCGTACTGATTTTTCACATTTAGGCATTGCATTTAGTAGATTTTGTTTTAGGTTTAAAGGAAATATTTGTAAGCTTAATGAAAAATGTCCTGGCAGAAAATGACCAGTACTTTTCCTATTTTCCCACAGAATTTTAGAACAGTTTAGTGTTACAATTTAGTGTTAAATTACAATTAAATTCCTTCACTTGAACTGAAAAGCAATTCAAATTGAAATACATTAATTTACCTCAATACATTTTAAAGTATTTTTATTTAAATGTTTTATGTAAATGTACAGCAAAAATTAAATTTAGCATTTAAATTATCTGAAATTCAAAGAAATTAATTTACCTCAATAACTGTTTTTAATTATTATTTAAAGTATTTTTATTTAAATGTACAAATAACATTTAACATTAAAATTGCCTGAAATTCAAAGAAATTAATTTACCCCAATAAGTGTTTTTAATTATTATATAAACAATTTTTATTTAAACGTACAAATAAAATGTAACGTTAAAATTACCTGAAATTCAAAGAAATTAATTTACCTCAATAAGAGTTTTTAATTATTATTTAAACTATTTTTATTTAAATGTACAAATAAAATGTAACATTAAAATTACCTGAAATTCAAATAAATTAATTTTCCTCAATAAGAGTTTTTATTATTATTTAAAGTAAATATTTTTATTTTATTTTATTGTAGTATTGAAATTTAGCATTTAAATTTAATGACATTCAAAGAAATTAATTGACCTCAATAAGTGTTTTTTCATTATTATTATTTAAGGTACATTTTTAAACTTCATTTTTTATTTCGAAATTAAAATTTAGCTTTAAAAATTAACTGAAAATTCAAAGGAATTCATTTACCCAAACAAGTGTTTTTATTATCATTTAAAGTACTTTTTTATTTAGAATTTGTTTTTGTTTTTTTTTAATGTAGAATTGAAATTTAGCACAAAAATGAAATGAAATGGCTTGTAAAAGTCTAGTTTATACGTTTAAAAAAAATATTTAAAAAATTAAAATTAATACAATTTTAATTAATTTTAATTTTTAAGTTTATTATAAAGTCGGAATTTGAAGATTTAAAAGTCTTACATACAGATCAGGGTGGATCCATACAATTAATTTCCCAGAATGCATCACCTGTGTTGAATTTGTCTGAACTGCAACTCAGTAAATTCCCATTTCAATTCACTTCCTGTGTGTTGTGGCCAATTCAATTCAAACTAACTGAAAGGGAGGTGATTCTTCAGTTGTGAATTTTGAAATGCACACACAAACACACATATAATGTCACTATTCTCTAACAGAAAATTCTGAACACAACGCATAAAACGCCAGTGCATGAGAAGTAGAAAAACAAGCAGCAGAAGCAGCATGTCAGATGTAGAGAAAGTGATTTTGATATACGATTGTTCAGAAAAACGCGCTAATGAATCGTGCACAATAACAGCAGTCACATTTATTAAGAAGGTAAAAAGGGTCAGTTTGGGTTGATTTCACGTCATCAAACGGCCGAAGCATAAAGCTGCCAGTTGAAAGCTTGCAGTGTGATGAGTTGCACAGACTCGCTGAGCTCATGCATCTGTTTACTGGCATCACATTGTGAATCACGGCGGCTTCCAACCACCTCTGGCTTCCAGGAAATCAACCATCCATAGCTTCATCAGCAGATGGACAGCGCCGCTAATAAAGCCCCTTCACAGACAGACTCCAATTATCATCTGCACACCTGCCAAACCCGACCGGATAAACAGATAAACAGTCCCGCAGACGTATATTCACATGACAAACTGCATTTATTTGCAGAACGGAGCCTGCGGACCCTCATCCATCACGGCCTGCTCGCGAGACCGTCCCTGGCCAGTGGCAATAAAAATGCTTTTTTTTCCAAGCGTAACACTGCAAATGCAATCTAAACCGGTGCGTTTTCCTCCCGGCTGCATTTTCTACAGCTGTATCTCGCAGTCGGCTGTTAGTCTGCGAAATGATAACCGCAGACGACGGCAGGCATCAATAAACGTCCTCAAAACACCCTAAGAATTGAACATTTCTACTGGCCATTATTACTAAAATTTAGTAGATTTTAATAGTATTAAATAGTAATGCAAAATAATAAGCAATATTAAATATAAAATAAAGAAGCATATTTCCACTAGAGTATTGAACTGGCGGCTGTAATTGTCATGCGAGTCCACCTCACCTGAGCATAAAGAGCTTCAGGCCGCAGAGACGTATCTGCCTGTTCAAATAAAAAACACAATGACATACTGTAAAAGCAGCGGTTCTTCGCTCCTCTGGGCTTCATTGAGCGACTGTGATTCGCCCGGAGGATACAGCATTAATCTTTGATGGCCGTCACATCATGAAAGAGCCGAACTTGTCAGTGGAAGTGGATGAGCTGCGTCTGGTTTGGGTTCCACTGTAAGCGGAGAGACGCAGAGCAGCGCACAACAAGCCTGGACAGAAAAGACACCTGTTCCTGAAACACAATGCCAGCCTGTGAGGCCGAACACAAAGAAGCGTCCTGTGAAGATCTGCTCTCTGATAACACGGCCGCACAGTCATTACGAGCAAGACTCACAGAGCAGATGCTGCTATCAGTCAAACCTTAAAACACAAGCGCGCTTATGCTCTGAAACCAGGAGAGTAAAAGAAGTCACGCTTAAGTACAGCTACATCCAGAGAAATCCAGACAAATCTGAAAACACATCTTTTTCTCTGCGCTTTCTCCAAGTCCATTATTACAATTAATAAAATTATATAAAATATATATTTTTTACTTCTTAAAATATTTAATAAGTATTATATAACTATTATATTATTAACTATTATTTAACTTAACTAAGACTACATCCACATTAATAATAAATTGATTTTGAAAACACATTCCCATTACTATAAACTAAAACTTTTAAAAATGTCTTTATGATAATTGAAATAAATCTGAAAAAATATAAGTATTACATAAACTCAAACGAATATTAAAAAGTTTGCAAAACTAACTGAAAAAAAAGGTTGAGTTAAAGTATTAAAATTACTAAAACTAAAACTGAAATAAAAATAAATGAAATCTAAATAGAAATATTTTTTGAAAATATAAAACTAATAAAAATGACAAAAGCACATAAAAAATATAAGTATTACATAAACTAAAAGGAATATTAAAAAGTTTGCAAAATTAACAGAAAAAAGGTTAAGTTGAAGTATTAAATTACTAAAACTAAAACTGAAATAAAAATAAATGAAATCTAAATAGAAATATTTGTTGAAAATATAAAACTAATACAAATACAAAAGCACATAAAATGACTTAATATAAATCTTAATTTTATGTTGATGCATGTAATAAAAATGACAAAAGCACATAAAAAATATAAGTATTACATAAACTAAAAGGAATATTAAAAAGTTTGCAAAATTAACAGAAAAAAGGTTAAGTTGAAGTATTAAATTACTAAAACTAAAACTGAAATAAAAATAAATGAAATCTAAATAGAAATATTTTTTGAAAATATAAAACTAATACAAATACAAAAGCACATAAAATGACAATATAAATCTTAATTTTATGTTGATGCATGCTGTGCAGTGTTGTTACTGTTAAAAATAACTATAAAAAATTGTTTCTGTGCTTAAATAAAATATAAATATTGACAAACTTAAAACCTCAACAAAACTAGAAAGGCTGCAAACTAACTGAAATAAAACAAGTTTAAGTATTAACATTTCTAAAATTAAAATCGAAATAAATTAAACCTAAATAGAAATATTACAAGAAAACGAAATCTAATAAAAAATAATAAATACACATAATAAAATGACTAAAACTTAAACTAAATTTAAAAAATGAAAGCATAAAGATAAAAGCTAATTCAAAAGAATACAAATCTATCCAATAAGTCAATAAGGCCTATAAACCTTCAAAAATAAACACTTGAAAACTATTTTAGCTATTGCCAAGTCAACATTCAAGGCTTTTCTAGTTGAAGCCACATTTCTATGAATTCCTTTGAAAGCTCAATGCAATTCCTCACACATTATTCTTACATTTTCATTTTCCATTCACTACCTCGGTGCAAACTGAATTCAAAGACTATGAATGATGAACAACCTGCAAAAGAGTTCATGAGCGACGGTGTTTGCATGTGCAACAATTTCCACAAAACACTATAGGCTTTGCTCTCTTTGTGTCTCATACAAGGCCCTCAAATCTTGTAATTTTTTAACATGCGAAGATCACATGTGCAGCTGGTGGTTTTATCAGTCTAAACGCTCAGAATAAACTGTGACGCTGACTTTCTAGTCTGTCTTCAAGGAGCATCTGGTGTCTTTCCTCAGCTCTCCGTTTCCTGTTTCCTGTGTCTGATTTCCTGTTAGCGTCACCTCAACCCAACCTGCCAAAACTCCCGATCACTTACTCGCTAACAGGCTTTATTTATGAGTTCAGCTCCGGATGTTGCACCGAACAAGCTGCTTAATAAAGTCAAACTCTTCCAGCAGCTTGACGCGTGTGTTTACTTCATGCAAGCGTCTGCGGGGATCCGTGTCACCGAAGAGGAAGAGAAAACGTCAAGGAGGATCCGATGAGTGCAAACACACCTTTATAACTACCCTTATCAAACCTGACAGACTGCCACGCATCTCTAAACCAGAACAGAACATCAGACTCACGTTTACTTGTTTACACACGAACTAGAGGAAAAGTACGACAATGAAGCATCTGCTTCTGCATCAGGTAAATATACTGTAGTAAAACCCCTCAAAGCTTCCTTCAGAGAATCAAAGAAGAAGATCACAGTGTCTTTGTGAGCAGGAGGAACGTGAATCATCAAAATTGTGTGATTATATTATTATTATATTTCAATATGACTATAAAGCACTACAACTACTTCTACTACTACTAATAATAATTTACAGTGAAATATTAGGATTGTAATAATTATTATTTTGTTTGAATATTTCTTTCAGAATAATAACAATAATATTTTGTATTATTATTATATAATTATAATACTTACATTAATTATTAAATAATAATAATATTAATATATACATTTTTAAACTAAATAATAAACATTACAATGCTAAAATTTCACTGTAAATGTAAAAACGTTATTATAATCATTATTATTTACATAATAATAATAATGTAGTACTATACTATTATATTAATATTACAGTACAACTGTAAAATTGCAATACTGATACATAAAATAATATCACAATTCTAATATTTCTCTGTAAAAATTAGTATTTAAGAAGAAAACAATAACAACAATAAAGCAATTATAATAATAATTATTATTATTTTTAAAGTACAACTGTAAAATTACAATACAAATATATATATAAAATAAGTAATACTACAATTAAAAAATTTCAATTGAGTATTTAAGGACATAATAATAATAATAATAAAATTAAAGTAACCCTAAATGTACTAAAGTACTAAAGTATTAATAAAGTACTGTAAAATTGCAATAGCAATATAAACAAAAATAAGTAATATTACAATTGAAATATTTCTCTGTAAAAAAAATCGTATTTAAGAAAATAACAATAATTGTATTTTATAGTACAACTGTTAAATTACACTAATATTATCTATGAATGTCTTCATTTCAATCATTAAACCATTACGATTTCTGACAGAAAACCACAGGAAGACCTTAAAGCTTCGCTCTCAAACATGCACTGCATTTATTTTAACTGTGAGTCCACTCTAACCAACAGAAGATGAACAGATGCTATTCTATCTGGCCCCTGAACAAGCAAGTTAAATGTCTTTCTGTGTAGAGTTGTAATTCGCTTAACGCTGGAAAAGCCCTGGATGTATTAGATAATGAAGAGGGCTCTGGCCCCGTCCACTTAACTCTACAACTCCAGTTATGATTGCATTGTCTATTATCCATATGGACAGCACTCTGCCGTATTGATCTTCTCCCCTCTCCAGTCGTCTCGTTCCCCCACGCTCATCTGCATCGCCTCACCCGGGATCCGGCCCTTTAAATCAGCGATTATCGCCCCGTCCTCCGCTGGGGTCGTCCGCAGACATCCAGGGAAACACACAGGCTCGTTAAGAAAGATTAATGACGGCCGGATTCGTGACCCCACCTCTCAGCTTAATGCCTTAACAGGGACAATCACAAACGAGGACGAGACCCGGGCCATTAGCTGCTTTTGACCCGTAAAGAGAGAGACCAGGGCAGATGAATTTTCAGATATGAAATAAGCAGCGAGGTGACGTTAAGCACAAACTCTCAAAAAGTTGAAATTAAGTTCCTATCTAGAAACAAAGTGTGCAGTAAAATGTACCAGAACATACTTTAATGTACAAATAATAATAATAATAATAATAATAAAAGGAATGAATGAATATGTTATCATTATTATTATTGTTATTAATAAAATAATTAAGTCTTACTTCAAACTGTGCCGTAAAATGTCCCAGAATATGCTTTAATGTAAAAAAATTAAAAATAAAATAATAATAATTATTATTATTGAATATAATAAAGCGAATAATAATAATAAACTTTTATTATTAAAAAGGATCAAAATTATTATTAAAATAATTAAGTCCCTATCTAGAAACAAAGTGTGCAGTAAAATGTCCCATAGTAGTAGTAGTAGTAGTATTAAAATCATTAAGTCTCTATCTTACTGTGCTGTGAAATGTCTCAGAACATGCTTTTAATGATAAAAAAAAAAAAAACAATAATATGGAATATAATAAAAGGAATGCATTTAATAATAATTATCATTATTATTTACTGCAATAAAATGTCCTAGAACATGCTTTATGTTAATAGAATGAAGATTGCGGAAGAAGGAAAAATAAAGTGTATATACCATATTACCAGATATGGTAAAAATTATATCGTACACAAAAATTAAAATAGTCATTATTTACATTTATGCATTTGGCAGATGCTTTTATCCAAAGTGACTTGCATTGCATTCAAGCTATAAATTTAATTAGTTGATGCATTCCCTGGGAATTGAACCCATGACCTTGCCGTTGCGAGTGCCATGACTTACATTCTTCTGTTTAACACAAAAAAAAGTATATTGCAGGATGTTCGTTTCCATAATATGGTGACCAAAAAGCACCCTAAACGTACCATGCATAGATCTAGTGCACTATATTCCACATCTTCTGAAGTCATATGATGTTTGGTGTGAGGAACAGACTGAAATTCAATACATTATTTGCTGAAAATCCCTTCTGTCACTCTACAGTGGAGAGCAAATTGTTCCTTCCGCAAAGAGCTTCTGTCCAGCGTATGAGATCTATAGATGTCTATTATTGTACTTTCCTGGTGCTTTTCTGTCATTTCTGAGCTTGACGGCCCCGCTGCACATTACAGAAAAACACACTCCGGACATCATGCACACACACCTGTGCTCCTCAGAAGAAAGACAGACAAACCATGACAGGATTTTCATTTGTGGCTGAACTTTTGGGTTTACACGTGTAGCAGCAAAGCCGTCAGAGATTATGCACGAGACGATGAAGAGACTTGCCCTTTCAACACCTCAGGTGCTCCACGAACCCAAACCTGCGGGACACAGGAGGCTTTCAGCGGATAAAATGCAGCTTCATGCTTCGAATGCGAGAGAGGAGATGAAGTTTGTCATAAACGTGCACTGAAGCCGCTTGTTTAGTTTCCTCATAAAGAGCATGAAAAACATGCAGCCGAATCACATCCAGAATAAAGCCTTCCTCTGACAAACACTTCTCCATTTTTATTCAGTTTTATTTTTAGCAATTTAGTACTCCAACTTATTTGTTTTAATTTATTTGCAACATTTCTAATTTTCATTCAAGTTTTTTAATCATTTTAACTTTTAAAATTTTTCAAATTTTCAAAATCTAATGCTTTATTTGATTTCAGCTTTAATTATCAAAAATATTTTTAATAGTTTTTAATTTGCATAATAACATTACACCAGTATTTTG
>NW_015542367.1:243102-259155 GCF_001515605.1 Sinocyclocheilus anshuiensis | reverse complement strand
GCATTGAGTTCTTTAAGAGAGCCCAGCGCCTCAAAGCAATTTGAAAAAATTACAGTTCGGAAGTGGGCCAATTAAAATGCCCCGGGGCCCAATGGGGGACATTCAGTCCTCACAACTGTCAGAATGTCACTGTGTTCTCACCTTACAGCGATCAGACACACACACGCACACACACCTACACGCACGCACACGCACGCACACGCGCACACACTCACACACACACACACACACACACACACACGCGCGTCGGCTCCCTCGCCGCTGCTCTTTCTCCACACACACAGCTGCATCACAGCAAACACGGCTCGTGATAATACCTGCTAGAATTGATTTAGGTTGTGATTGGAATAAAATCAGTTTTGGAGGTGAAGTTCAAGGTTTTGCCCCCGTTCCCGAGCCCCATTTCCTGCCGAATCGGCAAATATTTGCCTCCGGAGGGCCGCCGCAATCACAGAGCTCATAAAACAATCTGCCCCTGCAATAGTTTGAAAAATACAGCCTGCCGAAATGTGTTTTATATTCCCTTTCCTAATTATAGCTCCTTCCCCCATCATTCCCTCTCGCTGTGACATCACATGACTAATATTGATGGTAAAGGCCAAAAATGAAAAGTCTGTCACTGTTTATTTATTCAAGACATTCTTTTGTGTCCATTCTCATTTTATGGTGCTCCTTTAAGTACCATGTATTCACACGTTTTGTTTTGGCCAGGAAAAATCCTCCAGAATCCTGAAATAGCAGACCTCTGACACCAAGTGAGAATTCATAATGAGCCGGTCTGGAAAATAAGAGGAACAGGAAAGAGTTTTATCTCCTAGACGGCTGCGTGACCCTGTGACAGACCCCGGGTAAAAACATCCAGCGGGAATCTCACTCTTCCAGCACAAAGAAACACGGTGGAGATGCTATAGTACACTGAGACTAATGCAGTGTCTTTCTGTTCTGATGCCTAAAATATTAATAATAAACACAGTGATCGTTTGAAAATTTAGCATCATTATACAGTTCAAAGTGTTATGAGAAAATACAGTATTACAAAACAGTAAACAAAGAAATGTGTACAGCTGTTCAAATCTCACCAAGGCTGCATTTATTTGATTAAAAATACAGTAAAATCAGTAAAAATGTGAAATATTATTATAATTTACAGGAGCATTTGTCTATGTGAATATCTGTTAAACTGTAATATATTTCTGTGATGCGCAGCTGTATTTTCAGCATCATTACTCCAGTCTTCAGTGTCACATGATCTTCAGAAATCATTCTAATATGCTGATTTGCTGCTCAAGAAACATTTCTGATTATTATCAATGTTGAAAACAGATGTGCTGCACAATATTTTTGTGCAAACTGTGGCACATTTTATTTTTCAGGATTCACAGATGAACAGAAAGTTCAAAAGAACAGCATTTATTTAAAATAGAATCTTTTGTAACATTATAAATGTCTTTACTGTCACTTTTGATCAGTTTAATGCATCCTTGATGAATAAAAGTATACTTCTTATTTATTTAATAAAAATAAAAATGACTGACTTACTGACCCCAAACTTTTGAACAGTAGAGTATATTTAAATAATGCATATGTATGAATATTTATAAAGAAATGTAAATATGTTTAATATTATATGTTATATATCTAATTTAAGAGACATTAATTGACTAAGAGAACAAGAGAATAGACAGGAAAAAAAAATTATGGCTAATAATAAAAAAATAAAAAATAATAATACAAAAAAAAAAATATATATATATACACACACACACATGTGACCTTGGACCACAAAACCAGTCATAAGGGTCAATTTTTCAAAATTGAGATTTATGCCTCATCTGAAATCTGAATAAATAACGCTTTCCATTGATGTATGGTTTGTTATGATGGGACAATATTTGAAAATCTAGAATCTGAGGGTGCAAAAACAAAAAATCAAGATATTGAGAAAATCGCATTTAAAGTTGTCCAAATGAAGTTCTTAGCAATGCATATTACTAATCAAAAATTAAGTTTTGATATATTTACGGTAGGAAATTTACAAAATATCTTCATGGAACATGATCTTTACTTAATAGCCTAATGATTTTTGGCGTAAAAGAAAAATCTATAATTTTGACCCATACAATGTATTGTTGGCTATTGCTACAAATGTACCCCAGCGACTTAAGGCTCCAGGGTCACATATATCATCACTGTGCCATAGTACTTCAACAAAACTGTAAAACTTGCAACTGGCCTAAATCTAATCAGGAAGCAAACAAAATGGAAGAATCGTTTAGGTCTGGATTTGGCACGACAGCGGTTTCTCACAAGCCGGTTCTGCTCCAGAACTCAAGATATCACAGTTCAGAGCTGCTGAATGCGAGACGTGGCTAATATGGATTCATCCGCTGGAATGCTTGCGGAAGAAAGCAGGAAAAACACACTTCTGCTGAAAGTGTCGCATTTCTGGAATACAACCAGGGTTTTCTGCTCATTTGGTCACACTCGTTTTGATCTGCGGCAGTCGCGCCTAATATCACGATTAAAAGACTAGCGCTGAAATCTACAAAAAGTGATGCAAGAGCCATTCGATCCTTCGTTTGTGAGAACGGCAAATCTCCCGAGGCGCGTTCTTGGACGGACACGAGATACGAGTGTTTAAAGGCTTATTTACATTGAGGCAAAGGTATGATTAACTTGTTAGTGTTGCACATAACTCCAAACGGGTGGATTTGTAATCAAAACTAAACGATTCTCAAGGAGAAAACGTATCCTGAAACCACAGCGGCGTTCCCAGCATTCGTCTGTCTCTTTCTGAGCATCTAAACCGTGTGGTTTGTCAGCTCTGAGAGACGCGGCTTGTGTTTCATACACGGCTTTTAAAGCGACACGCGTTTGATGCTAGCCTCTTTTACGGAAGCAGACGTGTAATCGAAGCCTGCACAGACTTTCACAGTCTTTTAAATGTCAACAAAGACACAAAGCAACAAACAAACCTCGTCTATTTGCATAAAGCGCCACATTAGACCTCCAGAGGTCACCACGTTTGACCCTTGAAAGCGAAGCCCGAATCAGCCCTTCAAAGCCTCAAACATGCTTCATCTCAACCAGAAAACAAAACACACGATGACTGAGCACATGCTGAAGCAAATAAACAATCCATGAATGAAAAAAGAGATCAAATACTGTGGTCCTGGAGCGGATGCAGCATTGAGTCAACATGAAATCAAACCTGACCTTATTTACGTTTCGCATTCTTGGTCTTATTGGGAACGATTCATCAGAGCACATTAGTGCAAAAAACGTTTGCTTTATAATCTTTCATCAAAATTATAAGTAACTCTGGACCCACTTTCATTTTCAGCTGGCATCGCTAGACCTAAATAGACAATTTTCACTATTCAGTCCATTTCTGATGGATAAAATCAAGTCCTATCCTACATTTTTCCAACCCCATGCAGCAAAAAATTAAATAAATAAATATTTTTTTAAATATATTTCAAAGCATACTATATAAATATATTTACATAAATATATTTTCTACCAATGCACTTTTTTTGAAAATGTATTTAAAAAAATATAAATATATTTTTAAAAAACATTTTAAAATATATTTTGCGCTCCATATATTCCAATCCAAGAAAATACATTCACATATGTCACATTTGAAGAAAAACAGTTTGTTGTCTGTAACATGAGTGAACTTATAACACATTTGAATAAAAATAAGTAATGAATAATTTTCTTGCCCCTGAAATACATTTTGGTACATTAAGGTTGAAACTAAATATGTTTTCAATTTCAAAAATATGTTTCATTGAGCTTCACTGTTTACAACATATATTTAGCATATATTTAAAATATATGTTGGCCTGAATTTATTTATTTATTTTTAATAAAAAATTCTGCACTGAAAAAAAAAAAACTGGTGTAGGATTACCTTGAAACAAATTTCACTTAGAAACTGCTAGTAAATTTCACAAATCATTATAAAGAAATGGCAAGTAACACACTGAAATAAAAGTAAAATTTTGAAGTATTTGCTTGTAAATGTATTGCAATAATTGCGGCTTTTAAAAATCACTTTACAGTGTGGTTTCACTCTGAAATACAGCACATTACAGACATTACATGGGTTATGAATTTTTACACCCTTCAAATATATTAATAAAGTTAAGCTTTAAGCACAGCTTGTCTATGAAAAAGCCACGTGTGTGTTAGACTTAAAGGGAATTATGACAGAATAAAACCGGTCTGCAGGACTTTTCCAATAACATCTGATGTGCAGTATCTTTTTTTCTTCTCTCACGCGCTGCACACCGCAGAACGGAGGAATAACACATTGGGAAATCAATAAATGAAAGGTTTATATTCCTCGGAGGTGAAATCACCCTGGTGTGACGCTTCCCATGTGTCCGGCGTTACAGGCCATTTCCAGTCCGACTCGATACGGGAGTTTATCAGCTCAGCGTGTGGAAAGACTGCACAGAGAGACTGTGTTTCATTCTCATCAATACATCTGGATTAGCAAACAAACACACACTGATTTCATCACAGGTAGAAAGTGTGGTTTTATTGCTTTTTTATGGTAATCTGTATATCAAGAGAGACCTGTTTAAACACCCTCCGATTTCAAACACAAGCGTGTGCGACTGAAACACTCATGTTCTGAGGATCATGGTGAGCCATTTGCAGAGGCGGACAGTAACTAAGTACATTTACTTGAGTATTGTACTGAAGTACACTTTTTGAGTATCTGTACTTTACTTGAGTATTATTTTTTCTGGGAACTTATGACTTTAACTTCACTACATTTGAAAGACAAATATTGTACTTTTCACTCCACTACATTTCTATCAAGGTCCTCGAAGTAGAAAGTCGTTACTCTGTAGCAGCTTTGAAAGTCAGTGGGTGATTTTTTTTCTTCTCTAAAACGTGACTTTCTTTTTTTCAGACAGTTTATCAGTAATCACTCTTGTAGGGCTACATGAAGTGATTTCCCAGCATTTTTTCAACACTGACCAGTTGCAAATGCAACAATTCAATAATAAGTAAAAATCTGTCTTTACAACTTTTACTTGTAATGGAGTAATATTTGACCAGCAGTATCTGTACTTTCACTCAAGTAATGGAGTTGAGTACTTTGTCCACCTCTGGCCGTTTGTAAAAGATGAATGTGTAACACTGATGGATGACTAATTCCAACCAGATTAAATGGACATGAGAGAAAAATGTTCATAGAGAAATGTAAAACTGTCTGACGAGAAATGAAAAAGAGGCATTCAGACCATTACAAAAACCTCAACGCCCAAATGATGCACCAGTTTTCTTTTGGACTAAACTCCTCTTTTTCTTTTACAACACAGCTAATGTTTTGAATACTAGTCGCCAACTAACACAGGCTTTTAATGCAAAATATAGACACTTTTCACTATCCAGTCCATTTTTTGATGGATCAAATCAAGTCACATCCAACATTGTCCAATATCTGCACTGAAAAACTTGGTGTAGAATTTACTCTGAAATGAATTTCACAGAGAAATTGCAAGTAAATTCCACAAATAATGACAAAGAAATGGCAAGTAACTCAATGGATTAAAAAGTGTTAAAAGTGTAAATGCTGAAGTATTTGCTTGTAAACGTACTCCAATAATCACAACTTTGAAACATAATTTTTACAGAGTGGTTTCGTGACAAATATATATATATATATATATATATATACGTTTTTTTACTTTTTTAAATATTTTTTAAAAAATTATGTATTTTTATTGTATCAATATTTATCAATATAATTATTGGAAATAAATGAATCAATTTGAAAAAAAAAATGGACCTTGGAAAAATCTATCTGTATTATAAACCGAGTTATACTTGTAGTTCTATTATGGCATTTTAAAATATATAGCAAAATATATACTATATATACTGTTAACAAAAAAAAAGAAATAAACAGAAAAGAAATGAAACCCTATAACCAACACTGCACAGTCAAATAAAGCAATAGCAATGAAAGATACTTTTTAGATCCCGTCTCCAAAACTATCATACAGTATTTTATGTAAAATGAAAGAGACCTTCTCTAAACTGCTTGAGTTTGAGTCGTTCAGCTAATAAAGTCTGTGTTGACAGAAATCGAATCCATCTATTTGTTTTAAAGGGGCTTCTGAGTTTTACGGTCCCCTGATGTTACTTTACACCAATGCTGCTTTTCCCTCCGTTTTACAAGCGCACAAGTAACGTCGTCGCCACGTTAAACCTCTCGGGCGCTGAAAACAGCGTTTAGGCCTTGACCTTGTCACGTTCGGAGGGTTAGGTCCCATTTCCCAAATAATGTTGTTGGAGTTTATTGGACCCAGGAGTATGCGCTATGACCACGCCATAATTAGCCCTGACTGATGGCGCGTACTTAACATCAAACAATTAGCGCACATTGTCGTTTTCAGCATAGAAGCCCGTGACTGAGGGCTCGGGCCGCTGGCTTGATGAAAACCAGTTCTGGCATGGCCACTGAACCAATTATGAAGCGAAAGTGAGCGGTGTCTTCTGGGTAACTGTCATTCAGTTGTGCAAGGGCTAATTAATGTGTTTCCAAAACGGAGCTTTTCTTTGTAAACGGAGCAGATTTTAGCCAAAGCCTGGTGTTTAGCCAAGTTGTCATTAATTTATTCTACAGTGACTCTGTATGATTTATGACTGTAAAATCCACACCCATCTACAGCCTTCTACAAAATCCACAACCATCTAATTAAACGGCGGTGATGCTGACAGCCCAAAGAGTTATTCAAACAAATAAATCCTACAAGAAACAGCATTAACTCGCTTTAATGTGATGCATTTTCAAACTTCAGTCTATAAAAAAGTTAAACGTTATTAGAAACCACTAGTTTTCAACTAAAAACTAACAACTGTTTATGCATCTACATGACAATGGCGTTTTGGGAGCCTGAAAATGCAAACTTTTAAAAAAAGTGCAAGTTTTTGAAAATGATACCGTTATCTACAAAATAAACCGTAAACTACAAAAACACAAATTTGTGAAAACGGTGACGTCATATGCATGCGTATTGCATGTTTGCTGTATAGGAATGTGTACGTGGACATGCACGCAGTGTTCCTTTACAAAGTGACATCGCCAACTAGTGGCCTGGCATGCATAATGCAGCGTTTTTAGTCGCTTTTGCGGATCCTTGTGAACAGGGATAGTTTTGACAATGCTGACGTCTGAAACTTTTTCAGAACTTTTCAAAACCAAAGCAAAAAAACACTTTCCACTAAAATTTTAATACTTTTTATGCATTTATTTATACAAGCCTGAAAACGAGTTTTTGAAAACGATACCATTTATTGTCTCTGTGTAAACAAGAAAAACACAAATTTGTTATAACAGTGACGCCATGCGCATATGTATTGCATTTTCGCTCTATAGGAATGCATATGTGTGCAGATGTGTAGTGTTTCTTTATAAACTGGCATGCATAATGCAGCATTTTTGGTCATTTTCGCGGATCCGTGTGAACGGGGATCGTTTTGACAACGTTGACGTCTGTACAAGAAACTTTTCAAAAACAACAAAATTATTTTCAACTAAAAACAAAAAAACTTTTTATTCGTTTCGGCCATTCAGTTATATAAACCTGAAAATGCGAACTTTTGAAAATGGGTTTCAGTGTGCAAGTTTTTGAAAATGATATGGTTTTCGTGTCTATGTAAACTACAAAAACACAAATTTGGGAAATGGTGACGTCATATGCATCTGTATTATGTGTTCAGTGTATAGGAATGTGTATGTGTGCAGGTACGTAGTGTTTCTTTACCAACTGACATTGCCAACTAGTGGCCTGGCATGCATATAGCAGCATTTTTAGTCGTTTTTGCAATGTTGTCATCTGTACACAAAACTTTGCAAGAATTTTAAGAAAAAACCTTTCTGTTTTCAGTATATCATTGTCGTATAAACGTACCCTTGAACTGCAAGTCTGTATGATCAGACAATCGGAGGTATTGGACACTGGCAGCCAATCAGATGCCCAAATTCAGCATGGCGGTTCCAGTCGACGGTCTCCAGAGAGACACTTTTGAGGCCGCTAGAATACAAAGGGGTTTAATTATCTTGCTTTGTTATTCACACAACAGATCTGCTTCATCCCCTTAAAAGAAGATTCTACTGTGAGCTGCTGGCCTGGTGTCTCTCCTCAAACGGACCACTGGCCACTTTGAAGCCCATTCTTTCAGCCCCTTCGTGGGGCATTTGTTTTTTGGCCTGGAGCCGGGAATCACGGGGGTCTCTCAGCTGGTGTGGTGGGTTTCATAGAGCTTGTGTGACAGACAGACCGCTCTACTGAAGAAGAGAGGCTTTGAAATACTTGACGGAGACAGAACCCTGCGGGGAGCGACGCTGCGCTGGGAAATATGAGCAGTTCTGTTTCCTTTAGTCTGTCACTGTAAACGTTTGCATTGCAGAGATTAATGGAGATTCAGAACCACAGCAGAGCAAGAACTATTACAAGAACTTTGAGAAGAAAGAAACAACCACCCAAATGGGGGAAAAAAGCTGCTCTTCACTAACAAAGAAGTACCACGGTATTATCTGACATATCAGCATTACTTTTCTGTAAGGCTTCCAGACCTGTGTGGAATTATGGTATGCGTAGCATAAAGTAAAGTGAAGTGAATTGAAGTGAAGTAATAAAATAAAATAAAAAGAAGAAATAAAATGAAATAAAATAAAATAGCAATTCCTGAGACTTATAAATAAATCTCTCTGTTCAAACTAGGCAGCACAGTAGAGATTGTTTGAGTTCTGGTGTGTCAGATTATAAACATCTAGTGATCACAAACAACTGAAACTAGAAAACATGTTAGAAAAACAAAACAGAGTAAAAGAGAAAAAAAATTAAATTAACTTTTTTTTGTAGTTGCACCTTTTTGAAAAAATTTTTTTTAAAAACACCTCACTGGCAGAACTAATAAAATAGAATAAAAAATACAAATAAATAAATGTAAAAATAAAAATAAAATAAAATATAATCTGGTGTGTCAGGTTATGCTTTTACTTTTTACTTCTACTGTTTTACTTCTAGCAACAGGAAGTAAAAGAAAAAATTGCAATTACTGTACAAATGTCATGTTTGTCTGAATTAGGCTAAAAAAACACACACAGAATAAATGGTTTTGTTAACTGTTGTGCTTGTCTGCTGGAGATCTGCATAGAAAATGTAGACGAAATGTTGCCACACCTTGTGTTTTTCCATCATTATGTATATTAAGCTCATAAAGAGAACACTGTTGCTTCTGAAGGAGACAAAAACGTCTTTAACATGCCAACGCACAATGGCGTTTATTCTCATTTCTTAAGGGACGTGAGATAAGTCTTGGCCTCCAGTGGCCCTTTAGCCTGACCTTGTGTACAAACCTCCACGGGCATTAATGCGATACGCCATTAGTGTGAAAAGGAATTTGTTCTGTTTACATAAGGGACGCAACCTCGGTGCCAGCGGGCCGAGGGCTCAGCGTTTTTCCAGATGGCATCGGATTAAGATCCGACCCTCGCTCCATTTTCCACCATCAGGAAAGTGGCTCTAACCTATATATGACTCCTCTGAGAAAAAGAGCGAAACAATGAAAACCGAGCCATTTTACAAGTGTTAACGATGAAGTCTTGCTGAAGAATGCAGATAAGAAATAAAGCTAAAAGAGTCAGTGGTCTAGAACGGCAATGCATTTTATCCTTTATTGTGTTTGCTATTGCAATAAAAGTTTCTACTGTATAAAGTTGTTTTATTTGTGTGTTTCCCGCAAGCGTGAGCCACAGAGCACAAGTTATATTTGTTTTATAAAAATCGCTTCGGCCCTGAGCTGTAAAATCTGAAACTAAATGGAATCCGGCACAATATATGGCACTTAATAACAGCATACAGAGCGCAGCAGGACAAACGCATCCGCTCGTAATATTATTAATGACCCCGCTGCACTTCACGTGGTGCTTTTCCTTGTTTTACCTTATGTTTTTTTTAATCTCTATTCCACTGCCGTACAGATAGTCAGCATGTCCGGTCTCTAAAGGATGTGTTCGCCATCGATTACTTCAGACCTTTAACTGCCTTCACAGAAATTGTAAATGTAGCCCGAAGCTTGAAAGCATCGCCTCTGCCTTCATGCTTCCATTTCAATAATTGCACATTTGTAATGGTACAATTTTCCTGCAAATTGCAGGCATTCCTATTCCTGCGACAACAATGGAAAATGCTAGAGATTCAAACAAACCATCATGGGAAAAAACCCTGAATTAATTATTGTGCTATTTGACAACTGCACCATGTCAAAGTGTGCTAAATCCATCATTTAAACGCAGCTTTCTTCAGCCAAGCACAATAATCTTCCCCTAAAGCCTGAATAGCGCTTCAATCCATCTGTGGCTCGTATTAGCGCTCAGAGACTCTATGATGTTTCGCTCCGGAACGACACCAGCGGCAGACGCAAATGATAGATTCCCCAAAACCAAACAGCGCCAAAGAAAACTCGTCCTGGATTCCAAGAGAGCGTTTCCCATGAAAGCATGTCGAGAACTACCGGGTCCGATCACACGGGGACAAAAGGGTGGCTGCAGCCCTTGTGACTCATTAGTGGGGGATTTAGACATGACCTGCGATTGGACATCTGGAGAAATCCTGCGCTGCTGATTGGCTGGGACAGATTTAGAAATGCTGGTGAACATAAGAGAGAACACACACACATGAGATCTCTATTCTTTCTGCTACACAGCTGTGAGACCACATTCTCAGACGTCTGTCCTGTGCTCTCTCAGAAAAAAAAGGTACAAAAGCTCTCACTGGGACAGGACCCTTTCAAAAGGTACACCGCCTTTGTACCTTATTTACCTCTAAATGGAGCATATAAATACCTCACACAGCCTCTTTTGTCACTTAATACTTTATTTTGGTGCATCAATCTATTTAATTACTTAGTATATGAAACCATTCAACGCACTGAAGAAGGCCTTGAGCCAAAACATTCGTGTTGTGTCCTGCTGGTGATAAATGTAAAATAAAATGTTAAAAGAAGACTATTTTTGTGAGTGCGGATTATGGTATAATATATACAGTATGTAAACCTTAGTAGCTAAAGCATGCATATTAGTACCTAAATGGTACATATTAGTAAAAGGCTACTGCCACAGTGACAGCTTTTGTACCTTTTTTCATATCATAAACAATAGGTTTGCTTACATGCACTAATTTCCGTCAATCAGAATGAATCCAATTCGATTTCAGATTCTAAAAGTTCGTTAACCTGAACACTGCAATCCGATTCACATATTTATTTACATGTGCATTATATGTATTATCAACAAACTTCAGCTTTTTTAGCAAATATGTAATAAATATTCAGTTTCATTCACTGACCAGTTCGTAATACGAGATGAGAACAAACACACACATTCATATGACATTAAATGTATGTAAATGCATCACAGCACTGAACGTGTGCATTTGAGAAAATAGTCAGATTCAAGTATTTGCATTCTTACATTTTTCCTGTTGATAAAATTATTTCAGGTCTACATGGTTCAGGTCTAAACCACTTTCAACCCAATCTATTTCCCCCTTGCGGATGGCTTGTAACCAATGCAAGATAATGCAAATGCCAAATGAAAATCAAACATGTTTAGGATAAATAACCAACAGTGATTATGCCTTAAAAAAAAGCGAGAGAAGCAGAAATTGTGATTAAAATATGATTAATCATGCAGCGCTAGGTGTTTTCAGTCAGATTTAGCCATCAATCTGATTATGTGGGAGCATATAAATGTAGTTAATATCTCAAACTGTGCTCAGATTTACTAAAAAACCAAAGTCTGCAATCAAAAGTCTCAATATGAACTCAAATGTTTCTCATCAGATAATCAGAGCTGCTCTGTGCATTCACTTTATAGCTCTATATTCTTACAGCATGACTGTTTTTATTTCTCCAAAGGGATTTCCGGCCAAAAACAAACTGAAACATCACTCAGAATGCAAATTTGTCTATGAAAGTGCAACATCTGTGCAATAAAATTACATTCAGGGTTACAAATATTTAACGGCTCACAAGCAGCCTGGTCTGAAACACATTTTCATGCACACACTCATTCTAGCTTTGCTTTAATTTACGGCACTTATTGTCTTTTTTAAGAATCTCGTGCTAGACAAAACACCATCATAAGACAACCATCACGAGGGAACAATCTATCATGGCCATCAAGGCTTGAAGCATTGAGAAGATGTGCTCTGATTCATGCTAAAGATTATTCTGCTCATCACTGAAAATCACACAGAACAATCCACTATTCAAGACAAATAAAGCTCCTATTTACTGCAGAAGCCACTACAATAACGCCGGCTAATAGTTCACTGTATATGCTTAAGGTGCATGTGATTCGCTTCGAGAGGCCAAAATAACTCGATGTCTTGTCTATTCTCGACTCAATAAAGCGTCTGGAAAAACACACTTGTGACCTTTTCTTGATAGAAATTAAGGTATTAATGAGCCATGTTCCAAACGGTACGAACATAATCCATAACCTATGACGCACATATACTTACGAGGAACTGAATTTGATGATGTGTGGTGCAACTAAACATAAAACAAAGGTTGTTTTAATATTCTGCCCACATAAAACGGTGGTTTTGCTGCGTGTTGCATTTGCATACTGTGACTCAGAGTATTGCAAGGGGACTGTTAAAAATGCTCCCAAATAATTCATGTTATAAGATTTATAAGAGCTCTCGGTCCTGGTTATAAAACCCCTGATCCATTAACCTACACTCCGTCTGACCTTGTGACATACTGTGATGCACACCTTAAAGGGATGGTTCACCCAAAAATGAACCCAAAAATTTACTCATCCTCAGGCCATCCAAGATGTAGATGACTTTCTTTCTTCAGTAGGACAGTAAAGAAGATTTTTAGCTGCATCCGTGCTCCTTCATAAAATGCGGTTAGCAGTCAAAAAAACATATCAAGGAGCACTAAATTAATACCCGTGGCTCCTAACGATATATTGAGGTCTTATGAAGCGAAACGATCAGTCTGTGCAAGAAACTGAACATTATTTACTACATTATTACCTGTAATAAACAGAGTAATCCATGAGCAGATCCTGCAGAGCAGAAGAGGAGAGAATGAACAGACAGCAGCTCACTGATTTATGAGCACTGAACCAAACACACGACTCAACTGAATCATTCTCAATGAATCAACTCAACACAAAATGAATCCCCGTGGCTCCTGACGATATATTGAGGTCTTATGAAGCGAAACGATCGGTCTGTGCAAGAAACTGAGCATTATTTACATTATCACCTGAAATCAATGGGAAAATCCGATTATTTTCCATGAACTGATTCTTTCAGACAGTTCTGGCTCAAATAACTGATTCACCAGTTTATGTAATTACTCAATCATACACGCTGGTATTTTTGGCTCATTTCAAGCCGGAGTGACTGTCAGGCGTCTGAAAGTGAGTTTTGATTGAGTAACTTGTAGATCTGTGCTGCTCGAGCCGCGAACTGATTCAGACGATTCAGTCCGATTTGGTGAACTGGTTCATCTAGTTCACTAAAAAGAACCGGTTCAAAAGAATGATTCATTCGTGATCCGACATCACAGTTTATAATGTTGTAAACAATGTCCAGTTTCCTCATAAGAGCTCAATATATCATCAGGAGCCACTGGTATTCATTTTGTGTTGCCTGTAAATTACTCTTAAAGTGACGGTAGCCATTGACTTGAATCAACAAGAAGCTTCAGCTTTCTTATGAAGAAAAAAGAGTCATCTACACCTTGGATGGCCTGAGGGTGACTAAATCTTCATTTTTGGGTGAACTATCCCTTTAGTCAGTGCGTGTGTATAAAACACAGCAGCTTCTTCAGGTTAAAAGCTGCAGGATTCCTCTTGTTTGACTGACAGTCCGGACCGAGGCGGGACTCGGGTTAAAATTACACCAGCACACGTTGAGTAATTACACACGATGTGGCTCATTGGGTTCGCTGCGACCTCTCACCCTTTTACTGTGGTGATGTACAGGAACATTTCCTATCAGAACCAGCACTAAAGGCGGATTCACACCCAGACTGAATCACTCATTTACATTCATTCACATTATGCGTCTGGCAAAGGCTGACAGTGCATTTAACCTTAACATTTGAAGAAAAATGTAAATTTAACCTTAAAATTTAAAATAAAATAATATATAACATTTTATCTTCATATAACTAAATATATTTTATGCAAACACTTTCATCCAACTAGATTTACATTTTAATTGAATTTACAAAAAAGAAAAGCCTGTCATTATTTACTCCAAACCTGTTTGACTTTCTGTCTTCAGTGCAACACAAAAACAAGATATACTTTAAAATGTCACGGTGTTTGTTTGTTTTTGTTTTTTGTTCAAACAATGAAAGTTGTTTTTTGGACCTCACTGAATTTAATTTTATGAACAAAAAAATTAATATAAAAAAAAAAAAAATGAGACATTTTTCAAAATATCTTGTTTTGTTTTCATACAATAAAAGTTGTTTTCATACCGCACTGAGATTCATTGTATGAACAAAAAATAAATAAATAAACAAACAAATACACAAATAAACAAATAAATAAATAAAACAAATAGATACATAAACAAATAAATAAAAAAATTAATTAATTAATTAATCATTTTAGTTTGACCATTGAACTGAATGGCATAGAAACAATTTTTCGTTTTATTTTATTTTACACTATTAACATTTTCTTCAAACATACTTTTTGATCTTGTCCTACAGCTTTTATTTAAAAGTTGTGTTCATACCGCACTGAGATTCATTGTATGAACAAAAAATAAATAAATAAACAAACAAATACACAAATAAACAAATAAATAAATAAAACAAATAGATACATAAACAAATAAATAAAAAAATTAATTAATTAATTAATAATTTTATTAATAATGTTTTTACATGATTAATCAAAATAAAATGTTATATATATATATATATATATAACTTTTGAATTAATCCCTTTAAATACAATGTCGATTTGGATAAAAGTTTCTGCTAAATGCATAAAATGTAAAATAAATAAATACATGCATGATTTGACTTGGGTTTTCAGAGGTTTCTTTATAATAAACACTTTAGTTTAGGGAGCAATTCTCACTATTAACTTGTTGAGTTAAACTTGATAAGGTTACTAAAAATGCAAAGCTAAAGTAAAGCACAAAGTATACTCCTCACGTACAGCTTTAACCTCCATCCTAAACTCTCCAAAATCAAACTGACGGACAGTTTTCAGCAGTAAATCAAGCACTAATAAACCAGACCGATAGAGCAAATGAAACTGGAGCATCTTGATATTATCAGCATCATCAGACAACTTTATGTCATAAAAAATGTTGGAGTTTTGACAACACTTTTACAGTAAAGTCAGATTTTTGGGCCGTGTTTGCTCCTTCAGTGAATCGGCTGCTGAAATGCACATCAGCAACAGCCACAAATCATTCACGGGTTTTGTACTAAAATATCAGGACAGAACATCCTTTCTATCTCTCTGTCCTCCACAAACACACCCTGAGCGCTGAGACTCAAGGTCTCACTCACTCAGAGATCTGAGAGGATTCAACACGAGAGCGAGAGATCAGTGTTGAAGAGCAGCTGTATGAAACTCAGAAATCAGTGTGTTTAACAGACGCAAATAAACTCAAGTACTCCCATTTTTGGAGCATCTGAGTTGTGCTTCATGCGATCTTAAGATCTGAATTAGTAGCTGTGTAAAAAGTTCACTTTTTACAGTGTAAACAGACTCTTTTTAATTTATTTTTAATGTTTGCATTTTTATTTTCCTTCTAGACAGATAGATATATACACAGTATTTTTTACAGTGTAATGCTACAGTATATATAAAATGTTATAGAAAGAGACAGTGTACATAAAATTCATACATAGAATTCTATTTAATAATATATATAAATACAATAAAAAAACTTATTTTAAGGCATTTAAGTTATGCAAACATACTGGACATACTGTAATTATATATTCACATTTTAT
>NW_015542367.1:239824-242939 GCF_001515605.1 Sinocyclocheilus anshuiensis | reverse complement strand
GAGCAATTCTCACTATTAACTTGTTGAGTTAAACTTGATAAGGTTACTAAAAATGCAAAGCTAAAGTAAAGCACAAAGTATACTCCTCACGTACAGCTTTAACCTCCATCCTACACTCTCCAAAATCAAACTGACGGACAGTTTTCAGCAGTAAATCAAGCACTAATAAACCAGACCGATAGAGCAAATGAAACTGGAGCATCTTGATATTATCAGCACCATCAGACAACTTTATGTCATAAAAAATGTTGGAGTTTTGACTTTTACAGTAAAGTCAGATTTTTGGGCCGTGTTCGCTCCTTCAGTGAATCGGCTGCTGAAATGCACATCAGCAACAGCCACAAATCATTCACGGGTTTTGTACTAAAATATCAGGACAGAACATCCTTTCTATCTCTCTGTCCTCCACAAACACACCCTGAGCGCTGAGACTCAAGGTCTCACTCACTCAGAGATCTGAGAGGATTCAACACGAGAGCGAGAGATCAGTGTTGAAGAGCAGCTGTATGAAACTCAGAAATCAGTGTGTTTAACAGACGCAAATAAACTCAAGTACTCCCATTTTTGGAGCATCTGAGTTGTGCTTCATGCGATCTTAAGATCTGAATTAGTAGCTGTGTAAAAAGTTCACTTTTTACAGTGTAAACAGACTCTTTTTAATTTATTTTTAATGTTTGCATTTTTATTTTCCTTCTAGACAGATAGATATATACACAGTATTTTTTACAGTGTAATGCTACAGTATATATAAAATGTTATAGAAAGAGACAGTGTACATAAAATTCATACATAGAATTCTATTTAATAATATATATAAATACAATAATCAAAAAGCTTTACTTTTTGGGCATTTAAGTTATGCAAACATGCTGTAATTTATATATATATTCAGATTCAGTGGTATTAAATCTTTTTTTTTGTTTTTTTTGTTGAATAATACTAGTTAATTTAGATTTCACTCAGTTAAGCACATTTTTAGGTTAACTCCCAGAAAAGTTCATTTATATCTATATTGGAGTTTATGATGTGAAGTATACAGTATATAATACATATAGCAAATAACTTGGGAAGCCAGGGAAAATGGTCAGTTATACAGGTTTCTGTCATTAATTTAGTACAGAAAGGTGCTAGTGACCAATCACAATGAAGTAATGCTGAGAGCCATCAGATAAAATACAGTAACTTTTGCATGAATTTAAAGTCTTTTTTTGGTATAATTTTGATGTGAAAATCCATTCGGTGACATGAAGAATTGCTGTGCTTTTACACTCAAGACAACAAAGAGCAGCAATGAAAGTGTGTGTGTGCTGTAGGGATGATCCCTGGACAAACAGTGCCCTTGAAAGAAGCTTTGAGAGACGTGAACGACAGACACTCGCCCGCCGGGGCACTAATGTGGCCCTCTCTCACAGATAATTACTCACAGCGGGGGAAAAAGGGGGAATTTCCGTAATGACAAGCCTTTAAAACACTACAAGAGATTTCATAGGCAGGACGCGGGCAAAACGCCATGCCATCCAGCAGACGGGGTCTAATCTGAGTCCAACCAGAGAGAGAGGAATACAAACAGGTTTTAGACGGACTACACCCTGATAAAACCCACGCCAGACGCTTTACACTCATCACAAGAGACTGTGAAGACATTTAGAATGTTACAAAAGATTCGATTTCAGATAAACGCTGTTCTTTTGAACTTTCTGTTCATCTGTGAATCCTGAAAAATAAAATGTATCACAGTTTCCACAAAACATATTCATCAGCACAACTGTTTTCAACATTGATAATAATCAGAAATGTGAGCAACATAATATTCTTCAGTCAAAAGTCAAAAGTATGGATTGATTACGATTTTTGAAAAAAGTATTTCTGCTCACCAAAGCTGCATTTATTTGATCAAAAATACAGTAGCATTATGAAATATTATTACAATTTAAAGTAACAGCTTTCTATTTTAATATATTTTAAAATAAAATGTATTCCCGTGATGCAAAGCTGAATTTTTAGTGCAAAATTCAATAAAATAATTTTATATTTAATATTTTTATGGAAATAGTGATACACTACCATTCAAAAGTTTCTACTAAGATTTTTTTTTTAAAGACATTTTTTTTTTAATTCATCAAGGATGCATTAAACTTATCAAAAGTGACAGTAAAGAATTAATAATTTTGCAAAAGATTTCTATTTCAAATAAATGCTGTTCTTTTGAACTTTCTGTTCATCTGTGAATCCTGAAAAATAAAATGTATCAGTTTCCACAGAAATATTGTGCAGCACGACTGTTTTCAATATTGATGATAATCAGAAATGTTTCTCGAGCAGCAAATCAGCATATTAGAATGATTTCTGAAGGAAGTAATGATGCTGAAAATTCAGCTTTGATCACATAAATAAATTACAATTTAATAGATATTAACATAGAAAACAGCTATTTAACATTCTAATAATATTTCACAATTTTACTGATTTTACTGTATTTTTAACCAAAGAAATGCAGCCTTGGTGAGCAGAAGAAATCATTAACATACCTTACTAACCCCTGTTTTTCAGTCTAAATGCTGAAATCAACAAGAACTCCTAATACTTTTCAGATGACATCAACCAGCCTTTTTCAGCCTCTCTAAAGTCTTAGAAAGACGTAATGTAATGCTGGTTAACATTAATGTAATATGAACTCACATTCAGCTCTGAAACACCCACTATTCATCATCCAATCAACTCCTCATGATAAAATCAAGTCACGCCCTACATGTGTTTTCACATTGACTTTAATAACAATAATATCCAGCAGCATATCATGTACTCTGTGATATCAGATATTCTGTGGGAAGATTAGCATAATGCGCCCAAATGTGCACACAAAGAAAGAAGGCGTGGTTTCAGTAACCGCAGTTAGTGTTGAAGCAGCATGTCAGGGAGACGCTGTGTGTTTCTAGGCGAAAGCAAAAGCACTTTATTTGGCCTTCCGGAAGTAGATGCATTTAGGAATCTTTAAGATCACTTACAACAGAACAGCAATGCATTTTATGGACGACCGTTTCGTGAACCTAGGAGAGGAGGTCATTCTGACTTTGCTATGACAATCTGGCGCTTCTGAATCAGCTACTGTTTTGTT
>NW_015542367.1:226804-238771 GCF_001515605.1 Sinocyclocheilus anshuiensis | reverse complement strand
GAGAGAGAGACAGGGTCACATCACAGTGGAGTCAGCTGTCTTAACCGTGGCTTGTGTACTGCAAACACATACCAGCTTCATCACTGTGTCTGTCACGCGACTCTGTTCCCCTTTCGGGCTCTGTCTTTACATTTATTTTGAAAGATGAAGCTGCGATTATGGTAAGGGGCATTACATTTCCGACGAGTGCTTGCGGTGTTCGGCCAATCACAATGCACTGGGTCAGCTGGCCAATCAGAGCAGACTGCGCTTGTCGGAAGGAGGGGCTTTGTAGAAAACGAAGCGTTTGAGAGAGGCGGGGCATAGAGGACCTACAATAATGTACAGTATTTGAAAAATAATGTGTTTTTTGAACATTAAAGCATGTCAACATATTCTGTTACACCAAATACACAAAATAATGATCTTTAAAAAAGCATCATATGACCCCTTTAAAAAAGGCAAATGTCTCACTCCAGTCTCCAGCAGCCAAGGCTTTAATTAAAGGTCGCTTTCTCGACTTCTGTGTGTTACATACAGTGACGCTGCGAGAGAAAAGCCTCCTGCACGACCCTTTCTCTCAATGCAGATGTGATATTGATTGGCCATTCTGTGAGTCAGCTAATGGAACCAGGATATTAAAAAAGAGAACGAGAGAGGGGAAAAAATCAATGTGCAGTGCTTTCATTCTGCAGACTCGTTTCTCGGGACGCTGAAACCTTCCCACCTCGGCCTGTGATCAGCAGACTCTCAGCAGGACTGGGTGACAGCGCTGTTGATCTGCACACGGTCTGAGTTTGAACACACAGGAATTGTGCTAATTATGCACAAACGAATCTGTGGAAATGTGTCAGCAGCTCTTTACACTAAGAGTAAAGTGTTAACATGCTGGACCTTCTGCCAGCTTCATTATACAGTTTTTTTTTTCTTCTCAGTATTCCATGAAATAGCCTGAAATTAATAAAGCAGCTCTGAAATAAAGCCAGAATTTATTTAAAAAATGTAAATTATTTTATTTACTTTAGTTATGCATTTTTTATATGCATTTTTATGCACACACTTAACAAGTCACATCTTTTGTCAAAAAGCTTTTAAATAATATACATATATTTAAAAAATATATATAATAATAAAAATTTAATATTTTTAAAAATTAGAATAATAATTAATAAAAAATAATATATCATATTGTATTATTATTACTACACATATTACATATTTAATCATTAATATTTTAATAATTATTACAAATATATAATTATGTGCACACTTATCTTTTGTCAAAGGATAAGTGAGAGAATTGTTTTAATAATCAAAATAATTAAAAATAATAATAACAACAACAACTCACCCACAAAAACTTAATACAGTTATAACTAAAGAAATAAAATACCTAAGCACTAAGTGGAAAAATATAAGAGTATAAACAGACACACAGCATGTTGTTTACAGTACTGTAAGTGCAATAGTGATGCTGTTCATGCGAGATATAAATAGAAGTAATATGTTTAATCGACAAATGCATACATGTAAATGTGCTATTAGCACTAAAGGTAATAAATATCAGAGCAATGGTGGAAAAGTTCATTAAAAAAAAATCTTTGCAAACTTTACTGTATAAGTAGTGTAAATAGACTTTGCACGGCTTAATTCAACATCATTTTCATTCACCTGCATTTGCTCTTTAAAATGCTTTTCTACATGAACTGCAGTCGTGATTTCAAAAAAATACTCAAAGATGTCTCTTTTTTTAAATACACTTCTGTCTGTGAACAAACTGAATTTGTTCCTACGTGCAAAATGGCAATAATGGCGTTTCTGGCGAGTAAAAAGAGCCACATGAAGAAAAACCCCAAACTAATAATCTCATTAAAGAGAGAGTCCTCTTTAAAGCGTGCCGTCTCTCACTACAGCATGACCTAGATCATATTCACGCTCGTAAGCGTCAGATCAAGGCGACTCAAGTCAGATTTAACAAAGCATTTGCTCTTTGTGCATGCATAGCAACGCACAGCGATGCAGCCTGTCTTTCCTCATTGGCTCATGTGTGCTTCACGTCTGTGGACAGCGCTTCTGGAGCCGCTGGTTGGTCGGTCAGAGCTCCAACATTGCGTGCCAAAAGCCATCAGGGAAAAACTCAAAGCCAAAGCCACGTGATTGAGTCAACCCACACGCCACGCCACGCCACGGCCCTCCACCATCCAACCCTACAGACCCACAGCAGAAAACCAGCTTCCAGATCCCCAAACTACAGCAGACTCCAAGAAGCCACAGCTCAGCCTTCATGAGATTTGAAACAAGAAAAGCCTTCATCCGCTGACATACTTTATTATGCAAACCACACAATAATGAGAGTAAAAGCATTATTTAGACCTACTAAAACACCTACTATGAAGCATCCAATCCATAAAATGGTTTATAGGTTTTATATAATTCTCAATAAAAGTAGTGATATGTCAAAAATTTAGGGAAAAAAAACACAGTGAATGCTAGAAATGAAAAGAAGCCACAAGGGAACAAAATGATATGAAAAAATTATTATCCAGATGAAATAAAAAAATATATATATATATAAAAAAAATAAAAATTAGATTTACATGATTATAATGTAAAATATAATGTATAAAAAGAATTAATAAGTAATAAACTAATGTATTGATAATTACATTATTACATAATTTATTCTCAGAATTCAAAAACTATGTATTTGATTGCAAATAGATTTAAAAGAAAATAATTAATCAGCTTTATTTTACAGTAATTCCTACGTGCAAAATGGCAATAATGGCGTTTCTGGCGAGTAAAAAGAGCCACATGAAGAAAAACCCCAAACTAATAATCTCATTAAAGAGAGAGTCCTCTTTAAAGCGTGCCGTCTCTCACTACAGCATGACCTAGATCATATTCACGCTCGTAAGCGTCAGATCAAGGCGACTCAAGTCAGATTTAACAAAGCATTTGCTCTTTGTGCATGCATAGCAACGCACAGCGATGCAGCCTGTCTTTCCTCATTGGCTCATGTGTGCTTCACGTCTGTGGACAGCGCTTCTGGAGCCGCTGGTTGGTCGGTCAGAGCTCCAACATTGCGTGCCAAAAGCCATCAGGGAAAAACTCAAAGCCAAAGCCACGTGATTGAGTCAACCCACACGCCACGCCACGCCACGGCCCTCCACCATCCAACCCTACAGACCCACAGCAGAAAACCAGCTTCCAGATCCCCAAACTACAGCAGACTCCAAGAAGCCACAGCTCAGCCTTCATGAGATTTGAAACAAGAAAAGCCTTCATCCGCTGACATACTTTATTATGCAAACCACACAATAATGAGAGTAAAAGCATTATTTAGACCTACTAAAACACCTACTATGAAGCATCCAATCCATAAAATGGTTTATAGGTTTTATATAATTCTCAATAAAAGTAGTGATATGTCAAAAATTTAGGGAAAAAAAACACAGTGAATGCTAGAAATGAAAAGAAGCCACAAGGGAACAAAATGATATGAAAAAATTATTATCCAGATGAAATAAAAAAATATATATATATATAAAAAAAATAAAAATTAGATTTACATGATTATAATGTAAAATATAATGTATAAAAAGAATTAATAAGTAATAAACTAATGTATTGATAATTACATTATTACATAATTTATTCTCAGAATTCAAAAACTATGTATTTGATTGCAAATAGATTTAAAAGAAAATAATTAATCAGCTTTATTTTACAGTAACCCGGAGAAATAGCCTGAAATAAAATAAAGCAGCTCTATATAATATAAAGCCAGAATTGCTTATTAATAAATTAATATTTAATTTATTTTAGCCATTTTATTTTTTTATTGTGCTTAATTTCATTATTATCCAGATGAAATAAAAAATATATACTGTATATATATATATATATATATAAAAAAATTAAAATTAGAAATTACATGATTATAATGTGAAATATAATGTATAAAAAGAATTAAGAAGTAATAAACTAATGTACTGATAATTACATTATTACATAATTTATTCTCAGAATTCAAAAACTACTTCTTTGATTGTAAATAGATTAAAAAAATTATAATAATTAATCAGCTTTATTTTACAGTATCCCGGAGAAATAGCCTGAAATAAAATAAAGCAAGAATTTCTAAATAAATAAATGTATTTTAGTCATTTTATTTTTTTTAAATTGTGCTATTATGGTTCGAATTGCAATAAAAAATTTAAAAAGTGAATAAGACAAAAGAAGATAATATGATCTCATATATAAAATATGAAAGTAATACTTTTTAATAAATAATAATTGAACCACAATAACATTAATTGATAACTAAAGAAACGAAAATGACAATAAAAAATGATGGATAATACATTTTAGATTTGTTCTTATTCAGATAAATCAAAAACGACAAAGTAAAGAATGAAATATGATTTGTATACAGACAAATAAAAAGGAAATTAGAAGAGAAAAGCACTATGTGCTGTATGAAATAACTAAACGATGTGACGTGCAGATCATTGTGCAGATAAAAGCTCATTTAAGTGCTGATACTTACAATCATTTAAAACAAACCCCCGAAAAGAGTTCATTAGGAGAAACGGCCAGGCAGCGAATGCAATTACTGTTTTCATAATTGACAGTTACATCTTTTTAATTACAAGATGGCTCAAGCTATAATGAGGCGAATGAATGATGCAAAAAGTCAAGAAAATAATTATCAGTGGGTTTTATCAGCAGGGTACGATCGTTTCCACGGCATGAATCCTAAACGAGCAGAGAACTCAATTATCACCGCAGCCAGACCGGCAGACATAATCCATAAACACCTGAAGCTGCGCGAGTTTCTGCATGAATCAGTGGAAATAAACCGATACGGGGGTCCAAACACACAGGATTCAGAGAGTTTCAGAGCTGATTTCTCAAAGACAATGCCTATAATGTAGTACTGGGTGAAAAAAAACATTATCACAATATTTTATTCCAAATCAATATTTATCACAATATTTATTTCACATTAATAGGGAACGAAATGCTTCCACATGTTTGTTGGATCTTCAAAATGAATGTAAATTTAACTTGTTTGTTCACAATTAAACTCCACAGAGCAAGTTAGCATTTAACTTAGGGCCCCCATTAAATCCATTTTATTTTTTCCCTAAATTCTGCGTTTCCATTTGATTTTTTCTGAATTCTGTTTTATGATTTAATACAAATGTATCATCAAAAATGGTGTATAATGAAATGAATGAATAAAACTTTAACAATTTAATCCCCATCTTTTAAAATGTAATCAAGTGAAAATATAACAATTAATTTACAACAAAACATTTTATTTTAGATTTTTAGATTTTTTTTATACACATTCACAGTTAATTGATGTTGGTCAATGTCACATTATTTTATTTATTTATTTATTCATTCATTCATTCATTTGTTTATTTATTCATTTGTTCATTAAATAAATTAATACATGACTATATGTCAGTTAATATAAATATGTCAGTTAATGGTCAATGTTATTCATTTATTTATTAATTCATTAAATAAATAAGCAAATAAACGAGTTAATGAATAAATGACTAAATAATAATTGTATTAAATTTGTGTTAAATGACTAAATAAATAAAAAATGCATTCATTTTTATTCAAAAAATTATACATTTATTTAAATGTAATCAAAGGAAAATATAACAATTAATTTACCAAAAAACATTGGATTTAAATTTTTTGTCAAATAAGATGCTGCACAACAGAACTGTGTATATATATATATATATTAAAACATGGATAAAAAAATATCTTGCTCGTCTGATATTCCTTAAAAATTATATTATTAGTTATTAGTATTACTCGGAGAAGTACATTTTAGTATACAACAGTAATATATTTCTGTCATAATTTCTTCAAGTTAAACCAAACTTTTATTTTGGCAGGTTGTCATGAAGATCTTTGAGTTTCAGACTGGCTGCTGTCGCATTTATTTCTGCTGTGATCGAAAACAAATGTCCAGAGCTTATCATCATTATTGACAGAAATTTTTATAAATGTATATATATATTTTGTACATTTATTTTCTATATGATATCGTTCATTGCCCAGCCCCACTACAGTGCAATTTGTGCAACACGAGATTCTGATTTCACAATATTACCAAGAAAACCCAAAAAGAGTCCAAAAAAAGAGTGAAAGAAAAGACAAAGAAACCTGATGGGACCAAAATTGCACGTTACAAACTCACACTGTAATATTTTGATATTGTTTTGGCGATGACTCTCGGCGCCGGCGCACATAAATAACTCCCGTCTCTGTTGTGGATCTGACGGGATGTGTCCCGCATCTTCTGAAGGTGCTCTCACTGAGAAAGCGCTCATAAATTCTCTTTATATGTTTCCTGGACACGCAGCGACTAATGCGTCTATCAGATGCTTTATGGCTGCATTGTAGCTGCTCATACATGCCATAAAAGCATTGTAAAGTCTGCTCGGATGGAGTGCTTTCTCTACACCGCTAATTGCTCACGCAGCAAGACACATTTTTACGAGCGTATTACCTCATCTCTTTATGGAAATATTTATGTTTGTGTCCAGAAATACTGTTTTATTATTGCTAGTTGATTTCTGGATGGACGCATGTCTTATACGGGCAGAAGTTTCTGGTTTTGGCTGGAAATTGCATGGTTTGATCAGACATTAGTGTAAATAAAAGCAAGTAAAATTAAGTTTGGAACTGAAATGCATGTAGTGTGTGTGTGTGTGTGTGTGTGTGTGTCTGTGTCTGTGTCTGTGTGTGTGTGCGTGTGCGAGTGTGTGCGTGCGTGAGTATGAGTGTGTGTGAGTGTGTGCGTGCGTGCATGTGTGTGTGTGAGTGTGTGTGTGTGTGTGCGTGAGTGTGAGTGCGTGTGTGTGTTTGTGTGCATGTCTGTGTCTATGTCTGTGTGTGTGTGTGTGCATGTGCGAGTGTGAGTGTGTGCGTGAGTGCGTGTGCACGTGTGTGTGTGTGTGTGTGTGTGTATGCATGTCTGAGTCTATGTCTGTGTGTGTCTGTGTGTGCATGTGCGATTGTGAATGTGTGCGTGAGTGCGTGCGCGCGTGTGTGTGTGTGTGTGTGTTTGTGTGCATGTCTGTGTCTATGTCTGTGTGGGTGTGTGTGCATGTGCGAGTGTGAGTGTGTGCGTGAGTGCGTGTGCACGTGTGTGTGTGTGTGTGTGTGTGTGTGTGTGTGTGTGTTATCGCTGTCCATGAGTCACAGTAAACATGCCCTCATGCATTTGTTTCTCAGATGTCATGTTCACCTGAAGATTAAGAATTTCCCACAAGCTTCTTTGTAGCCGTTGTGTTCGGTTGCTTCTTAAGCTCGCAGGCTAGTAACTAAATCCCACCGCCCTTTGTTCACAAACACAAAAGACGTGCTCTCTGTGGATGGGAGTTGGGCGACTGAGGGTTGGCAAGGTGTAAAACAAACTCGAGCTCAGGCCATGAGTGCACTGTGCATTTGAGACGGCCAGGTAAATCTGTGCTGCACAAAAGGAGAAACCAATGAGACTTAATTAGAGGCTGCTAACTAATGACGTAGTTTAAGCTTTCACTGGAATGTGAGCAACCCAATATTGTTCTGTCATGTCAATCTGTGGTGGCTTTCAAAGTGATTCGCTTCGACTGTACTTTTCTGCATCGTTGCAACTGTTTATGTTTGGCTATTGGGAAGGAAAAAATACACTGCTGGTCAAAATATCCAAATTTTCTCTTCTGCTCAGAAAAATACAGTAATATTGCGAAATATTATTACAATTTATAATAGCTGTTTTCTATTGTAATATACATTCAAGTGTAATTTATTCCTGTGATGTGCAGCTGTATTTTCAGCATCATTACTCCAGTCTTCAGTGTCACATGGTCTTCAGAAATCAGTATAATATGCTGATTTACTCTGAGTTATGGCTAAGATTTTATTTTTATTATTAAAACATTTTAATTAATACTTTTATTCATCAAGGATGCATTAAACTGATCAAAAGTGACAGTATAGACATTTAGAATGTTTCAAAAGATTTCTATTTCAGATAAATGCTGTTCTTTTGAACTTTCTATTCATCTGT
This sequence comes from Sinocyclocheilus anshuiensis, assembly GCF_001515605.1. NCBI lineage: Eukaryota > Metazoa > Chordata > Actinopteri > Cypriniformes > Cyprinidae > Sinocyclocheilus > Sinocyclocheilus anshuiensis. The sequence goes on along the minus strand of NW_015542367.1, from coordinate 230,700 downwards.
GAATCCTGAAAAATAAAATGCATCACAGTTTCCACAAAAATATTGCGCAGCACATCTGTTTCCAACATTGATAATAATCAGAAATGTTTCTTGAGCAGCAAATCAGCATATTATTATGATTTCTGAAGATCATGTGACACTGAAGACTGGAGTATTGATGCTGAAAATTCAGCTGCGCATCACAGAAATAAATTACATTTTAACAGATATTCACAGAGAAAACAGCTGATTGAAACTGTAATAATATTTCACAATATTACTGTTTTTATTGTATTTTGATGATGCAGCCTTGGTGAGCAGAAGAGACTTCTTTCAGAATCATTAAAAATCATAATTATTACAAACTCTTGACGGGTTAGTGTAAAATAAGCAAGTCATTTCCAATGATGCATAAAGCGCAGCTCAACGCTGGACTGTCACTCTAATTAATTTAGCATGCAAATCTGATACTGATCACCAAATATGGTTAGCAAAGAAAAAGAAAAGAAAAAACGTTTCTTTTTCCAATTACTGTTGCAGCAGAGCGGCCCAAGAATGCTTTGAAACAAAAGCAAAGCCACAATTAATGCCAGCCATTTTTTTTTTTTGCACCGCTCTCTGTCTCCGTAAATCTTCAGAGAGTGGATATTTCGGCTCAGCTCAATGTCAGCGCTCGTTACTCCTGACGAGTCTGACCCCCTCGCCTCCTCCGCCGGCACTTTCCCTTCACATTACTTCTGCTATTCTAACTTTTCCACTTCTGAGCAGCATCAATTATGCACTAGAATAACACGGGCCCCAGCTCGCGCCATATGACATAAAGGCCGATTATGGGCGTGAATAATTTAGCCACAGTCGTGACGTGTAGAACAGTCCTGCCTCTTTTAGAGAAGCTCTGCTGCTTCTTTCGACACTTGGTTTAGAGCGACACAGCAGTTTGACGCAGAGAGTTTCTGTGGCAAGTTGCTAGGAAAATATTTGAGGGACTGAATTTTCAGCATGCTAGATTAACAATCCGCTGGTACACAATCTCCTTTTCCAAACCAAGACGTCTCATAGAGTTCGGTGGATGTTTAAGCACAAACACTTGAGCCCTCGGATGTCACCTTTGCCGTTTCAGCGCGGCCGCCTTGACCTCATTTCTTCAGGATCGCGTGCGAAGGTTTGCTGTGAGATCACAAACAGCTCTTAATATTTCATAAACTCGCCAGCTTCACCGCCGGAGCCAATCAGATGGCAGGAAACGCTGCGCTCCCATTGGCTGATCGACACCCCCAAAACACATCACAGGCCTCCTGCAGGTCGAGTTAAGAAGAGGAGGGATAAAACGAGCCATGTCAAAACACAATTATTAAAAACGTTATGAATATGGAAGTAGAGATGCTACTAGATTTGGTAGACATGATTTAACATCCATCAAATGTACTCAAAATAATTATGAATACAAATAAAACTATATAAAGGTAATGCTTAAATAATATTTAACTTGAATTTATTAAAATTCAATTAAAAAATGTAAATGTAATAAATAACACTGTATTTGAAAATAAAATATAAATATCATATAAAGTAAACATAAATGTTGCAAAATTGTTTAAAATATTTCTAGAGTTTAAACCAGTGTTATTTTAGTATAATTGAAATACTAATAATTTTCAATGAGTTTTTATTTTTACATTTTAAGTTTTTATTTTAATGCTCGTTCAAGTTTTAGCAATTTTGATGTACATTTTTGCCATTTCTAGTAATTTTGGAGGGTTATTTACATATATTATATATTCTTATATATCTATATCGTTTTTATTATTTTTTTATTTCAGTTGTAGTTTTAGTTATTTTAGTACATCAACTTGAACTAAATTAAAACGAGCAATGTTTCCTAGACAGCTAGCTGAAATAAAAAAGCTTTTAATATTTTATTTTATTTCAGGTAATGTTAATTTTATTTCATGTAATGAAAATGTATTTTAATAGTTTTAATTTTAGTTTAATAACCCTGGTTTAACTAAAGCACTTCCAAATGTATTTAATGTCAAAGACCAAGAAACATTATTATATTTTTATATAAGAAGAAGAAGATGAAGAAGAAAAATAATTGTAAAATATTTGCATATAAAAATTTTATTTATTTAATAGACTTCTGAGCACTTATTATTATTATTATTATTATTATTATTATTACATAAAAAGTGTTTTGCATCTCACAAATTAAAAAATATGAATTGTGCGGATTTCTTAGGATAAATAATTTTAGCTAAAATATTTTGTTTCATGACAATTAATGATGTATTTAGACAATTTGTTATATATTCATATTTATTATTTCTTATATGTGACCCTGGAGCACAAAACCAGTCATAAGAGCCAATTTTTCGAAATTGAGATTTGTACATCATCTGAAAGCTGAATAAATAATCTCTCCATTGATGTATGGTTTGTTAGGATAGGACAATATTTGGCCGAGATACAACTATTTGAAAATCTGGAATCTGAGGGAGCAAAAAAATCTAAATATTGAGAAAATCATCTTTAAAGTTGTTCAAATTAAGTTCTTAGCAATGCATATTACTAATCAAAAATTAAGTTTTAATATATTTACGGTAGGAAATTTACAAAATATCTTCATGGAACATGATCTTTACTTAATATCCTAATGATTTTTGGCATAAAAGAAAAATTAATAATTTTGACCCATACAATGTATTGTTGGCTATTGCTACAAATATACCCCAGCGACTTAACACTGCTTTTGTGCTCCAGAGTCACAAATCAGTAAAAAAAAAAATAATTCGATCACTGGTGGTTAATACAGATTGTTCCACACTACACATACTTTTATTCTCACAATCTTAAAATGCTTTATGTGCAATGCTAAATATTTCTCTTAGTATGTAGCTCAAAACAGTCAAGTATTTCATATTTATACATCATCAGCATTAGATTAGACCTCTGTCTTCACAGGCAATGAATCCACCTTCACCATCTGGATGTTCGTGACCCGTCGGCATTAACTAACCGTCCAGTAGCCACAACACTGGGCCTAAATCAAACAGAGGAGCGCAGGAGACACCCCAACAGCCCCTAAAGCCCTGAGCCTATTACACTGAATGTAAAGGGCCAGTAATCCCCGATTAGTCCAGAGAGAGAGAGAGAAAGCGCCCCAGATGGCCTCTTCCGTGCGGACCGGACCATTGAGCACCGAGAGGGCAAAAAAAAAAACACAGCTTGAGGTTTGGGAAGCAGAGAGATCAGCAGCCAAACAGAACATTGCAGATCAAAAGTTCTTTAGATCTTGAGAAACAAATTCAGTTGGGTGTATCTGACCAAAATAAATAAATATAAATAAAAAATACTAAAACTATAAGGTTTCTATGGAGGAGAGGAAGAGGCATTAAAGAGGAAAGGGTTTTGTGTCAGTAGACAATGAGCCGATGGCTTTTTAAGCCCTTTAGTGACTCCACGCCATTACCTCATGAATGAGGGGACGCCGAGGAGACCTCGAGTCACTTTAGTCCCTGAGACGCTAAACAAACACACCTCTGTCAGACCCGCATTTCCAGGTGATCCGGCAATTCCCAGAACCGCAAAATCTACCAGAACAACATCAACAAACTTCAAGTTACAAGTTGTCAAACATACTTGACCACATGCTTAAGACAAAGGAAGCCGTTTTATAAACTGAAGGATTTTCCTTATGCACGATCAGGCAAAAGTTTGTCACATTTACTCGCTCTGTTTTATATCTTCCAAAAAAAAACTATGAAATTAAATTAAATACTGAGGCAGAAATGTTAACTTACCCTTTCATCCATTCTAAAAAAATTAACAAAAATAAATATAATAAAAATATATAAATAATAAATTAAAATTAAAATTAAAATGAATATATATATATATATAATTAACAAAAAATATAT
>NW_015542367.1:218563-225925 GCF_001515605.1 Sinocyclocheilus anshuiensis | reverse complement strand
TTTTTTTTTTTTATAATATTAAATTAAAAATTATATACATACATAATTTTTAAATGTTTTAATTTAATATTATTTTAAATGTTTAAATCAATAAAATACAATAAAATTAAATCAATAAAAATAATTTTTATTTAGTGAATAATTCATATGCGTGCAAAACTTAGCCTACATTTGTCTACAAGCTTCATTTGAAGCATTTATGCAGAAACCTTCAGATCAAAAGCTCTTTAGATCTTAAAAAAAACATAAATTCAGTCAAGTGTATCTGCACTTCACGCAGGGGAACCCAAGTGTTTCGGGAAAGCGAAGGCAAATCACGTTCCTTTGTGCTTTGTGCACGGCTCCGACATCTTTCCAACAACGCCGAGGGCTGATACTGTATCTCGGGTGCAACAAAACACCCTCGACCCATCGCGAAACCCCTCCGCCCCCGGAGGACTTCAAGAAGGACAAATGCCGGTTCTGGGGTTAATCCTGTCGGCTTAGGGCTCCTCATAGACCCCGAGCTCCCAAATGTCACCTACATTGTTCGACGGCCGGTAGAAGCGGCCAGACACATGCATCTGTGAAACCCCGCTTGGCGTGGGAGAAATCGCCTCTGCGCTCCATTGTGGCCCGTTCGCCGCGTCCCTGTAAACGCAGAGAGTATTACAAGCAGCACCGTGAAGCGCTCTCCATTCACCCCCCTTCATCCTCTCCTGCTCCCCTTTTCTCTAAATGCATGCATACTTTCGGCCCGGGTTGTGGAGAGGCGACAGCGAGGGGAAACAATAGTGGCCTTTCAGAGCGGCCGAGGCCTGGCCGTGAGGAAGAGAGAGAGGAACCAGCCGCTCAATATTTGCAGCGGCCGGTCGCGAGAGCAGCGAGAGCTCGGTTTGTTTGTCTGGATGAGGAGCCGCCCGCTGGAGTAAACACTGATGCACATTAAAAATAATCAAACGATGCACACTCACTCCACATACTCTCTGCGATTATGAAATCTTACGGCACATTACCTGGCTGCCGAGTCTCACCAAACCCGTTTCAGTTTCTCGAGAATTTGCCCGCAGCTGGAGACTGATTTATTTTCTTTAAACGGAGGTGTGAATGTGGAATGGCACGGGTGAAGCAGGCATGACCGATGCGCCAGCCACACGGGTGTCATGCCACATTTAGACCAATGCAGTGTTACAAATAAAGCATTCGAACAGTCACAAACACTGTTTGCGTCAAATATTAATTCACATTAAATGAATAAAATAAACGTCTTGTTCAGTAGAAGGATCATGCTTCAAAAGTTCCTCTATTACTAGCAGACGATGCACAAACATCTGTCTCGTGCATTTGCTTATTTTCACCATTATTTGCTGGATGAGGCTCTCAAGCTTCGAATATTAATTCATAGTAAACATGCATTGTGAATAAATGCAAATAAAAATTAATTGCACTAACTTCACAACAGTGTTCCGTAAAAGGATCTTGCTTTACAAGCTCTATTACGACCAGACGATGCACAAACACAAGTAAAATTAACCATTTAGGTTCTAACATGTACACTTTAATGTACTAAAATGGACCTTTTTGGGGTAAATAAGGTACAAAGGTGTACCTTTTGAAAGGGTATCATTTGCATTTGCTTATTCTAATCATAATTTGCTGGATGAGGCTCTCAAATTTCAATGTTTTAAATATGCATTATTCAAAATTAATATTAATTCATATTACATAAAGCAGTACTTTACAACAGTGTAAAAGGATCTTGTTTTATGAGATTTATTACTACCAGACGATGCAAAAACATAAATATGTTTTTTTTTAAATCCATTTAGGTACTAATTTAGGCAAAAATATGTGCCTCTAAGGTACTAAAATGCACCTTTTGGGGGTAAATAAGGTACAAAGACATACTTTTGAAAGGGTATCATCCCAGTGACAGCTTTGTGAGTGCACTTGCTTAATTTAACCATGATTTGCTGGAGGAGGCTCTCAGATTTCAAATATTAAATATACATTATGAATAAAGCCAAATAAAATAAATTGCATTACTTTACAACAGTCTTGTTCGATAAAAGGATCCTGCTTTACAAGCTCTTTTAATGCACAAACATCTGTCTTATGCATACTCTCAAAAAAAAAGGGACAAAAGCTGTCACTGGGGCGCTACCCTTTCAAAAGGTACTAATACATCCCATTTAGGTACTAATTTAGGTACAAATATGTGCCTTTAAGGTACTAAAATGCACCCTTTGGTGTAAATAAGGTACAATGGTGTAGCTTTTTCTGAGTGCATTTGCTTATTGTAACCATTATTTGCTGGACGAGGCTCTCAAGTTTCAAATATTAATTCATATAAAGCATGCATCATGAATAAAAGCTAATAAAATAAATTGCACTAACTTCACAAAAGTCTTGTTCAGTAGAAGGATCATGCTTCAAACGTTCCTCTATTACTAGCAGACGATGCATTTGCTTATTTTCACCATTATTTGCTGGATGAGGCTCTCAAGCTTCGGATATTAATTATGCATTATGAATAAAAGCAAATAAAATAAAATGCATTTCACAACAGGCTTGTTCAGTAAAGGTTCTTGCGTTACGAGCTCTATTACTACCAGACATCTGTCTTGTGCATTTGCTTATTTTAACCATCATAATCATGCTGATGCACAAAACATGTACAACAAAACCAAAACCTGCAGCACAGACGTATTTGACTCACATTCCTCTGCTGCATATTAAAAGTGGACCAGAACATTAAGACATGTGGCTTTAGATTAAACGCACAACCCAATAAGAGTCTGCACTAAATTAATTACAGAAATCTAATTACACGAGAGAATCAGCTAGAATGTTGCTGATAATAAATTCGTCCTGCGTGCAGATTCAAAAGTGAAGTGCATGGCAAAAGCAGCTGCGTCTCTCCAGAGTTCGCTCATGTACGTCTAATCCAGAGCAGAATCCCAGAAGATCGACACCAACGCAATGCCATCAAAGTTTACAAAGCCTTATCTTGAAAAATCATTTTTTTCCAAAAACAACAGACAGCAAATCCCTGGCTCTTCTTCTCTTATCAAATACAAAACTGTTGCATTGCACAAAATGTCCCGCTGCCTTTTCAAGCACCTAATAACCGTGAAGTTATTTTTCTGCCTAACATTAATCCACTGCCATCCTGGTCTCTGTTTTTCAAATCCGGTGTCCTTTATGTCATCGTCTGCTCTTTAAAATCATCATAATAATTCTCCAGAGCAGGTTTCTCATGGATCTGCTGAACTCTCCAGTACGCAAACCATCTTTCAGAATGAATTTCGACAGTGAAAAAGCACGGCACATTTTACACACCACGGGAGAAGTTTTACAAGGCTAAAAGAGGAAGATAGGCAGTGTCAAAACTAGTCAAGTCAGTCCGAATTGCAGCAGGATCTGTATAAGACTGCAGAATAAGAGGCTCTGTTTTCATATTTGGAGCAGCAGTCATATATGGCCACATGCATGAGGAACATAGCGTGTTTTATGTTTCTCAGCTGAGCTGGATCCTGTATTCCTGTACTTTTTTAATCTTCCACAGAAGAGGTGCTAAAATGCACATAAAACACATGCAAGTACATGTAAGCTGTTACATGTGGAGTTCGAGGAGGTTCAATTCAATTCAATATGGTTAAACAACGGTGGGAACTTCTCTCTTAAAAATTAATCTGGGTTAAACTATGTAAAGCAGCAGGAGAAAAATGCAAAACAGTTTTTTGCAAACAAAACTTTAATAAAAAGTAATTTAAAAAAATGCAAATTAAAAAAGTTATTAATATTTTTATATTAATTTATTTTGCAAAAAAAAATTGTAATAAATAATTATTATACATATTTAATAAAACAAAGATTTTTATTAGAAATGTATATTTTTTTATTTTGCAAACAAATTTTAATAAATAATGAAAACTATTTTATTAAAAATAATTAATATTTTATTTTAAAAATGAAAATGAATATTTAATTAAAAAAAAATTTAATTAGAAATATTTAATCATTTTTATTTAAAAATATTTTTATTTTGCAAGCAAGATTTTAATAAATAGTAATAAAAAATATTTCGAAAATAATGTTTTTATTTTTAAAAATATTACATTATAATTTTTTTTTTATAAAATACATTTTAAAATATATATATGTATAGGTTTAGAACTGTAATTCATTGTGTTTTGGGGAGTTTTACGGGAAGTGATGTTGTAAATGCTATACCATAAACACCGGATGGTCCTGCACGTTTAAGTCGAATGAGAACACATTTCTGACAGTGGTTCATCATGGAACATTTTCACGAGCAACACAACTATCGTGTTACAGCTGAATGTATGTGGGGTTTCCGTTCGGAGAGCGCGTGACCCTTACACCCGGGTCTCCAGTGGAGGAATGAAGCTCCTGAAATATCTAATTGTATTCATTCGTTTTCTCTGCTCAGCATGGCACTGAGAAATAAAGAGAGTCGCAGCTAAAGGGGAAGGAAGTCAGAGGGAGATCTGGCTAGCGAGGTTTCTTGAGCATGGGAAACGGGACAGCGTCCTCATTACTGTCGTTTAGTGTGCCAAAGGTGCAGTGAGTAATTAACCAATTAACGATTCATACTCAGAACACCAACAGACGACCCGTGTCAATCCATCTGCCCTTCTAATATTCAGTCAGAGCCCATGTGATGAATACAAAAAGAGCGGATGCACTACTACAATTACCTAAACTTCTAGATAGACGTCATGCAAAATAATTCATTCTGGTCGACGAGTTTTACAGTCCATGTATTCTTATCATCTCCTGCATACATGCACTTCTTGTTAAGATCACTATGAGTCAAACAAAGAAGATTATTGCACATCAAAATGAGTTACTGGATACAAAACATCCTTTCTATGAGTCTATCTGCCTTCCACTAAAAAAACAAGACAATAAAAGACTTCTGGATTCTTATAGGCCTTGATGAGAATCACTGCAAACCATCTGTGCTTCTGGGAACTATAGGGTTATTTCCCCAAAAACATGGAGGAGAAAAAATACAGGACTTTATACTGTGAAATATTTCTTTTTTTATGCACAGCAATTTGCAATTAAACTTTTTTTTGTGAATTATGCAACAGAATGACCATCCGGTCTGCCAAATGAAACCGTGGCTTTTCACATATAAAATGAAACCTGCATTTTTCTGTTTAAACAAAGTGTCACATATAATAACCTGCGCTTTCGATGCAGGGGAGAAATTATGACCGCAAACTTCTAATCAGCAGAAATCTACTCACCCTGATGGCAGGTTTCAAAACGGTCTGCTCCTTTCAAACATGATATGCAACCTATTTTTTTTTTAGCTGTACTGGAGATGCATTGAAAAAATAAGACTTTATTGCTTTTATGAAAAGTGTAAATGTGTGAATATCCAAAAATTACACATCTTAAATAACAAACAGATTACACAGAAAACAATAGTGACTGAGATACAAATAAATAAATAGATTAAACATCAATGGTCATGCAGAGACTGGAATTATTCTGTAGCCCTTTTTAACTTATTTTCTTAATTAGAAAAAACAAACATATGAAGCACTTTAATCGGCACTATTAAATGCATTATTGTTTCTGCTTGGTCTAGAAATATAAAAGCTGTGCTCTCATCTTTTAACGCATTCACCTCATCTTATCATTGTTAGACATTTAATCATTTATTTAGTGAGAATTGCAGAGTCATTTGCAGTTGGTGTGAAACAGATCCCGTCTGCTGCCCACAAATACTTTTTAGTTCAAATCATTTCAGGATATTGAACCGCATTTATGTGTTAATTCACATATTGCATATAGTTTTTATTTCAGAGTTTCACTGTCACTGAATCGACGCTTCAAAGCCACACGAATACGTTTACAGTGCAACCTTCGTCTATCGCAAAATTACGTTGGATTAATTATATATTTTTGCGGAGCAGCGTTTTTCACTTATGCAACTATAAATAGGTATCATAACAACTGTACTGGGAAAATGCGCCATGCCTCGAAAAACCATGAGACTGAAACCACCTGAATGAGAATTAAACACAGTACGGAAGCAAACACTAAAGTCAACTTTATAATATAAAGTCCGATCGGTTTTATTAAAGAGAGAAAAAATGCGCGTTTTTTCCCAATTTTAACTGTGAGTGTTTAATCTGATACATATTGTATGCATCCGTATGAATAAACGGAATTTGATATCACTCTACTGTTCTGCATTTAAAAAAATCCACGATTCATTATTTATAACAAATCGCGAATAATCGCAGAAACGCCGGCCGACGCGCGCGACTCGATAAAGCGTCTATATTCATATAATTAACGCGACTGCCTGTCCTTGTGTTTTTCGAATATTTTAATTAGCGCTCTTTAAACCTGCGTCTCTCTAGAAATGCACATGCAAAGTGGAAGTGTCTCGCACACAAAGTTCCTGCAAAGCAACGGCGAATAGAAGCGCACAGAACCGCTCACCTGGGGTTGGTTCGGTTCCAGTAGACAGCGTATCGATCGGCCATCACCTTTGAGCTGGGCTCTTGACTAAATACACACATCCACAGAATCACACCCACGAATATGATCATTTCCACTTGCAGCATCACTACAGCACACTCGGACACGTATATTCCTCTTGCTTTAGTCGACTTTCATTCACATCTGTGGCTCGGCTCTTCCCGACGCGGCTGATGTCAGACAGTGGAGCAAGTGTTGAGATGTCCACGATCTTCTGTCAGTGGTGTGAATGTCCGCACTACGGTCAATAACTGTGGACTGCGCCGCCGGAGAGACACAAATCAGCCAGTCAGTGTTTAGGGTTCATTCTAACACGCGTCGGTGAGACTTTTAGCAGAGACGATCTAGTCTGCAGAAGCTCTTCTCATCCACACATGCAACTACAGAGCAGGAGCGCGCTGTCAGTCCGAGAGAGAGTCCGTGCAGACAGGTTTGCAGAAGTTGCCAGACGCTCAGACTGATCTCGGCGAGATGGAGAGCAGGGGTCCGTTCAGATGAACGCAGAGCTCGACAAACACACCCGCGTTCCGGACGCGCGAGTCACTCTCCGTCATTCTACTGCGGGTCATCTGTGAGTTAGCTGATGCGCTTTCGGTTCGGCAGGAGGTGTGATGATGGTGTGAACCCAGCGCCGCTCGCTGCGAATGTGTGTTCGGTTACAGCGGGACGCAGGGGAAGCCCATTGGCCCGAACTCGGGTGGGCGGAACGCTAACAACACAAACCCCGCCTCTAAGCCTTTACTTCACCCACTTCATAAATATAACCCACAGAGAGAGAGAAAGATAGATGGATAGATAGATAGATAGATAGATAGATAGATAGATAGATAGATAGATAGATAGATAGATAGA
>NW_015542367.1:208336-215836 GCF_001515605.1 Sinocyclocheilus anshuiensis | reverse complement strand
ACTGGTTCAATTCACTGGTTCATTAATGTAATCACGCAATGGCATAACATATACACAAATGTGGATGTTTTACATGTCTTAAGCATATAAAGTGAATAAACTAGTCTTCATCAGCTCACCTTTTTACATAACCATGAGAAACCATAAAATCTTTCATTTCGCCCCTTCATGCTCGGTTCACACATGTGCATATCAGCAGCTCATCAGCCTCCAGTCCGAGTCGAACCGTTTCCTCAGTTCAGTGCCTGTTGAAGGAGCTGGAGCGCTGAATGATTCATTCATCATAGGATCAGATACGACAGTATTTTGGCTCATTTGGAGTCGGAGTGACTGTCAGACATCCGAAAGTGAGTTTTGATTCAGTAACTTGTAGATCTGTGCTTCTCGAGCCGCGAACTGATTCAGACGATTCAGTCCGATTTGGTGAACTGGTTCATCTAGTTCACTAAAAAGAACCGGTTCAAAATAATGATTCATTCATGAACCAGACATCACTCTGGACCATTTGCCTGAGGCTCTGGATTACAGGTAATAATGCTGTAAATAATGTTCAGTTTCTTGCACAGACTGATCATTTCGCTTCATAAAACCTCGATATATCGTCTGGAGCCACGGGGATTAATTTAGTGTTCATTTTTTATTCTCAAAAATGAGCAGGACCACAGTTTCATCTAAAAATCTTCTTCTACTGAAGAAAAAAAAATCACCTACATCTTGGATGGCCTGAGGGTGAGTAAATTAACAGCAAATTTTCTTTTTTTGGGTGAACAATCCCTTTAAGCTTGGATGTAAAGCTTTCTTTGCATTCTTCTAATCTCAACACAGATGCATTAGGTATAACGTGCATCCATAAAGGACGATTGCACATAATCCCTGATGAGCCCACACTCTATTTACCAAGTTGGAAAAGCAGAGAGTGTTGGATGTGGTTCAAATCGCTGTCTCATTCAATCCCCACCGCGTCAGTCTGAGCCAGAATGCTGTATGCCAACAGCCGAGCAGCACTAGCCATTCTGATGGCCGAAGTCAAATATACTGGATCTCATTTGTATACAGATCACAGGCTGTGCTGTAATACTCCCGCGTTCAGCCAGACAATGGAGCCATTGTGAATTAGGATCAGTTGCACATGTCGCGTTGCTATACGGACATGCAGCAAACACAAGCGTGCGTGTGCACGGCGTCACGGGCTGGCACGCAACCCAACAAAATACTGCAAACAAACTGCTCCAGTGGACTTCCGTGTGGAAATGCATTCATGAGGATTAAAGATGCTGTAATTGCAGATATACGGGAACACATCAGATTGCTTGGATTTAGAAAAGGCGATTTAGATTTGTCATGTAATGCTGTTGTTGCCATTGTGTTGAAGTCAGAAAGACCATCAGATTCCATCCCGTAATTATTTGCAACACTTACAGGAGTGCACATAATTATGTAAAAAAAATCAATATTGTTTGCTCTAGATATCTGCTAATCCAAAGCACTCACAATCCAAATATCAGCAAACAATCATTTAGCTGCTAATTGCAAAGCTAAACAAATTCACAGGATCCCTGTAGCTCTGCGTTACGCAAGTGGTGTTCGCTACAACAAGTTAAGCAAATTAAGTGATTAGGTTTATGAAAAAAATATCATAGACACACATTGGTTTAAGATTTGAGGGTGGACTTTTCACACAAAACACACTGCAAAAAATGATTTTCTTACTTAGATTTTTTTGTCTTGTTTCCAGCCAAAATATCAAAAAATTCTTAAATCAAGAAATTGTTGTCTGTTTGAAATAAGATTATTTTGCTTACCCCATTGGCAGATTACTTTGCTTGTTCTAAGCAAAAACTCACTTAATTTTGACTTGTTTTTTCTGAAACAAGACAATAATTTTTACTTATCTAGAAAATCCTTCTTGATTTAAGAATGTTTAGATATTTTGGCTGAAAACAAGACAAAAAATCTAAGTAAGAAAAGCATTTTTTGCAGTGCAGTAATAAAAACACCCTAGCAACCACCCAAAACGTCCTAGTAAACAATGAAGACACAGTAGCAACTACCTATCAACCACCTAGAAGTCCCCAAAACACCATAGTGGCCACCCAAAACACCCTAGCAACAATCCAGAGCACCCTAGCAACCACCTTAAACCCCCATTCAACCACTCAGGATGTCATAGCAACTTCCCAGAGCATCCTAGCAACCGCCCAGAACACCCTAGTGACCACCCAGAATGACCTAGTAACTTCCTAGCAATACTCTAGCAACCACCTAGAAAAACCACCAAGAATGCCCTAGCAACCACTAGGGCTGTGTATCACCAGCAAAGTCACGATACGATACGTATCACGATACAGATACCACGATATGATACCTATCATGATACGGACTGCACTGAATTTCACCTCAGCAGAATTTAGTAAAACAGCTATTTATTAAACTGCATACTATAGTGCCATTTCTAACTATTGGCAGAGCAGGCAGCTGACCTCTGCATTATGAAGGGCCTCCATAACTGTACCACAGTACAATATAGGTAATGGCATATGTTTCATGTTTACATTGGGCACTCCCCACCAGGTACTTTATTCAGATTTTTTGCATCTTGTTTTTAAGCCCATAAATAATAATAATGTACTCGTTCTAATAAATTTATATTGTAATGTACTCATTCTAATATATTTAAAAAAAATCATATTTACATTGCTGGTAGTTCATTGCACAAATTAACACACTCTCTACATTTAAAAAATAAAAATTAAAATTTGAAGAGTTCTAAACTAATGCGCTGTCTTCTGTATCTAATGCACACACACGCCGGCTCAGTCACTCACACAGATCACGCTGCGCGCGCACTCAGACATTCAAGAACAAACTTTTTAGCGCTGCCCTGCAATTTTATCAACTAAATAGCTTAATCGCTCAAGAGCTACATTATCTTTCTCAACAAGGAGCTGGTAACATCATTGTTTCTAAGGGAATTAAAGGGGTCATATGATGCGATTTCAATTTTTCTTTTCTCTTTGGAGTGTTACAAGCTCTTGGTGCATAAAGAAGATCTGTAAAGTTGCAAAGGAATTAAAGCCACAGCTTCACTGTTAATAGAGAAACGCGGCAAAACGGTGGTAATTCATACATACACATCCCCCCTCCCCCAAAACTAAAACTGGTGTTTTCAGAAAGCAAGCGCGTTTATCACAGTGGAGAGAGAGTGCGTGCACATGGTTGCCAGGTTGACAAAGATAAGTAACACACTTAGCAGATATTTCCGTATTGCGCAAGTGTGAAGCTGTGTTTCGGGGATTACGTCTCTTTATATCAGGCAACCCAGTTGTGTTCCTCTGCGGCCAGATTAAACCTTGTTGTAGCCTATATATTATGCTCTATTCATTATTTTTTAGAAACCTCGCATTTTCTGCTCAATTTGAAACGTTGTTCTTGTATTCAAATTAAGCGCGGTCCACTGCTGCACACGTGCCACAATATCGATACAGGGCCAGCTGTATCGATACTCGTATCGTCAAATCTCTGTGACGACACATCGTCGTATCGATGTATCGAACACAGCACTAGTAACCACCTAGAACACCTTAGCAACCACTCAGAAGACCCTTACAAGCACCCAGAATGCCCTATCAACCACCTAGAGCACCATAACAACAACCCAGAATGCCCTAGCAACCACCCAGAACACCCTAACAATGTCCTAGCAACCACCTAGAAGACACTTACAACCACCCAGAATGCCCTAGCAACCACCTAGCACACCATAACAACAACCTGAATGTCCTAGCAACCCCCTAGAACATCATAACAGCACAGAATGTCCTAGCAACCACCCAGAACACCCTAACAATGTCCTAGCAACCACCTAGGAGACCCTTACAACTACCCAGAATGCCCTAACAACCACCCAGATAACCCTAACAACCACCCAGAATGTCCTATCAACCACCTACAACACCATAACTTCAACCCAGAATGTCCTAGCAACCACATACAACACCATAACAACCCAGAATGACCTAGCAACCACCAGAACACCCTAACAATGTCCTAGCAACCACCCAGAACACCCTTACAACCATCCAGAATGCCATAGCAACCACCCAGAACACTGTGAAAACTGCCCATAACACCAAGGCAGAATGCCTTAGCAACCACCCAAAATGCCCTAGCAAGCACCCAAAACACCCTAGCAACCACCCATAACACCCCAGTAACCACCCAGACTATCCTAGCAACCACCCACATCCTTGAATCAATCAAAAACACTTTAGCAACCGCAGAGCAACATATTAAAAAGCACCCCGGTGTCCACCACATGTAATGTTCCTAACTGATCTCGTCCAGTTCATTGTTTACGTTTACTTATTGTCATTTCATTCATCACATATCGGTTTTGAAATTTTACTGTCAGGCTAAATGTACTTCAGTCCGTCGCTAATCAAATCAGCCTGTTGTGTTACGCTACAGGAAAGATCGCCTGACTCGAGCATGTTGCAAGCACAGGCAGAGGTCGATCGGAGTGATCTAATTGGATATATTTCCTCTGACGCCTCCCTTGGCTGAATGCTGATGATAAAGAGTCTCACAGGCAGCTGCCGGCTCTCTGAGAGCAAAAGACCTCGCCTGGCCAATAAGATGTGTTAAGGAGTTTTTCCAAAGCTGTGCCAGCAAAGAAGTGCATGTCAATTTATCTTCCAGCCCTTTTTTTAAAGTCTTGTCTAAGTAAAGGGATAGTTCACCCAAAATGAAAATGTACTCACCCTCAGGTCATCCAAGATGTAGGTGGCCAAGAAGATTTTTAGCTGAAACTGTGGTCCTTGGTGATTCATAAAATGCAAGTCAGTGGCTGCCTGTTTTTGAGAATAAAAAAAAGCATATCAGGCAAAACAAAATTAATACCCGTGGCTCCTGACGATATATTGAAGTCTTATGAAGTGAAACGTTTGGTCTGTGCATTTTTACCTGTAATCCAGAGCCTCAGGCAAACGGTCCGGAGTGACGTCCAGTTCGTACTGATTACATAACTGATTACGTAAACGAACTAGTGAATTTAACCAGTTCATTGAAACAAACTGTCCAAAAGAACCAGTTTGCGGAAAAGAATCAGATTTCAGAGTGATGGCAGCCGCTGCATTTTGTGAATCACCAAGGACCAGCTAAAAATCTTCTTTACTGTTCTACAGAAGGAAAAAAAGTCACCTACATCTTGGATGGCCTGACGGTGAGTAAATTAACAGCACATTTTCATTTATGGGTGAACTATCCCTTTAAGGAGCTCCAAAAGAATTGCCAGCAATGAAGTGCATGTCAAATTTTCTCCCAGTCCTTTTTAAAAATCTCTTCTAAGTTAAAGGCCACCAACACAATATCTCTTCGTTAATCTTCCTGCAAGAATATTTCCTTTACTTCACTACAACAAACCTACTCTTTTCCACATGGCCATTTGAGGGTTTATGAACTTGTTTATGTGTCTGCTAACTCAGTTTACATAACACATATTACATTAGCATTAGTGAGCATTACCAGTGGGCTAAGAGTATTACATGTTACTGTATCCTTATTTCCTTAATCCGTTTTCACAAATTACCTGGACCTTACCTTACCCTGGACTTGGTTCACTCTCCAGCTATGAAACTAAGTAAATAATTAAATAAATTAGCATGAAAAAATCATGTATCGGCAATCTCACAGGCTGATGATAGGACGATATGACTATTGAGCATATCGCCCAACACTACTGGTGGTAGTGCTTTCAATTTGAATGGGTGCTTTTAAAAAAACAATTTGACAATCTGCCTTCAGATTTGAATGGAGAATGAATTTAAATTGATCGCCCAACACTACTGGTGGTAGTGCTTTCAATTTGAATGGGTGCTTTTAAAAAACTATTTGACAATCTGCCTTCAGATTTGAATGGAGAATTAATTTAAATTCCAATATTCCTTTGTGAATTTGAATTTAATTTAAATTGAGGCAGTAAACTTTAGATATTGGCTCGACATGTTTTAAAAAGTGAAAACAAAGTGGGGGAAAAAAACCTTGAAGTGTGAAGGTTTCAGATAGAGGGATAGACAGACCACTCAGAACAGCCTAGCAACCACCCCAAACCCCCTAACAATCACCCAAAAAGTCCTAATAGCACCCCCTGAATGCCCTGGCAACCACCTAGAACACCCTAGAAATCCCCCATAACTCCCTCGTAACCACCCAAAATGCCCTAGCAACAACCCAGAATACCCTAGCAATCACCCATGATGCCCTAGTAACTACCTTGCAATGTTTTAGCAACCACCCAGAAAACGCTAGCAACCACCCAGGATGCCCTAGAAACCATCCATAACACCCTAGCAACCACCCATGATGCCCTAGTAACTACCTAGCAATGCTCTAGCAACTACCCATAACACCCTAGCAATGCCCTAGCAACAACCCAGGACGCCCTAGCAACCACCCAGAACACCACAGTAACCATCCAGAATGCCCCAATGGTACAATGATAGATAGAATAATAGAGCGATAAAACTCTATTATTTATAACTCTATTTAAAAAAAAATAATCTATAGATAGATAGATAGATAGATAGATAGATCATCATATTTAATAAACAAATTTTGTGGATCGGGGTGGGAGAACACTTAATTTCCCAGAATGCATCTGCTGTGTTAAATTTCTAATTAAGCAGATTTCTCTTCCTGTTGTGGCCGATTCAGTTCAAATTAACCAGGCAGAGCCCTGGTTAACATTTACAGTTTCCCTGTATGTCTTTACTCAGGCACGGCTCACTGCATACAGCACATCCACAAACACACTGAGGCCACAGCGTTTGTGTCTCTGTTAGGCACTAAATGAAAATGAATTCACTTCCTGTATCTCCAGCTGCTCTGTATCACTGACACTCTATATCTCAGCAGAACAGATAACGCTTACGCTATTTAATACATCTTCACTAATGTTTTTTCCCAAACACATTCCGTATGCACCCACAATCAGGTCCCTCTGCAACCACACTATTTATTTGGTCTGTAATAAAGCGTTTGTTTCTTTATGTCGGCGTGTGATGCGTTGGTCAGTGAACTCACCAATGGACACAGAGAAACACCAGCTGCTGAAGCTCTAAGAACAGCTGGAAATCAGAGCTGCGCTTCTCAACCCCAAAACAACTCGCAGGTCTCGCAAATCTGAATGCAAAAAATAAAATGCAACTGGTGTATAGTTAGGATTGCAAAATAAAATAAATAGACGTATCGACTTGTACATGAGGTTTATACGTCCCATATGTCAGGAATTTATTTTAACAGTAAAAATAAAATAATAATAATCTTCATTAAAGTATTTGAATAGAAGGCCTATTCTGCACAGAATAAAAAATAAAAAGTGATTGATTTTTATCTCACAGTTCTTTTTTTCCTCACAATTCTGATAAGTGAGATATAACTGTGTGGATGCTGAATATAAATTGACGAAACATAAAAGGATCTTCCTTCTTGCAATTCTGTTTA
>NW_015542367.1:206606-208326 GCF_001515605.1 Sinocyclocheilus anshuiensis | reverse complement strand
CATCTTGCAATTCTGAGTTTATATCTCGTAGTGCTGAGTTTATATCTTGCGATTGCTGAGTTTATATCTCATAGTTCTGAATTTATATCTCAAAATTCTGAGTTAGTTTCACAATTCTAAATTGATATCTCGCAATTCTGAGTTGATATTTGAGTTTATACCTCATAGCTCTGAGTTTATATCTTGCAATTCTTTGTTTATATCTGAGTTTGTATCTGAATTATGAGATAAAAAATAAAGCAATTACCTTTTTTATTTTTTTTTATCCTGTGGCGGAAACAAGCTTCCATAGATTGGCCCTTTGTAGTCCATTACAAATATTTCCACAATAAAGATCTACTGTCTCAAGGTTTAATGTACTCAAAAGAGCTTTCATGGAAATAACCGCTGAGAAACTGTGAACTATTCATTCTGTTATCATCACTGTAATGAAACGAGAGGCCATTTGGTCTGAACTTACAGATATCACAACATCACTAGCCTATAAAAAATAATTGATCTATCATTGAGACAAATAAAAAGTGAATAAAAGGATATTCATTACATGGCAGAAAAAGAATCGGCAATTAAAAGAGGCTAGTGTCTTGTGATAAAGCGTTTTGTCTGAATGGAGTCAGAACTAAATGACCAAACACAACGGTCTGAGAATGAGACTGTAATTGCTCATTCTGCAGCCATATTTTAAGGAAGTGACAGCAGAATATTAATTTCTGTGCCATTTTAAGGCACTCGATCAAACTGTACTGGTCTGTCTGTGCAAAGGTTTATGAGCATACGGTTATGAAAAAGAGATGCAATCATCACAGATGTCGATCAGTGGTGTAGCGCAGTTTTAAACCATGAAGGTTGATGTTAAGCAACGTACAAAGCCAGTGAACGTTTAATCTCAGTCAATTATACAAAGTGAAAGTAAAAAAAGTAGAAACTGACGGCGCTTTCGGCATCTGGCGCTGCATTAATGGTGCATATTCTCTCAGAGACGACAAGAGACAAATCTACTTCAACATATGCTGATAACGGCATATAACTGTCTTGAATTATTCCTTAATATTAACCTCTCCTTTAATTCCAGCCTGTTATTGTGAGAATGTTAAAATGCTTTTGCGAGGCCAGACCAAACATCCTCTCATAGATATCACACTTGACACTGATAGCGCTCTCCGGCTGACTTTATTTTGCTCATTTTTCATGGACGCCGGCTGTTCTAGGTTACCAGTTTGTTGGAGATAAAATGTGTTAATGTCGTTTGTGCTTAAAAACCTAATGCAACTATAAAAAATAATGCAACCTCACAAAGAAAAACAGAATGGAAAATACCTATTAATTCACTTGAGGTTGTGCTATATTGTAAATAAAGTCAGTTTGCTACACGCCATGCCTCACACAGTCTAACTGTGACTATAATAGTCATAATGTACAACGATCTGCTTCCAGTTAAAATCCTTTTCATTTTCTGTATAGATTAACTGATTTTTAATGATAATGCATACCAAAATTTGATTTGAAAAACATTAGCTTGGGGGAAAAAGTGTACTTCAGTTGTTTTATGCATCTTATAAAGCTCAAATTACACAATTGAATAAAACAAAGGTATAATAAAATAAAACATATAATATAAAAAAAGATATTCAAATAAAACATAGTAAAATATATAATGTATAAACATATATATATATATATATATATATATATATATATATATAAAAATATAACACATATA
>NW_015542367.1:204455-206090 GCF_001515605.1 Sinocyclocheilus anshuiensis | reverse complement strand
GGTATTTATTTTTAGATATGTACTTTAAGTCAAAGTTTGAAATATTTTGATTAATGTTAGACCTGGTTGATTTAGTTCATGCTTTAAAACTCTTTTTTTTTTATTCTATTTTTTTTTTTAAATAAACAAACAAAATACTGTACTTCTTGAAGTCGAAAAAAAAAGAACGGTATGCAGTCACTGTTGTGCTGTGTGCATCTTGACCTCTTAAATAAGTTTCCAAGACTGTACAGAATTAGAGTCATGCATTACATAATTTGCATCATAATCAAACAGCATCTCAACAGCAAGTCCCTATTTAAGAGCTGTTAATATCAAGCAATCTCTGCACTGTCATCTTTCCACTGCATTTTTTAAGTATTTAATTTTCTTTTTTTAACTTGGCCTGCTTCTAGCCTTAATGGTAATTAAAACTGGGATTCAAGCATCACAACCGCCGTCTCCCGGTATGATCGGCATGAACTATCGCTCGAGAATGGCGAGTGTTAATTGTCGCCCCAGGAGAGACTCTTTAACCACACAGCATGCCTTCAAATCCTTAACATTTCCTTGTTTTGATCAAAGAAGGCGAGCGCTGCGGGTAAACTCACAAATCAGATGGAGGAAAAGCGCCTGCTTTAATTTCTGGAGACTGGTGAGATGAACGACGCGGGATGATTAGCAGGAGGATGTGATTGAGTGACGTTACGCAGTACGATTCAAACTGCAGAACAACACAAACGAGAGTTTTACTGAACTTAGGATGGTTTTCAGACAGCCCTCCCTCCTCTACGGTTCACACATGAGATGTTTTGAAATATGGGTGTTATAAAGCCATAGCCGGAGGCCTGCGGTCCAGACAGTGGCCCACCTGCTATTGGTACTGTAAAAACACAGTGAGCGATGACAGCTTTCCAATAGATGCGAGGCTAAATAGGCCCAGGAGCACTGAGAGAATTAACCCGTTACACTCGCATTTAACACAGAGATGTGAAATAAAGAAGCACTTCTCGTAACATGGTTCCCATGCGATGCATTTCAAAGTTACAGTGAAATAAATATGTAGTTAAATGCACTGTATTTTAGTTTTTAAAATAATTTTTCCACTTGAGTGATGTGAATCAATTATTTCAACTGTGTCATTAAACAGAACCGGTTCAAAAGAATGATTCATTTGCAAATCAGATGCTACATTTTTTGGGGGGGGGAAAAAATTTGTTCCAACATTCTTCCTAAAAACACTAAAAAAAATCATTATGAACAAAACATATAATTTATGTGGAAATAACACTACTCATGTTGTGAAGCATTGCAAATCACATAACTGGATAAAAACTGCAATAAAATGTATTACTATAAGCCATAAAGTAATTATAAGTATAATATAAATATAATATAGCAGTATAATATTTTGATAAATGTTACAGTTTAATACAATATATTTAAAAAAAATTATAATTTAAGTATATAAGCATATTATAAATTTATTAACCTATCCTTATTATATATAATAGTATAATATTATAGTACAGTATAACAAAATATAATATGAATCTAATATATATTTATATAACATGTATAAATATAAGTATAATCTATATTAAATATATTATTGTATTTTATATATATATATATATATATATATATATTACACTT
>NW_015542367.1:170451-204305 GCF_001515605.1 Sinocyclocheilus anshuiensis | reverse complement strand
ATATATATATATATATTTATTTATTTATTTTTTAATAACAGTATTATTTGTATTCTAAAATATAAATATTAAGATTGATATATTACATATTAAAATAATATTATTATGCTATAAAAATAAAAAAAGATTAATATTTTAATAATAATATTTTGATTCAAGAAAAAAAAACACATAACAACAGCACAACTAGGGGAAAAAAAAACTATTAACCTATCAAATGTGACTCCAGCATTCCTTTCTTCCTAAACACTAAGAGCACTCAAATCAATCATCACGAACAGAGGAGTGTTTTTCCTTGGGAAACTTTGGTGAATTGTGAAGCTGAGCCAGTATTGTGCTTTTCAGAGTAATGCATTATGATTTTTCAGCTTCAGGTGGGATTTCTCTCGACACGTCGCGCTCTTGTGATGTAGACAGCGGCCGGGATGAATGAAAACGCAGGAGGGAATACATATGGCAAAGGAATGTCGGACTTCATTCCCAGACAGCTGATCCCCTTTGAAATTCCTGGATCATAAATTAAACATATGCAATTTAATAAAGCTGCGCTGGGAACACGTATCCTTATGCTTCCGACTCGCTTTTATGAATGATTCTGCTCGATTTGTTTCAGCATGTGAATGGAGGCGATGAGAGTCGCATCCAGAGAGTGCAAGAGTAACGAGGAACAGTTAATGTGAAGGTCACTGAAGTGTCAGGTTCACAGACGCTGCAGAAAAGTTAAGCCCTAGGAACCGCTTCATTAGCAGGATAAACCGACCCGAGGCAGGAAAACACAAAATGTGACACTTGGGTTTCAAATGTCAGAGAATACATTTGCATTTATCATACTCTTCTATATTTGATTTTCTTAACCCATACGACAAAAAAATAACAAAAAAAATGTTTTTCCTGCCAAAATATATTTATGTATTTATATATAGGGTTAGGGTTAACTAGATCTAAAATGTTTATTTTCTATATCTTGTAACATTATGTAGCATATTCTTTGCTGATCTTTATTCAAATGTGTTATATGTTCACACGACTAAGCTATAGCTATAAATATTAGTATTGTAATTGTACAGTTATAATGTAAAATAAAATTATTATTGTTATTACTTTTCTTAAATACTCATTTACAATGAAATATTACAATAGTAATATTTCTTATTTGGTTTTTATTTAGTATTTTTTAGATTATATATATAAAAATATATATTAATAAAATATTTTAAATAAAGAATACATTTATACAAATATTTATAAAAAATGTATTTGTAATATGTATATATACTTTTTTTTTTTTTTTGGCTGTATGGGAACTACTGTTTCTACACTCTAAAAAAAGCTGGGTTGTTTCAACCCAACTTTGGGTCAAATATGGACTAACCCAATTGTTGGGTTAAATTTTTACATTACATTTTTAACCCAAAAGTTGAGTTAGTCCATATTTGACCCAAAGTTGGATTGAAACAACCCAGCTTTTTTTAGAGTGTGTAGTGCATCTCGAGGGCGACGTGAAAGAAGTCAAAGCTGTTTTGAAAAAAAACTTCAGACGCCAGTGGCTTCAAACCTCTCGAAGGTCTCAGAAGCGCAGAGCGTTAATTAAGCAAAGAAATAAAAATGGACCCAGCTGGTGTTGCTCCAATCAAAGAACGGGCAGCGGAGCCGTTTGTCGGCATGCTGGGAAAACCGTAAACATTCATCGTGTGTGCAGAGGGTTTAGAGCGTAAGTGCTCGGAAATTGCCCAGAGCAGTGCGAAACAACAAAGAAAAGATGAAGTTTGCTGTAGGAGGTTGATATTCCACACAGCAAACCTGCACAAGACACCTTGAAACGCATTCTGCATGGGCTCATATCTGCGCCGCATTCATCACGCCGCCGCAGTGGCTTCAGTCCCACACATAAAGTTAAATCTCTTGTTTAGATTGGCCGTCTCGGAGAAAATCCCGGGCCGCTCCAGTGCGATGAGGTCATCGAGGAGCCATCAATACAGATTACGGCAAATTGCTCGGCTGTCTGTGGGAGCTCAGGACGAACGGCTTCGGTACAACTGTGAGAGAATTGTGTGCAATTTAAAGGTGCGTTTTCCCTGCTGACAAGCCCCTAATTGAGGATAAAGGCTCTTTTCAGGTGCCCACAGCTGTAGAGTCATTATAGCTTTGATTTGAATGTGATTTCTTCTGCTAAAACCGACCTGGATCGAATTATCCAAGACGTTTCTGAGAACGTGTCGCTCCTGAAGCCTTTCAAGCGCCATCAGGAAGACATCACGGGTGTAAAAATCCATGCCACTGATTCACACGTTCAGGCAAAAACCTCTTATAATCACATTGGCTAAATAAGCAACATGTGCTGACACACTTCCAGCATTTCAAGAAGCGATCGCTTCTTTAAAGCAGTCAAAGGTTGAGAGAAACCCACCGCCTGTTAAATAAATAACTAGCGTCACTCACTCACTTTATCTCACGGTAAGCCAAAACCTCTTAGCAGATACGGACACCGGATCGGTTTCACACATGAATCATTTCTTATAAATGAATATCATTCAAAATGTCAAGAGTTAACGGGATAGTTTAGCCAAAGATGAAAGCTCTTCATTAACAAAGGACATTTTGAAGGTCAGTCTTGTTGGATGCCAGTGTTCTTCAAAATATCTTCTACAGAAGAAAGAAAGTCATACAGGTTTGGAACGACATGAGGAGTAAATTAAGATTTTTCATTTTTGGCTGAATTTAACATGTTCGAAGGTTTGGGGTTGGTAATATTTTTTTATGTTTTGGAAAGAGACTTGTCTGCCCACCAAGGTTGCATTTTTATTTATTTTTTATCAAAAATACAGTAAAATCAGTAAAAATGTGAAATAATATTAGAATTTAAAACAGCTGTTTTCTATGTGAATATCTGTTAAACTGTAATTTATTTATGTGATGCGCAGCTGAATTTTCAGCATCAATACTCCAGTCTTCAGTGTCACATGATCTTCAGAAATCATTCTAATATGCTGATTTGCTGCTCAAGAGACATTTCTGATTATTATCAATGTTGAAAACAGTTGTGCTGAACAGTATTTTTGTGGAAACTGTGATCCATTTTATTTTTCAGGAAAGTAAAAAAAAAAAACAGCATTTATTTAAAATAAAAATCTTCTGTAACACTATAAATGTCTTTACTGTCACTTTTGATCAATTTAATGCATCCTTGATAAATAAGGTATTAATCTCTTTCCAAAAAAAAAACTCAAGCTTTTGAGTGGCACAAAGACATAAATCATCATCGCATGCGCTAAAATGTTGATTCAGACTGAATATAACATATGCACATAAGTTTATGTTTATGTTCCAGTGGCTGATTTCTGATTTTTTGGCTAATTTTGAGCCGGAGTGACTGTCAGGCGTCTGAAAGTAAGTTTTGATTGAGTAACTTGTAGATCTGTGCTGCTCGAGCCGCGAACTGATTCAGACGATTCAGTCCGATTTGGTGAACTGGTTCATCTAGTTCACTAAAAAGAACCGGTTCAAAAGAATGATTCGTTCATGAACCAGACATCACTCATGGACCGTTTGCCTGAGGCTCTGGATTACAGGTAATAATGCTGTAAATAATGTTCAGTTTCTTGCACAGACTGATCATTTCGCTTCATAAGAACTCAATATATCATCAGGAGCCACGGGTATTAATTTAGTGTTCCTTGATATGCTTTTTTTGACTCTCAAAGTGTCAGAAGTCATTGATTTCCATTTTATGAATCACCTGAGGGTGAGTAAATTAACAGCAAATTTTCATTTTTGAGTGAATTATCCATTTAAACTGCACTAAAAAAAAATACAAATTTCACAAACAAACAAGTAACACATTGAGTTAAACATGAAAGTATTTTCCTCATAAAACATTCTCTAATAATCTTTGCTTTATTCACTAACTACTGCTATGAAACCTCACAAGAAGAAGGAGGAGGAGGATGAAGAAACCAATATATGAGAAAGTACTTCACATTTCACACTTAAACATCACTATCTGCTGAACTTTAGACAGCAACAACACCGTCAACTTTGTCAGTCTTTGCATGCAGCACTTTTGATCAGTATTTCTAGAGGACGTTTGTCCAGCGTCTGAGTGCAGAATGCATTATCATCAGCCCTCGGCCTTCCATCCGCAGGACGGCCCAAATGAAACCATCTGTTTTTGCCATCTGTACTCTATTTGTTAATTATTCCTGGGCCAACACTGTGTCTTTCTTCCTCTCCCTCGCTCGCTCGCTCAAATACCTCACATTTTTCCTTTTTCCTACGCTTTTCTTCTTTGCTCTCCGGTTAGGAAAAGCCGTGTGGTCACATCATGGGCCACGCTGCAGAGCTTTCAACATCTTAATAAAGATGAAGATTGCATCATGTCTGGAGTTATTAATCAAGCGTCGCTGCTTTTGTCAGATTTTACGAGAAGGCGGAGCCTGCTGCATTAAACCTCATAACCAAGAACCCTTATCTGATGAAATTATTAGGATCTGATTAATCAAACTGGAAATCATTAAAAGCTGCTCCTTAAAAAAACTACAGAAGCACATCTGTGCGATCATGCAACCTCTGTTTGTCACCGCTAACTAGTAAAGTTTGATTGTAGCGGCTCTTTGATTAGTTTTGTTTGTATACACTATAACAATGAGAATTAGTCCTTGCAAATGCAGGTTTAATTGGGATTTTATCTTAGCTCTGTGTTCATTATTCAGTATCATAAATCAAAGGCCAGAACTACATTTCTGAATCTGCATTCATTTGCTTGATTGCGGTTTTGAAACATCTGGGAAATTCATATGGATGTGTTCAAAATGGCATGCTATCATACTTCTCATACTATTTCTGCAATATTTAGAATATAATACATGGACGACCAAATGCATTTGCCAAAATGTGCATTCACAACAGGTTGATTATTATTAGCTAAAACTAAAACCATAAAAAAATCATTACCTACATTCTCAGATACTCGGGATTTACTAGGTATGGGTTTGAGTAAAATTGTTTTATTCTATAAAAGTCTGATAACATTTCTTCCAAATTTCAAATAAAAATATTGTAAATTAGAGCAATTTCTTTTCTTGAAAACATGGAATCTTTTTTGTTATTTTGACCAATTGTCAAAAAATGCTTTAAATGACAACATTTTTATTTTGTGTGTATGTTATTTCTTTTAGTCTCTTTTCTGTTCTCACTCTCATGCTCTTAGGTACCGCCTTCCTTGGATTCTATTGGCTATCCGTGCTGTCATTCATCATTAGTTAATCGACAACACTTTTCCTTTGCCAATAGCGTTCTTGTCCGAGAGGTTCAAAAGGAGAATGTCAGCGGGAAGACGGGGGTGACGTTTTGTATTGTGACTGTTGTGTGCACTCGTGGAATGTGTTTGTGTTGCGCTCTTGGGTTTTAACGGCTGGCGATGCTATGCTGCTGTGTGATCGGATGTCTTTGTCAGCTCGCCGCTGGTTTGGAAGACAAGGAAGGAGTGGAAGAGTTTAGGAAGTCACGTGACCTACATACCTGCGCGTAGGGATATTGGATGTATAGACACACTAGTTTATTTGTGTGCGCTTTTCTTGTATGTTTTGATTTTGTATATTCAGTGTAGTTTATGACGCTTTTGCGTTGAAGATTTTTCTTGTTCTTTTCTTTAATAGTTTAGGGGTTTTGGGATTTAGTTAGATAATGGGATTTTTATTCTATTTTATTTTATGATTTAAGCGCGACTTTAACTTCCCTTCTTTTTCCTTTGTCTTGTTTGCTTAACTTGTTGTTCCTTGGGGGCAATAAATCTTTCTTGTAGTGCAGTTTCGTGTCATGTGTTCCATTGCCACTTATTTTACCTGGCTTCGTTCTTTAATGTCAACTTCATGTTACCTCTTCTAATCCCTAGATAAAAATTATCATCAGAAACGTAACACTATACTAAAACTTTAACTAAAATTCAAGTGAAAACAGAAAATATAAATAAGATAATTTATGCATAAAACAAGAAAATTATAAAAACTTTTATTTGTTTGATTTGATTATTTGTTTTCCCTTGTTATCCCTTGTTATTTCCCTTGTTATTTTTTCTTGAAATGTGTTTATTGATTGAAGAATGTTTAGATATTTCAACTGAAAAACAAGGAAGAATACTATTGTTTGTGTGTCAGGATCAACCTGTAACTGCATTGAACACAATCACATTTATTTAGTACCTCAAAAACACACAGAATATTAATTAAATCACAGGTACGTCACAGCGGACAGACGTTCAGTTCTCTTGAATGCGGTTCTGATTTCACATAATGAGTACAGATTACTGCTGGACTTCATACAAACATCAAATATTCTTCATGCTCTTTTGCTCCTTGTTTTACATCACCAAGCATGAAAATAATTCACAAGACTATTTGTGACTGTAGAATATACAAAAAAGTAAGTGATTATAAGTAAGTCATTAATTTTTGGCACATAAACAACAAAACTGACCTCCGACAAAACCTTTCTCACTCTCTTCACAAAGAAGAGCTCATTGTCACAAAATGATAATCTTACTGAATATATTTTTCGTTTTCCAGCACAAATATCTAAACATTCCTAAATCAAGATAAATTTAATGAGAAGGAAAATGAATGAAAATATCAAGTCTTGTTTTCTGAATAATGTAAAGCGAGAAAAAATATCTGCCAGAGGCAGATTGTGCAAGATTGTTTTCCCTTTAAATGAGTAACAAACATGAGTAACAAAAGACAAACAGTTCCTGCCAGCATTACAAAATTCAACAGCACAACTGCATACATACATCATAAATACGGTAGAGGCTTAATAAGAGCAAGTCATAAAAAAGCCTGGGTAAAGATATGAGTCTTAAGACGAGATTTAAAAATATGCAGACTCTAACTGTTGCATAAATTGGGAGGGAGTTGCATAGGTTAGGGGCCGCAAAACTAAAAATTATTACTCCCATGGTGCTTAAGTGTATACGCAGCGACCCAAGAGAAATTGAGAATGAATATCTGAGAGTGTACAAAGGAGTATAGATGTGGAGAAGGTCAGTAAGGTACGGTGGAGCAAGGTTGTGAAGTGCCTTAAATGTGAGAAGCAAAATTTTAAAATCGATGCGATACTTCACTGGGAGCCAGTGTAGATGTTGGAGAACTGGAGAAATGTGCTCAATAGATGAAGTCCTAGAAAGAACACGGGCTGCCGAGTTCTGAACTAACTGGAGTTTATGGAGAAGTTAAGAAGGAAGGCCAGTAAGGAGAGCATTACAATAATCAATACGTGAGGTAAACAGTGCAAGAATAACAATTGCAGTAGTATTCATTGTGAGAGAGGGATGGAAACTATTAATATTACGCAGGTAGAAATATGCAGTGCATGTTATATTATTAACATGAGCTTCAAAGGACAGTGTGCTATCCAGAATGACTCCCAGAGTCCTAACCTGCTGAGAAGGACCAATTGCGTTATGATCGATATCCACAGAAAAACAATACGATTTAGTCAGAGTAGATCTTGTACCAATGAGTAAGACCTCAGTTGTATCACTGTTGAGTTTTAGAAATGTCAGTTAAATATCTGGTCAAGGAAGGTGGAGGAAAAGAGCTAGAGGGTTTGGAAGACAGGTAGAGCTGGGTGTCATCGGCATAGCAGTGGAAATGGATACCATATTTCCTGAAAATATGGCCAAGAGGGAGTAAATAGATGATGAATAGCAGTGGGCCCAAAACAGAACCCTGAGGGACACCAGCGGTAACTGTAGATGGTCTTGATAGAACATTTTTAATTTGAACAAACTGAGTGCGCTCAGGTCGAGAAGGACAAGTACTATTAATAAACCAGAATCAGCTGCCAATAATGGTGGGGACGAAAGCCAGATTGAAATTGCTCAAACTATTTATTATTGGAGAGATGATCGTGAACTTGAGTGGTAGGTTTAGATTTCCGGATATGACACAATATCTCTGCAACAGTTGGTATGAAAGTAGTAAAAGTAGAGTGCAGGGTCACATAGGAGACTAGATAACTGTAAACATAGCCTAAATTACTTGAAAGTAATTGCTGATTAATTTTTTTTAATCTTAGACTCAAAGAAAGTCATAAAGAGCTATATTTCCCTTCACTAGCTCCAATTATTTAAGAATAATAGTCAATGGACAATGCATCTTTGTAATGCTGGAAATGGTCAGCAAGCATTTCTTTATGTACAGTAAGACCGGATTTGGCATACAGGCACTCTTGCCTATGGCCTTTAGTTTTAAGTAGATGCAAATCAGAGGTAAATCAGGGAGAAGAGAGAGTAAAAGAAACAATCAGTTTTCACTGATTGTGAGTTTTCACAGGTGCAAAAACATCCAAAATCTCAGTTAGTTCATTATTATAAAAGGAAACCAATGCATCAGCAGTAGAGAAATCAGCTTTGCTGGAAAAGTTGGAAAGTTAATCAGCAAAAAAAAAAAAATCAGAATAGTAGTGAGAATAGTAGGAACTGCCCCGTTAATCTTTAGGGCAATGTATTCAAAAGAAGAGTATGTAGACACAGTTAACCGAGATACTTTCCATTTCTCCTTATAGAGTATCGCCAAACCCCCTCCCCGATCAGTAGCATGGGATTTACAAATGAAATTATATCCCAGAGGAAGAGACTGGTTAAAGGGGTCATATGACGTTGCTAAAAAGAACATTATTTTGTTTATGGAGAAGTTAAGAAGGAAGGCCAGTAAGGAGAGCATTACAATAATCAATACGTGAGGTAAACAGTGCAAGAATAACAATTGCAGTAGTATTCATTGTGAGAGAGGGATGGAAACTATTAATATTACGCAGGTAGAAATATGCAGTGCATGTTATATTATTAACATGAGCTTCAAAGGACAGTGTGCTATCCAGAATGACTCCCAGAGTCCTAACCTGCTGAGAAGGACCAATTGCGTTATGATCGATATCCACAGAAAAACAATACGATTTAGTCAGAGTAGATCTTGTACCAATGAGTAAGACCTCAGTTGTATCACTGTTGAGTTTTAGAAATGTCAGTTAAATATCTGGTCAAGGAAGGTGGAGGAAAAGAGCTAGAGGGTTTGGAAGACAGGTAGAGCTGGGTGTCATCGGCATAGCAGTGGAAATGGATACCATATTTCCTGAAAATATGGCCAAGAGGGAGTAAATAGATGATGAATAGCAGTGGGCCCAAAACAGAACCCTGAGGGACACCAGCGGTAACTGTAGATGGTCTTGATAGAACATTTTTAATTTGAACAAACTGAGTGCGCTCAGGTCGAGAAGGACAAGTACTATTAATAAACCAGAATCAGCTGCCAATAATGGTGGGGACGAAAGCCAGATTGAAATTGCTCAAACTATTTATTATTGGAGAGATGATCGTGAACTTGAGTGGTAGGTTTAGATTTCCGGATATGACACAATATCTCTGCAACAGTTGGTATGAAAGTAGTAAAAGTAGAGTGCAGGGTCACATAGGAGACTAGATAACTGTAAACATAGCCTAAATTACTTGAAAGTAATTGCTGATTAATTTTTTTTAATCTTAGACTCAAAGAAAGTCATAAAGAGCTATATTTCCCTTCACTAGCTCCAATTATTTAAGAATAATAGTCAATGGACAATGCATCTTTGTAATGCTGGAAATGGTCAGCAAGCATTTCTTTATGTACAGTAAGACCGGATTTGGCATACAGGCACTCTTGCCTATGGCCTTTAGTTTTAAGTAGATGCAAATCAGAGGTAAATCAGGGAGAAGAGAGAGTAAAAGAAACAATCAGTTTTCACTGATTGTGAGTTTTCACAGGTGCAAAAACATCCAAAATCTCAGTTAGTTCATTATTATAAAAGGAAACCAATGCATCAGCAGTAGAGAAATCAGCTTTGCTGGAAAAGTTGGAAAGTTAATCAGCAAAAAAAAAAAAATCAGAATAGTAGTGAGAATAGTAGGAACTGCCCCGTTAATCTTTAGGGCAATGTATTCAAAAGAAGAGTATGTAGACACAGTTAACCGAGATACTTTCCATTTCTCCTTATAGAGTATCGCCAAACCCCCTCCCCGATCAGTAGCATGGGATTTACAAATGAAATTATATCCCAGAGGAAGAGACTGGTTAAAGGGGTCATATGACGTTGCTAAAAAGAACATTATTTTGTGTATTTTGTGTAATGCAATGTGTTTACGTCGTTTAAGGTTAAAAAAACACATTATTTTCCACATACTGTACATTATTGTTGCTCCTCTATGCCCCGCCCTTCTGAAACACGTCGATTTTTACAAAGCTCATCGTTCTGAAAAGCGCGGTGTGCCCTGATTGGCCAGCTATCTAGTGCGATGTGATTGGCCGAATACCTCAAACGTGTGACGGAAATGTTACGCACCTTACCAGGTTCAGGAAACTTTCCTCCGTAAAATGCGCTGCACACACTCGAATATTTGGGTTGTACTGTTCTGGAACTGTGTTGTAAATAAAACTTAACCACTGATTTCTAGTTGTCTCCTTTTTTGATAGGCAAAACAAAGTAGTTTGGCTTTTGCAACGAAACACACAGCGTCTCCACGATATGGCGGTGGCAAAAATACTACAACAAAAATAAAAGTTACGCCTTCTTTCTTAGCGTATACATTTGGGCGGTGTTATGCAAATCTTCCCACACAGTGACGTAGATATATGTGGGTGCGTGTTTGAACGAGGCGCTTTAGGAAGGTGTGGCTGAGCGTTCACTTTTATAAAGAATATCTCTTTGGGTTTGAGACTAATCTTTTCGACTTTACGGATCTTCTGTATGCACGAACAGCTTTTAAAACTCCAAAGACAAAGGAAAACATGAGATCACATCATATGACCCCTTTAAGATGAAAGAAGTCATCATGCTTCTGCCAAGTCTCAGTTAAACAAAGGAAATCCAGTTTACAGTCATACAGCAGATCATGCAGCAGTGGTCCTTTATTAGAGAGTGAGTGTATGTTGAGTAATCCAAAAGATAGATTATTTTTTACCAGCATCATTGCCAGCCAATTTGGCCAGGTTGGTTAGTACACCATGGACAATATTCCGTGCTAGCCTCCGTGCCGGACGTGGATTAGATAACTAGAATGACCGTATTGGGCATGAATCATCGATGTTGTAAGTCCACTGGGATCCAAGGTGAATGTATTTCCGACGTGGCTGATACACAATGTCTGGATGAAAACGTAAGGTTGACGGAGGGGCAGAAAAATGGTAGCGAAGCTGGAGAACTTCCTCCACCGAATACTAAAGCATCGACACCGCAGGGTGGTATATAGCAGAGAGGATGACCCAGAGGGAGTAAATAGATGATGAATAGAAGTGGGCCCAAAACAGAACCCTGAGGGACACCAGCGGTAAATGTAGATGGTCTTGATCGAAAATGTTTAATTTGAACAAACTGAGTGCGACCAGTGAGATATGACCTAAACCAGGACAGGGGGGTGCCAGTGATCCATATAAACTAACCTGTCCAGGAGTATCTTATGCAAGATGGTATCAAAGGCTGCACTCAGGTCAAGAAGGACAAGAACAGTTAATAAACCAGCGTTCACTCCGGAAGTCGAAATACTGAGTTAGAAATGTATATTTTCTCAATGCACTCAACTAATTCAGGCTTTATTGTATCCAGTATCCATCACACATCATATCTTACTGCATGTGTATAAACAGATCCTATAACTAAAGTGACTCTCAGGACCAGACCAGTCAGAATTATAACTATAAGTCTGACGTTCATTTGCTTCGTCACAGGACTGAGAGGAAAGAGGCTTATTACTGAGGCATAATAACATCTCAAAAGCCCTGAACTGACCACACAGACCATCTGAAACTGAACTCTTGATGCTCAACCTCATTTACTGACTCACTAGATACTCAGACGCACTTTGGATTTGTTATGGAAAAACCTTGATGCCTTTTCAGGTCTGTTTTTATGTCAGAGCTATTAATGCAGCTCACATTTACAAACTCATATGATGATCACCAAGGCTGTTCAAATGGTATATCGAACTGAAAGAAAACCACATGTGAAGAGACATTTACAGCACAAAACAAACTGATCAATTAGAGAGAGGATTTAAAATGACCATGAGAAACTAAATACAATATAATTATAATAATCCAATTAAACAAAATAAATAAATAAATATTTTTTCATAGACTTTGGGGGAGAAATTATATATAAAATTATTTATAAATGTATTAATAAATAAATTATAATAAAATAATACATTTGGTTCCTGTGCTACAACAGTCCTTTTTCTTTCAACCATTAACTTTCCTCAGACTAAAACATTCAATCTTTTAGAGGAGAGCAAAGAGAGTTTTTCAGCCAACACCATGGACAGATTGAATTAAATGTTGAGAAGCACTGATGCCTGACCAACACCATACAGACCCCTCAGAGAAACACTGTCAGGAGCCATCTGACCATCACGACTATATAAACATGTGCTTATGAAGCCAGAAAAAAAAACTCTCACTACATATCTCTTACTGTATGGTATCAAAGTACGTTAGAAAAGTGTAAGATTAATTATGACATTACAGCAAAAAACAGCTCATTGCTGCTATACTGTTATGAAACCAATGTAGTGTTTGTGCACCAGACATGAATAATTAATTAAATCTTGTGTCTTGAGAAGACTGCCTAGCGACCACATAACAGCATTGTAAAAACACTCAGAACAACCTAGTAACCACACAGCAATACTCTAAAATGCTCAGAACAACCTAGCAACTACATAGCAACACTCTAAACACTCAGAACAACCTAGCAACACTCTAAAAACATTCAGAACAACCTAGAGCAATACTCTGAAATGCCCAGAACAACCTATCAACTGCATAGCAACAATCCAAAACACTCAAAACAATCTAACAACCACATAGCAACACTTTAAAATGTTCAGAACAACCTAGCAACTACAAAGCAACACTCTAAAACACTTACAACAACCAACCACTCAGCAACACTCGAATATGCTCATAACAACCTAGCAACACTTTAACAACTCTCAGAACAACCCAGCAACTGCAGAGCAACACTCCAAAATGCTAGTGCTAGTTACTGTTATGAAACCACTGTAGTGTTTGTGCTACGGACATGAATGATTCTTTAACTCTTGTGTCTTGAGGAGATCACCTAGCGACCACATAACATCATCACAAAAACACTCAGAACAACCTAGCAACTACATAGCAACACTCTAAAACACTCAGAACAACATAGCAACACTCTAAAAACCCTCAGAACATACCTAGCAACCACATAGCAACACTGTAAAAACACTCAGAATAACCTAGCAACCGCATAGCAACACTAAACACACTCAAAACAATCTAGTAACCACATAGAAACGCTCTAAAAACACTCAAAACAACCTAGTAACCACATAGCAACACTAAAAACATTCAGAACAACCTAGCAACCACACAGCAACACTATAAAATGCTCAGAACAGCCTAGCAACTGAACAGCAACACTCCAAAACACTCAAAACAACCTTACAACCACATAACAACACTCTAAAATGCTCAGAACAACCTAGCAACACTCCAAAACACTCAAAACAAACTTACAGCCCCATAGCAACACTCTGAAACGCTCAGAACAACCTAGCAACACTCTAAAACCCTCAGAACAACCTAGCAATCACATAGCAACACTCTAAAACACTCAAAACAACCTTACAGCCCCATAGCAACACTCTGAAATGCTCAGAACAACCTAGCAACCACATAGCAACACTCTAAAACACTCAGAATTTAAAAAAAAAAGTGATAAAGGAACGTGACGTATGACCAAGTATGGTTGTTCCATCCTTGGAATTTGTGCTCTGCATTTCACCCATACAAGTGTACACACACACACACTGTGAACACACAACCAGAGCAGTGGGGAGTCAATTTTTGCTGTGGCGCCCGGGGAGCAATTGGGGATTCGTTGCCTTGCTCAAGGGCACCTCAGTCGTGGTTACTAAAGGTGGAAGAGAGCGCTGGTCATTCATTTGCCCCACCGACAATTCCTGCCGGTACAGAGACACGAACCCACAACCTTCGGGTAACAAGTTCAACTCTCTAAACTTTAGGCCACGACTGCCTCACGATTAACCCAGAGACCCCATAGTACTGCTGTAAAAAAAACCTCAGAAGAAGCAAATAACCACATAGCAACAATCTAAACCACTCAGAATAACATAGCAACCACATAGCAACACTCTAAAACTCTTGAAACACCTTAGCAACCACCCACAACGCACTAGCATGGACAAGAACAACCCACATTATCCTCAGAAATGAATATAATAATACGTTAGAGGTTTTGTTTGCATCTTGATTTACAGATTAAGAGAAAGAAAGAAAGAAAGAAAGAAAGAAAGAAAGAAATGAAGTATTTAGGAAGTTACAAGCGAAACTATAAACTCAAGATAATATTTGATATTAAAAGTTGGGATTGGAGCCACCTGGACCTTACAGCCTGTCACACAGCGGTTTTATGAATCCCAATAATTATTTATAGAGCCATGAACAACAAGGCAAGAAATATATGTGTGTGTTCCCTCGTCGCTGAAGTTTATTTAGACCGTATTGATTTTGTGTCATATACGGCGTAAATGTGAGATGAGTACTTACCACAGTAAACCATTTTCAAATGGTGTACACCTGATTAAAAACTCAAACGGCTTGCGGGCTGCGCTGACTCTTGATGTATTTTCATTTTCAATTGAAATAAAAGCATGACTGTAAATTGTCCATATGACATTTAATACATGAGTGTCTAGATTTTGCAGCAGTGAAGGTGTGCTGAGGTAAACTCTGGGGTGGAGATCATTTACAAACGCTGTTAAATACACTGTATATCTGCCTTTTTAGGAGATCATGAGTGACGGCTGGATCTCTGAGTTAATCTAAATCACCTTTAAATCCATGATCTATACATCTCAGTTTCATTAAAACAGCCAGAAACTTTGAAACAAACACCAGATTTTTTTCCCATTATCTCACAATGCGCTGAATAAACGAGGTCACAGGCTTTTACTGTACAGTATTCCTGAAGAAAGCCCCAGTTTCAGTCTGTAAGGTGAGTCTCAGCGGATCACGACTGCTGAGCTGCTCTCCTGAAGTCTGATTTTGGGACAGAGAGTTTCATTACTTAAGCCTCCTGTTCCAATTAATTAAGTCACAGAGGATTCCGCTGTGAAAATTACAGAAGAGCTGCTAAAATAACGCTGTTTTCTTGTAGCTCCTTCCTAGTGCTGTTAACACTCTTGTTCCAATTACACTGCTGTTGTTCCAGCATCATTTATCTGAACACAGCTGGATCCTTCTGCGCCCAATGCCTGCAGGATACAAGCTCTGAGATCCAGTCTGTCTAGTAAAGTCTAGTCCACACTGCAGTTTATTCTAGACAAAAACACCAGCTTAGACAGGATGAGACTGCTTGACTGAAGTGAACAAGGTTTTAAACTAAAACTAACATTAAAAAAACATTTTTTTAACTTGAAATAAAATAAACATTAACTGAAATAAAGTAAAATGTAAATTTTATTTTACTTATTTTATTTGCTAGTTGCCAAGGCAACATTTCTAATTTTCAACAAAAATAATAATAGACTAAATATAAAAAATAAATTTAAAAATTTAAAAATTAAAATAAAATATTTATTTAACTTAATTCATTTAATTTTAATTTATTTAAAATATGCAACATAGAGAGAACATACTATATTATATAATTTTATATAATAAGAATATATTATTTTATAAATTATTTTATTTTTATTTTATTATTTTATAAATAAAAAAAAATTAAATTAACCTCCTGAGACCCTGCATATTCATTTGAGGACATTATATTTTAGTGAATTACCTAAAATTACACTACCTCTAAAATATGACCTTCTGTTACGAAACCGGACGTTGATTTCACATGTCCTCATATGAGGACACCGGGACTAAAAGCAAGAAAGAAAGAAAGAAAGAAAGAAAGAAAGAAAGAAAGAAAGAAAGAAAGAAAGAAAGAAAGAAAGAAAGAAAGAAAGAAAGAAAGAAAGAAAGAAAGAAAGAAAGAAAGAAAGAAAGAAAGAAAGAAAGAAAGAAAGAAAGAAAGAAAGAAAGAAAGAAAGAAAGAAAGAAAGAAAGAAAGAAAGAAAGAAAGAAAGAAAGAAATGAAGTATTTAGGAAGTTACAAGCGAAACTATAAACTCAAGATAATATTTGATATTAAAAGTTGGGATTGGAGCCACCTGGACCTTACAGCCTGTCACACAGCGGTTTTATGAATCCCAATAATTATTTATAGAGCCATGAACAACAAGGCAAGAAATATATGTGTGTGTTCCCTCGTCGCTGAAGTTTATTTAGACCGTATTGATTTTGTGTCATATACGGCGTAAATGTGAGATGAGTACTTACCACAGTAAACCATTTTCAAATGGTGTACACCTGATTAAAAACTCAAACGGCTTGCGGGCTGCGCTGACTCTTGATGTATTTTCATTTTCAATTGAAATAAAAGCATGACTGTAAATTGTCCATATGACATTTAATACATGAGTGTCTAGATTTTGCAGCAGTGAAGGTGTGCTGAGGTAAACTCTGGGGTGGAGATCATTTACAAACGCTGTTAAATACACTGTATATCTGCCTTTTTAGGAGATCATGAGTGACGGCTGGATCTCTGAGTTAATCTAAATCACCTTTAAATCCATGATCTATACATCTCAGTTTCATTAAAACAGCCAGAAACTTTGAAACAAACACCAGATTTTTTTCCCATTATCTCACAATGCGCTGAATAAACGAGGTCACAGGCTTTTACTGTACAGTATTCCTGAAGAAAGCCCCAGTTTCAGTCTGTAAGGTGAGTCTCAGCGGATCACGACTGCTGAGCTGCTCTCCTGAAGTCTGATTTTGGGACAGAGAGTTTCATTACTTAAGCCTCCTGTTCCAATTAATTAAGTCACAGAGGATTCCGCTGTGAAAATTACAGAAGAGCTGCTAAAATAACGCTGTTTTCTTGTAGCTCCTTCCTAGTGCTGTTAACACTCTTGTTCCAATTACACTGCTGTTGTTCCAGCATCATTTATCTGAACACAGCTGGATCCTTCTGCGCCCAATGCCTGCAGGATACA
The DNA here is from genome assembly GCF_001515605.1 of Sinocyclocheilus anshuiensis. NCBI lineage: Eukaryota > Metazoa > Chordata > Actinopteri > Cypriniformes > Cyprinidae > Sinocyclocheilus > Sinocyclocheilus anshuiensis. Next base: position 187,171 of record NW_015542367.1, on the reverse strand, counting down.
AGCTCTGAGATCCAGTCTGTCTAGTAAAGTCTAGTCCACACTGCAGTTTATTCTAGACAAAAACACCAGCTTAGACAGGATGAGACTGCTTGACTGAAGTGAACAAGGTTTTAAACTAAAACTAACATTAAAAAAACATTTTTTTAACTTGAAATAAAATAAACATTAACTGAAATAAAGTAAAATGTAAATTTTATTTTACTTATTTTATTTGCTAGTTGCCAAGGCAACATTTCTAATTTTCAACAAAAATAATAATAGACTAAATATAAAAAATAAATTTAAAAATTTAAAAATTAAAATAAAATATTTATTTAACTTAATTCATTTAATTTTAATTTATTTAAAATATGCAACATAGAGAGAACATACTATATTATATAATTTTATATAATAAGAATATATTATTTTATAAATTATTTTATTTTTATTTTATTATTTTATAAATAAAAAAAAATTAAATTAACCTCCTGAGACCCTGCATATTCATTTGAGGACATTATATTTTAGTGAATTACCTAAAATTACACTACCTCTAAAATATGACCTTCTGTTACGAAACCGGACGTTGATTTCACATGTCCTCATATGAGGACACCGGGACTAAAAGCATGTTTATTACGCATTTTGGGAGACACAACAAATGAATAGGGAAACAAATTATATTTCAATATTCCTATGAAATATTATATATTATTATGAAAATCAGGGAAAGAAATTATATTTTAATATTCCTATTAAATATTCTATATTATTATGAAAATCTTGTCAATTATTACTCCCATTATTACACTTCTTTTTTCATTACATGTTGCCCCAAAAACACATTAATATGCACATTAGATTTAGTTTATAGATACATTATATATAATGAGAAAACCTGTTTATGGCCATTTTACACACATTTTGCATGAAGAAAAATGGTATATCAAATCATTATGTTATAACATAGATGAGAATTATCTTAATACAAAAACATCCTGAAAATAAAAATGTATTGGTGATTTTAAAAAAATCTATTGTTTTTGCCTATGCATATTCATTCATCTCTTTTTATTTAAAAAAAATTATAATTTGAGTGCCGATGTCCTCTACCGAGGACATGGCATAACTTATGAATGAAATATAATTTTTCATTTTTGTTTCATTTTTTTTAATGCTCTGAACAATGTAATGACATGAAAAAATACATTTTTTTTCCTAAAATGTTTTGCCGGGTCTTAAGGGGTTAATTTATAAAAAATTGATGGTTTGGCTAGATAAGACTCTTATTCCTCGGCTGGGATCGTTTAGAGCCCTTTGAAGCTGCGCTAAAACTGCAATTTGGATCTTCACCGCGTTGGTCCCCATTGAAGTCCATTATATGGAGAAAAATCCTGGAATCCTGTTTTCCTCAAAAACCATGAGATCCTCAGACCTACAGACCGAGATTTATTCCAGCATCAAACCTTCCCATCAGCACGGACAGATTGCATGACAAACCAACAGACGCGTCACTGAACTCTCCTGCAAACCTCCGTGATCTGACAGCAGCAGCAGGACGCAGAGTAAAGCAGACCAAAGTCTTCTGCCAGTCAACAGCGTTCTCTGTTGTCAAAATGTCACCGTCTGTCTTGACTTAATGCACTCACCATTGCCATGTTACTGTGTGGAGAATAGAGTCGTGCAGACAGAGCTGACAGCAGAGGAGACGTGGAGGAACTAAAGGAACCGTCAAGGTTTTTATGTGGATGCTTTGGAAGCTGACATGAGGAGAGATGCTGAAGGACAACAAAGACTTCCTACACTGATCCAGAACATCCAGAAGAGTAAAAGCACAGGAAGCATTGCATTGACCATGAACATCATCCACTAACACAGTCACACAATTCATGTCTTCATTTCAGTTCCAAAACAATGAGCTGCATTTGAAAACATCATAAGGTTCTTCAGACACAAATTGCAAATTGTTTCAGAATCAGAAAGAGCTTTATTGCCAAGTATGTTTGCACATACAAGGAATTTGTTATAGTGTCACAAGCTTCCAGTACACGGAGACAACAACAACACACAGATAATAAAAATAAGATGTGAATAAAATACACGTGCATAAATATAAACCACAAAAAAAGAATAAATTGTATGTACAGGTGTGCTATAGATAGAATAGGAATAGAATAAAATAAAATAAAGTTGTAGGGATGTACTAGGGTTTAGGATGATAAATAAGGCTTAAATAAGGCTTTCAAAGGCTTAAACTGAATTATGATTCTCAAGTATATGCCTTTTGCCAAATGTGAAGGCAGCATTACATTCAACAGAGAGAAGGCATTCAGTGAAAAAAAAAGAATCCACTTATAATGGTGGCTAATGCAAGAGAAACATATATTATCAATTAATACTGAAAGGTATTCATTAAAAAAAAAAAAAATAGAATTGGAGAAATGGCTCACTTTTCAGTTCATGAGTGTGAATGTGAACTGAATTGACCAAATCACACAGGAAGTAGAATTATTACAGTATTAATACAGGTACTGATTATTTCTCAGACGTAATGACCAAAAACGAGTTTAATAAATAAATAAATAAATATGTATGCGCTTTGGAACTTTAGAATAATCAGGGGTGTAAAACACTTGAGTAATTTTACTTGATTACTGTATTTCGGTATTATTTTGGGGGATCTGTACTTTACTCAAGTACAATTTAAACCGACTACTTGTACTTTTACTTGATTACATTTCTGAAGAAAATAACAGTACTTTTTACTCCTTAACATTTTATTTCGACTTGAAAAGTACTTGTTATATTTTTGCATTTTATTTTAAACGGAAGCACAAATATTTGTGCTTGTATACCTGTTTAATATTATAGATATTTGAATTTGAATTTGAACACATTTGAATTAGGCAAATAATTATAGTATACACACATAATTTCAATTATAATGACAGGAAGAGGAATTCACAGAATTACAGTTCTTAAAACAGCTGATTCTGGGAAATGAAGTGTTCTTCAACTCTGATCCACAAAGAAAAAATAATTTATTACATACAGTATATTAATATAAATATGATGAAATATAGAATCTTCAAACTTCAAGGCTTTTTCTAAAACTTTCAACAATGCTTTATCAAGTTACAATTCACGACTGACAAAAAAGCCTTGTTTTGTAGTTAAAAATCATCTTTACAAATTTCTTTAAAAATCCATTTTAATTCTATTTCCTCACATTCAAATTTGAATTGCAGTTCTGCATCCTGTTTGCTACTGAAATTCAGACTGAATTCAGTTCAGAATGCTGCACATCCTTAATGTATCTGTTCTAAATCACAACCTTCTGAAATTCCATTTAATTTGTCGCCTCTCTCTCTCTACTCCACACACACACACACACACACACACACGTTCAGTAGCGTTTCCTATGGTTGCATTTCTTATGGACTGCATCTAAATAAACCGGCATTTCAGTGCAGACAGTGAATGTGATTTGCTGTCAGTCCAGCATGTTTCCCACACGGCCTTTCCATGTCACACACCTCATTAAATGAGGGTTCATTCTAATCACTCTACATGATATCACGGCTTCAAAGAGCACACGAGCATCACAGATGCATTGTAAATATAAAGAGTTACTGTAAACCCTGCATCGGCTGGTGAACGTGTTTCACGAGGTGTGGTTCATGAGGTGCTCGATTATATTCCAGCGCAAGATCTACAGGCCCGAGATCAGCCGAGACTCCCGTGGACTCTCTGAGGGTTTCCTATCGCTTGCAATTAAGCTTGGCACTTTTATGGGCTGCTTCACACTGCAGAGGAAAGAGGTGAGACTCTTTTGCTCGCTCGCTCTCTCACTCTCAATTAGTCTGGCAGACGTATAGATCACCGCGCTATAAAGGCAGAATGCTTAATTGACCTCATCTCTACAGAAGTGTTGGTCTCCGTCGAAGGCAAGGCCACTGGACTGATGCCATTGATCGCAGCGCTAAAGGCTGCAAGGACAGGTATTCATTTGCAGCCGCTGGCGGAAGAATAGAGCTGGCTCTGTGCATGCTCAAAATTATTATTGCCTCGCATTATTATTTTTGCCTCAAGAACATCGATTGGAATCAATGCTGGAGTTCAAAATATGCATTTACACTGAATTTAAATGACACAAATCGAACTCTGAAAGACCGGCAGCCTTGAGTTTCAGGAACGCAGCGGCAACATCAGATAAACGTTGAGCTTTCACACCCAACTGCAGCTCTAACAAGAACATGATTTCCTTTAATAACAGCCATAAACTATTAAATGGTTATCAAATTTCATCATCAAAAAAATCTCATTTACACAAGGAGAAATGTCACATGTATAGTACATCCAAATAACAATTACTCTGAACAAGACACCGATTAACTCATAAACTGCTAAAACTAAATCTATAGATCATCTGGATTCAGTCACATTTAATGAATAGAAAGTGTTTCTTTTGATCAGTAGTCCACCCCAACATGTTGAGTTGGTTCATAAAAATATATATATTAAAAAATGTGTTAATGAATAGATTTACACTTTTTGGTGTATTTTAACATGCTACATGCAACTACACTTCTTCTATATAGAGAACAAAATATGCAGAAATCTAAATTCTGCATATTATAATATATGGCAAAATATTAAAAAAAAAAGGAAAATAAATAAAGATATAAATGACTGATAAAACAAATCTAATGAATTATTAATTAAATTTAATCCTGAACTTATTTTTATTCATTTTTTTATTATTTTCACAATTAATTTTTCTTTTGAATTTTTGTTATTGTTTCATTATTATTTTTTTAATGTATTTTTAGCTTCTTATTGTTATTGCTTAATAAAACTAAAACTGTTATTGTTTTCGCTAATTGAAATAATACAAATATAACATAAATATTATAAGAAAAAAATTAATTTAAAAAAAAGGCAAATAACTGAAATCAAATAAAAGTTGAAATTATTAAAACGACAAAGTCACATTATAAAATTACTAAAACAAACTAAATTTTAAAAGACAACTAAAATGATAAAAAAAGAAATAATTATTAAATAAAATATTAAAAATACTGTAAATAACACTTAACATAAAACTAATATAGACAGTGAATTAAATACGCAGCACTTATGTGAGCTGTTGGAAACCAGCCTAAATATTATCATCAATTTACACAGAAATGGCTAATTAGAGAAACATACACATCGACGCACAGTAAGAGTTTCACTAACTAGCAGAAACTATTTGATGCTCTAGGTCTTTGTTGACTAGCTTCTTCTTTTCCTCCTGATCACAAGAGAAAAGCCCTCTGTTCACAAACTGCATCCTAGTGCACCTGCGTGAGATCTGATTTTAAAGTAAAATATAATGGACAAATATATTTGGAATTTGGCAAAGGTGAGGATAAAGTGGACCTAGAGGGGTTATCATTCACAAAGCACATTATAAGCGACCTGCATTTGGATTCTTCACATATAAGTCACCCAGAGGCTCTCAGCTTTCATGACAAAAGCCGCATGAATCAGTGCATCACCTCAGCTGCGTGGGACACAAACTCTCTCCAGCGGGACGTCAGAGCGCTGATACCGTGCTGGGGGTCATTTACATAAACACTGACTCACCAACAAGACAACTAGTAAAAACGAGTCGTTCAAGCTGCAATGCTCACACACACACACACACACACACACACACACAGAGAGATACTGGCTGATTGATCTCAATTTCCAATTTTAAAGTCCATTCAGAGAAGCTCAAGTCCTCATGTTCCTCTTAGGAACTCGAACCTGAAAGTCACCCCGTTATTTCAGCCTGTGTCGATGTAAACACACGTCAGCAGAACCACCGCGTAACCGTATTTGACAGATGTTATCAATCACTTTCTGTTCCTGTGATCCACAGCAGAGACGAACCGCTTTCACAATATCGCAGTCATGCAGCTCTGCGTCTTTAGTAACAGCTTCGAAGGATTCTCTGATGATTAAAGTCCTTGATTATGTAAATACGGACAAGAGTGATATGGCACAATATTGTTCACTACAGCACTGTATGAATGATATAAGTGTCAGTGATTATTCTGTACTTGGCTGAATGCAGCGTGTAAACAATCCTGATGAAACATGCAACATACACTAAGTTTTTTTAAAGGAAATGAATACTTTGATTCATCAAGGATGCATTAAATTGATCAAAAGTGATAGTACAGACATTTATAATGTTACAGAAGATTTCTATTTCAAATAAATGCTGTTCTTTTGAACTTTCTGTTCATCTGTGAATCCTGAAAAAAAAATGCATCACAGTTTCCACAAAAATATTTGGCAGCACAATTGTTTTCAACATTGATAATAATCAGAAATGTTTCTCGAGCAGCAAATCAGCATATTATTATGATTTCTGAAGATCATGTGACACTGAAGACTGGAGTAATGATGCTGAAAATACAGCTGCGCATCACAGAAATAAATTACATTTTACTATACATTCACATCGAAAACAGTTAGTTTAATTATAAAAATATTTCAAATTTTTACTGTATTATTGATGAAAAAATTACAGCCTTGGTGAGCAGAAGAGACTTCTTTCAGAAACATTTAAAAAATCTTACCGACCCCAAACTTTTGAATGTCAGTTATATCACGTCAAAGGTCATTTATAAAATATTACAGCATGGTAATTTGTAGATACTTTAATATTAATTTCTCATGGAAATAGAAGTAACAATTTTTTGTGGAAAATATTGCTAAAATCATGCCAGCAAAGCAAAGACGTCCAAACTTAACTGAGGCTTTACACAATAAGGTTTGAGGAAACCAAGACTTCATGGATTCCCCCGAAATGAGCTAAAAGCATCAGTAGTGTGATGTTTTATTGAGCTAATACAAGTCTGTGTATCAGCCTGATCCTGCCTGATTTCCACAGCTTCGTTTCACACCAACGCTCGAGGCTTTTACTGTGAGGTACTATATATGTGACAGCAGTGTCCACAATGCATCGTGCCATTTAACGTGAAATTGCCATTTTTCTTTTCCTTTTTTTCCTGGAGAGCTTCAAATAAATGCTTGGCTAGAATGTTAAATGCCAGTGCTTTCCCTCAGGGAGCTTGTGTGGGTTTTAATGGCCATTTTGTTTTATAATTCAATAAAAAAAAGAGGGAAAATGCATGCAAAAGGAGGCATGAAAAGGCTATTTTCATTGGTAGAGAATAAAACATCCATCATGAATGCAATATGATTGCAATTTGCACATCACACACAGACTGGCCAAACGAACAGAAGAGCTCTGAGCAGAAGGCTGAGGTTTTATCAGTGTTTAGCATCTCAGATGTCACTATGAGGAGCTCAGCCCTCATACACACACACACACACACACACACGCACAGTATATACAGTCCTGGAGAGAAATGAGTGGGCTCAGGCGAAAGGTGAAGAGTTATTGCCTCATAGGCATCTTAACGGTGCTTTTTCATTTAGCAGAGATACTGACCCTATCCCACAGACAGAGCTGGTGATAAATCAGACGTGGACGGCACATGGTGGACATTACAAACCAGCCTGGAGCTAGAAGAACATCTCAGTATAACTAAACATCATCGTGGTGTTTGTTAAGTTTGTCGTGCTGGTTTAAAATCACCAAATACAAACCCGAATCGCTGTTTAAATCAGAAAAGAAAAGAAAAACAGAAAAAAGAAGGTGAGAACAGAAAGAAGACCATCACATCCCTAAAACAAACTCAGACTGATGTACAAAACTGGCCAAATGTTATAGTTTAGTCATACAAAAACACACTAACCTGCTTGGTATATTGACATGAACTTATCTAGAGATCAAAATATTATTTTTACATGGAACTGAAATATATTTGCATATAGCACAGAAGTAGCAGATCAAATTATATCTGTCTTTGTGGAGACACATTTATGTGGTCATGTGTAAATGGAATATTAATTCTACACACATTGTTGCATATCTACACCCTAACAACCACCCACCACACCCTAGTCACTGCATAGCAATGCTCTAACAACCAACCACAACAGCCTAGTGAATGAATAGCAACACCCTAACAACCAACCACATCACAGAGACTGCATAGCAGCACCCTAACAACCACACACAACATTCTAGTGACTGCATAGCAACACCCTAACAGCCAACCACAACATTCTATAGTGACTGAAGAGCAGCACCCTAACAACCACACACAACAGAGTGACTGCATAGCAATCCCCTAACAACCACCCACAACACATTGACTGCATAGCAACACCCTATCCACCACCCACAACACCTTAGTGACTGCATAGCAACGTCCCAACAACTACACACAAGGCCTTAGCAGCTGCATAGCAACACCTTTACAACTACCCACAACACACTAGTGAATGCATAGCCACCCTAACAACCACACACAACAGAGTGACTGCATAGCAATCCCCTAACAACCACCCACAACACATTGACTGCATAGCAACACCCTATCCACCACCCACAACACCTTAGTGACTGCATAGCAACGTCCCAACAACTACACACAAGGCCTTAGCAGCTGCATAGCAACACCTTTACAACTACCCACAACACACTAGTGAATGCATAGCAACGACGCCCTAACAACCCACAACAGTGACTGCATAACGACACCCTAACCATCACCCACAACACCACTGTGACTGTATAGCAACATCCCAACAACTACCCACAACACCTTAGCGGTTGCATAGCAACACCTTAACAACCACCACAACAAACTAGTGACTGCATAGCAATGCCTTAACAACCACCCACAACATCTTAGAAACTGCAAGGCAACACCCAAACAACCACACACAACAGCCTAGCGAGTGCATAGCAATCCCCTAGCAACCAACCACAACACCTTAGTGACTGTATAGCAACTCCCTAACAACCACCCACACCTCCCTAGTGGCTGCATAGCAACACCCAAACAATCAACTACAACACCCTAGTGGAGTGCATAGCTACACTCTAGCAACCAACCACAACACCCTAGTGACTGCATAGCAACAACCTAACAACCACCCACAACAGCCTAGCAACTGCAACACCCTAGCACCACTTATACATAGTCAAACATTCACTCAGAAATCAAGCTTATCCTGCTGTATCACATGAAAGTTACTGAAATAAAAGTGTGATTTCACTTATAACACTTATAATGAAAGAACGGTGTAAATGTAAAGAGAGACATAACCACTGCAGACTCCTGCAGATGTATGTGAATATAGCTGCTAATCAGAAACCACAAAACATTTAACGCTACAATGGCAACACTGTAAACGTACAGTCAAAACATGCTCACAACTAAATCTGCTGCACACACAACATCTGTTCAAAAGCTTGAACGTCAGAGGAACACAAAGGCTCCAAACAGACCATCTGTTTGTTTTATAACCTTCATAACCTCACTGCAGTCAAACAGGCAGCAGATACTGAAGCTGCTGTGTCAGTAAATCCTGGAAGTTTAAACCCCGTCCACATCGATCAGGATTTATCAGTGTGTTTGTCATGATTACAATGTCCCGTCAGCGTCAGTGAGCTGCAAATGCACAAAAAAGACAAACCTTCAGACTGCTTTCATTTACACTCGAGCATATCTGACCCAGTCAAGTGGAGAGTTTAGCTGAAATCTGGATATTGTGTCCTAATCTAGATGTTAAGAGCAGAAACATTTAACTGACACAGTCAAAACAATGTTTTAGTTGAGAGTTTAGCCAAGGGAACACGAGCAACATGTCAACATGAGATTGTCATGTGATGCTACGAATGCACTTTCACTTACAGACTCAGACAAGAAAACAAAACTCAGGGTTTGTTTTAAACTAAATACTAAACTGCTGCAATAAATTCAACCTGAACCTTAAAATATTATAGTTCAGTCATACAAAAATACACTAACCTGCTCAGTACATTGACATTAACATGCAGATACACATAAGGTGTGTTTACATTGAGCACTGTATTCCGATTACAATCGGTTTAAAAGTACAATCTGAATGAAAATGCTCCATGTCAGCACTTCAATCGGAATAAAAATGCCCAAACCGACTGAAACTTCAATTGGGTTGAGAGGGGTGGGACAAACATTTTCTAATCCATTCGATAGGACATGTAAACACTTGATCAGATTGAAAACCGAAAGTGGAAACTTTTGCGCATGTGCAATGACAGAAATGGCGTAATGATGAGCCAATGTTGTTGTTGTTGAATATAATAAATGACTGCAGTGTCTATCTAAAATTCTCTTTCCACTCATCGTCTGTGAAGTGGTGCTGGATAACGTTGTGCCACAAGTGCTTGCTTCAAACTCTCATCTGTTTAGGTACAGGAATGGATGTTTTTACTGCTTGATTAATATAAGCATCATTACACAAAGCCTCATGTGCTTGTCATCTCCTAATTTGGACCTGAAATAGATAGATAGATCAAATTACATTTTTTGTGGAGACACATTTATGTGGTCATGTGTAAATGGAATATCAGCCCTAGCAACTGCAAAGCAGCACCCTAACAACCACCCACAACATGCTAATGATTGAAGAGCAAAACCCTAAAAACCAACCGTAACTCCCTAGAGACTGCATAGCAATGCCCTAACAACTACTTTAGTGCATGCATATCAACACCCTAACAATCACCCACAACACTCTAATGACTGAACAGCAACAACTTAGCAACCAACCATAACACCATAGCAAGTGCATAAGAACAACCAACCATAACACCCTAGCAACTGCATAGCAACACCCTAACAACCACCCACAACACTCTAATGACTGAATAACAACACCCTAACAACCAACCATAACACCCTAGCGACTGCATGGGAACACCCTAACAACCAACCATAACACCCTACCAAATGCATAGCAATGCCCTAACAACTACTTTAGTGCATGCATAGCAACACCCTAACAACCACCCACAACACTCTAATGACTGAACAGCAACAACTTAGCAACCAACCATAACACCCTAGCAACTGCATAGCAACACCCTAACAACCACCCACAACACTCTAATGACTGAACAGCAACAACTTAGCAACCAACCATAACACCCTAGCAACTGCATAAGAACACCCTAACAACCAACCATAACACCCTAGCAACTGCATAGCAACACCCTAACAACCACCCACAACACTCTAATGACTGAACAGCAACAACTTAGCAACCAACCATAACACCCTAGCAAATGCATAGCAATGCCCTAACAACCACTAGCGACTGCATGGGAACACCCCAACAAGCACAATAGTGAATGCATAACAACGCCCTAACAACCACCCAGAACACCCTAATAACTGAATAGCAACACCTTAACAACCAACCATAGCACCCTAGCAACTGCATAGCAATGCCCTAACAACCACTCTAGTGAATGCATGACAACACCCTAACAACCACCCACAACACCCTAATGACTGAATAGCAACACCCTAACAAACAACCATAACACCCTAGCGACTGCATAGTAATGCCCTAACAACCACTCTAGTGAATGCATTGCAACACCCTAACAACCACCCACAACACCCTAATGACTGAATAGCAACACCCTAACAACCAACCATAACACCCTAACAACCACTCTAGTGAATGCATAGCAACACCCTAATGACTGAATAGCAACACCCTAACAACCACCCACAACATGCTAATGATTGAAGAGCAAAACCCTAAAAACCAACCGTAACTCCCTAGAGACTGCATAGCAATGCCCTAACAACTACTTTAGTGCATGCATATCAACACCCTAACAATCACCCACAACACTCTAATGACTGAACAGCAACAACTTAGCAACCAACCATAACACCATAGCAAGTGCATAAGAACAACCAACCATAACACCCTAATGACTGAATAGCAACACCCTAACAACCACCCACAACACCCTAATGACTGAATAGCAACACCCTAACAACCACTCTAGTGAATGCATAGCAACGCCCTAACAACCATAACGACATAGGGTGCCTCAAACAGTAGTGTATGGCACCAGCAATGCCATAGTCATGGGTTTCGATTCCCAGGGAATGCATGAACTGATCATTTGTGTACATTCTATGCAATGCAAGCTGCTTTGGATAGAAGCATCTGCCACCTGCACAAATGTTAACATAGGCTCCAATTTACCTTAAACATCTGACCTGACATTGATTGGTGTGCTCAATACGACACCTCAGCGCTCTCAGACAAGCATTTTGTGCTGTTTGATGAAAAGTTAATGACCCCAAAGACCCGAGAAAGTCATGAGAACACGTTTTACCGAGTGCTGAAGTTGTGTCCGCGAGCTCTCAGACTGCGTTTGTCAGGACTGGAGGTCAGAGTATTCGCAGCCATCTAAAACACCGGCTGAATTCTGATAGACAGACCCTCCACATCCTAAACCACGGAATGAGTTTGGAGGAGAACAACAGCAATCGATGCACCAAAACAGAGGAGCAGCTCATTTACAAGAACAGAGGATGAAATGAGACAGAATTTCATGTCCAGATGGAGTTTCATTTTCATTCTGTTCAATTCTGTTTTAACCCGGTAAAGTCTGACATATGAAGTAATAATAATAATTTATATATAATAAGATGTATATATTTCAATTATATATTTATAATTTAGCATAATAATCTTTTTTTTTTTTTAATTGAATAGTTTATTGAACCTTTATGCAAAATATTTAAAAAATTGCATATATTTATTATGGTATCATATTTGAGACATCAGGCTTTTTTACTTCATACTGTCTGATATAGAGAGAATATGGAGGAAAAAACTGCAAAATTGTATTCAGAGACTCAAACTGAACATAAAATATGCAATTTGCTGCAGATGCTGATATTTCTATGATGCTTGTGCTGTAAATCAATGAGATCTTTATAACAGTAGAGCAGATACTGACATAAAATGCTATAAATATCAGTGGTCGCTCTATATCTCCAGTAATCTGTCTCAGTAAGACGAGATTGAAATGCTCCAAACATATAATGCAGTGATTGAGAGCTGAAGAAATAAAGGCTCCTCAGAAGATGTGAGATGTTCTGGAGGCTTGTGAAGATCATTCCTCCGCTGAGGAACAGTGAAAGTAAAGCTTCTGGAAACAAACGCTCCTCAAAAGATCCTGAGGATCAGATTTGAGACTCTAAAACATGATTGATGGAGAATCAAGTAAAGCTGAGCTGCTTCAGTCCAGTAAGTGTTCATCTGGAGATATTACTGCAGTTATTCTGACGCTTGCTTGATAACAATCAGTGAAGATTTGACACGAGACGCTCCAGCTAAAGATGTTTGTACAGTTATACTAAAAGAGCTTTGACTTGATAAAAAACTCAAAACTCTCAATCAGAGACAGAAGGCATGGAGGAGATTGTGTGCAACAGGTTATCCAGCACATTTCATGTTGATGATTTGCGTATAAAATATGATACTGTAGCTTTACAGGGTTAATAAGAATAATAGTTATAGTTAACCTTATAAGAGTTCAATATGTTCTGCAGAAGAGGAACGACCCGGCCAAACACACACACACACACATCTTCAGGGTTGTCTCTGAGGACACATTTGCGTATCTCATGACATCTGGGCTTCAGCTGAAATGTTTCAGATGGCAACAACACAAATAAACAGAAAAATGAACCCTGACTGTACCTGAAAAGACCAGGGTAAATACACAGCGACTGCCCGCACTGATATTTATTCTCAGCCTCTCCAATCCCTCATAAACGATTACAGGGGAAGCGTTTGAAAAGATCTCTCGAGTTTCACGAGGAACCTGCCAAGGAACACAGGCGATTTAACGCAGGTTAAACGCTTGGAGCTCGCAGAACTAATGGCCCTCCAACAGCAGAAACAAAATCTGCTCCCAATATGAATCCAAGTTTTATAGTCAATATTTAGCACAAGTTTTTCTCCCTGCCTGAATGTCACCGGCGGTTAGTGCGCTGTTAAAGCCTATTGATCGTTTGCGAGTACGACTGGAATTCCCTGGAAGGACTGAGATAATGGGAAATCTCAAACCTGATCTGGTGTGTTCATTTCACATCACATCTTTAAAAGAGTCTCTGGCCTCAGAGTTGAGCTGAAGATCTTCACTGGCTCGCCATCCGACGATGGGAATATCTTGTGTTTCCCTGTGCAGATATAAGATTCAGTTCAGTCACTTATCAATAAAAATGCAACATCTCTGATGTAGAGCAACCGTTCAAAACGACTTAGTCTGTTTATCTGTGAGCTGCAGCTCTAAAACAGCTAAAGTGATCCTAACTACGGCTGAAGTGTCTCACAAATCCTAGTTGTCATCTCATTTCTATGGGAAAAAAATATTTTTTATATTTTACAAAAACATACTGGGGGAAAAAACTGATTAAAAGACAAATTTAACTCAGAAATGGCTAGTGAATTTTTACAAATAAATTCTAAGAAATATATTTTTATTAGAATTCAAATTTTTTTGCAGTGTAATAAAAATAAATGAAACCTAAATAGTAACTTTTAAAAAAAGCAAAAATAATAATACTGACATAAGCACATAACAAAGAGACTAAAATTAAAATGAAAAATATAAAAATAAGAGCTAATTTAAAATATGAATAATAGCATGTAATAATACTAAAATAACACTGATTTGAACTCTTTACACTAACTATTAAACAAATTGTAACAAGTATTTTCCTGTAAAATGCGCTCCAATAATCTTGATTTATATAATCTTGATTTAAATAATGTATATTATGACTGTTTTTAATCACAGGACACTTTATTTACTGTAGACCGTAAGTGGATCTTAAAAACATGAATTGAGTGCTTTAATTTCTTTTTAAATGAGATTTTTAAATGTAAATATTTTTATAAATTTTAAAAACATCAAACAATTTATTTATATAAATGTTAAATATTTATGAAAATATTTTTTCATAACTTCTATGTGCTACAATCAGTGTTGGGAGTAACGCATTACAAGTAACGCGAGTTATGTAATCAATATTGTAATGCATCACTTTTAAAAGTAACTTTCCCCAACACTGGCTACAATATAGAATTAACAATTATAAATATATAAAGTTACCACAGTTTTATTGCATTAACATTAATTGTGATATTTTGTTGCATGGTAAATGTTTGTAAGGAATCCACTTGATAACTCTATTTTGAGTATTTATTTGTAGGCAAATGTCGTGCCTTTACGTCACACATACTGTATCTCTCAGACTGATGGTTTGTGAGCGAATCAGCACTTTTCTCAGCTCATAAAGCATCAGACTCCAGAAGGCCGAAGGTCAAACCTGTGGATTATCGTTCTTTTTCTTTATCTGCAGTCATCTCTCGTCCATCCTCATTTCTCTTGTTATTCATCCCGTCTTCCTGTTTCTTAACCTCTGGCCATATCACGACCGGCACGTTTGCCCACATTAATCTTCAGACAGTGCGTCGCTGCTCCACCTGTGACCATCATGATCGGAGTTCACACACACACTGATGAAACATACATAAACATAAACATAAACATACATCACGACTGCGGTCCGTCCTACAGACTAAACCAGTGGCCTGAAGATGCCGGAGTGATCGTCTCCACCTCTGTTCATGTGTTTCCTCTAATGCGCTTTATGTTGTTGAAAACTGGAAAAGTAATACAAGGTTATTTCAGATATTCATACAAAGACTATTTTATTTTACCTTATAGGATAGTTAACTGAAACTAAGGCCATCAAAATATTTTTGTTACTTGAAATAAACTAAACATGAACTGAAATAAAATACATATTTTTTTACTATTTCTCATTTTCATTTAGTTTAACTTGTACTAAAATAACTAAAACAAAAAAATTAAATTAAAAAATATATATAAATAGACATATTTAAAACTTCTACAAATTAAAAAGAAAAAAAAATTACTAAAACTATTGTATTTGACCTTATAGGATAGTTAACTGAAACTAAGACCATCAAAACATTTTTGTTACTTGAAATAAAATAAACATGAACTGAAATCAAATAAAATAAAATACATAATTTTTTTTATCATTTCTCATTTTCATTTAGTTTAAACTTGTTGTACTAAAATAACTAAAACTAAGATACAAATTAATAAAAACTATAAATAGACATTTAAAACTTCTAAAAAAAAAACTAAAAAAAACCCTAAAACTTTAACTAAAATTAAACTAATTTAAAATATTAAAATATTAATAAAATATTAAAAATCAAAATAACAATAAAAACTATAATATTTTGATTATGCCGAAATAACATATATATATATATATATATATTATTTCGTTATTTCGTTATTTCGAAATGTTATTTCGGTATAATCAAATTAAATTTTATTTTTAATTAAAATTAAAAATACAAATATTTGTATATATCTGTATATCACTTTACATGTGACTAATAAAATCATGAATCTTGAATCAGTTGAATCAGATGAATTGATCATCAGAGATGATTATCAAACATCAACCTCAAAACAACTAGCTACTGTACAGTTTTAAGCCGTGTAAAAATACCTTAATTTTGACCTTAAATCTTGACCTGTTTTACACTGGTAAACAAATGTAAAAATCTAGTTTCCTTTCTATAACTTTGAACAATATTAATGCAAATCATAAACATGAACACTGTAAACTTGATCTGGTCCATCGCTGTGTGATGGAGATGCAGTGAAGCTCTCCATCAGCAGACGCAGTGGTCACCTCCTCCTCCT
>NW_015542367.1:165240-170267 GCF_001515605.1 Sinocyclocheilus anshuiensis | reverse complement strand
CCTCATCGTGTTTCTCTGTCTCTCGGCAGTGACAGTTTCAGTCGCTCTCATCGATGAGATTACAGCCGGACTGCGAGTCACTAAACTCCATTATCTGAGCCTGAGCTGCAGTCCACCGCTCCTGGCAACGCTTTTACAGAAAACATGTGTGTAGAACGCATTAGAATCAGGACTCTTTTAATATTATAAAATATTATCACTTTAAAAATGTGACATTAAAATATAATTTTATATATGCATGTATATATATATATATTTGTTTTGCAGTAAAACATTAACACATTCGCTCCTACTGAAGGAAAGAAAACAAAATAATGTGCAGTTCACTGCTGCAGGGAGATTCAATAAAGCCTGTGTATATAATGCATTACAATGAACACTAAATCAAAAATATATATAAAATATTTAATTGGAATTATTTTTTTTTATATTATACAATTTTACACATTTTAGAATATAATGTTAGTATACAATTTTTGTATGTATGTATGTTGTATGTATTTATTTATAAAATATTAACAAAATAATATGACAATAATAGTAAAGCCAGACCAATAATAGTAAATCCTGACAATCATGGACCCTAATAAGTGATCAGTTTGACTTTAGAGGACTGAATTAACATTTGAGTTTGAGCGTGTTTCTCATCTAACTCTGCAACATGCTAATTAGCATAAACAGCACACATGAATATTTAAAATTTTACACATTTTAATCAGTACTTCTAAAAAAATCTAGATTTTTTTTTCTCCTTGACACTTTGCAAAACATGTCCTTTAGAGAACTTTCTGAATCAAACCATTGTCTGATGACGTTAAAGGAATCTTTCATTGTGTCCTGATTTGCATGTTGAGGTGAACTGATCAGTGTCAGTACAGATACCTGTGCACAGAACCGAGTCTGTGGACTAAATTGATGGCCATCAGCATCTCAGCCAGGAAGAACTGAGCCACGTACTCCAGGATACGATCACCAAACTTACTCAGCAACGTCAGCAGATCTCCAGAGACAAAATCAGTTAAACCATTGCGTCGCAAAATGATTCAATGTTTCGAAACGCTCGAATCGGAGTGTATATTGCGAAATACTTTGATTCAGATCGGGACTTCTCAGATAAGAAATAAGCGGGTTCATGAATCTTTTTATTCGGGTCGGGACTTCGGAGCGGTTTCACGAACCATTTGATTCAGATCGGGACTTTGGAGCGAATTCGCAAATCATTTGATTCAGATCGGGACTTTGGAGCGGATTCGCAAATCATTTGATTCAGATAAGAAATAAGCGGGTTCGTGAATCTTTTTATTCAGGTCGGGACTTCGGAGCGGTTTCACGAACCATTTGATTCAGATCGGGACTTTGGAGCGAGTTCGCAAATCATTTGATTCAGGTCAGGACTTCGGAGCGGTTTCACGAACCATTTGATTCAGATCGGGACTTTGGAGCGAGTTCGCAAATCATTTGATTCAGGTCAGGACTTCGGAGCGGTTTCACGAACCATTTGATTCAGATCGGGACTTTGGAGCGAGTTCGCAAATCATTTGATTCAGGTCAGGACTTCGGAGCGGTTTCACGAACCATTTGATTCAGATCGGGACTTTGGAGCGAGTTCGCAAATCATTTGATTCAGGTCAGGACTTCGGAGCGGTTTCACGAACCATTTGATTCAGATCGGGACTTTGGAGCGAGTTCGCAAATCATTTGATTCAGGTCAGGACTTCGGAGCGGTTTCACGAACCATTTGATTCAGATCGGGACTTTGGAGCGAGTTCGCAAATCATTTGATTCAGGTCAGGACTTCGGAGCGGTTTCACGAACCATTTGATTCAGATCGGGACTTTGGAGCGAGTTCGCAAATCATTTGATTCAGGTCAGGACTTCGGAGCGGTTTCACGAACCATTTGATTCAGATCGGGACTTTGGAGCGAGTTCGCAAATCATTTGATTCAGGTCAGGACTTCGGAGCGGTTTCACGAACCATTTGATTCAGATCGGGACTTTGGAGCGAGTTCGCAAATCATTTGATTCAGGTCAGGACTTCGGAGCGGTTTCACGAACCATTTGATTCAGATCGGGACTTTGGAGCGAGTTCGCAAATCATTTGATTCAGGTCAGGACTTCGGAGCGGTTTCACGAACCATTTGATTCAGATCGGGACTTTGGAGCGAGTTCGCAAATCATTTGATTCAGGTCAGGACTTCGGAGCGGTTTCACGAACCATTTGATTCAGATCGGGACTTTGGAGCGAGTTCGCAAATCATTTGATTCAGGTCAGGACTTCGGAGCGGTTTCACGAACCATTTGATTCAGATCGGGACTTTGGAGCGAGTTCGCAAATCATTTGATTCAGGTCAGGACTTCGGAGCGGTTTCACGAACCATTTGATTCAGATCGGGACTTTGGAGCGAGTTCGCAAATCATTTGATTCAGGTCAGGACTTCGGAGCGGTTTCACGAACCATTTGATTCAGATCGGGACTTTGGAGCGAGTTCGCAAATCATTTGATTCAGGTCAGGACTTCGGAGCGGTTTCACGAACCATTTGATTCAGATCGGGACTTTGGAGCGAGTTCGCAAATCATTTGATTCAGGTCAGGACTTCGGAGCGGTTTCACGAACCATTTGATTCAGATCGGGACTTTGGAGCGAGTTCGCAAATCATTTGATTCAGGTCAGGACTTCGGAGCGGTTTCACGAACCATTTGATTCAGATCGGGACTTTGGAGCGAGTTCGCAAATCATTTGATTCAGGTCAGGACTTCGGAGCGGTTTCACGAACCATTTGATTCAGATCGGGACTTTGGAGCGAGTTCGCAAATCATTTGATTCAGGTCAGGACTTCGGAGCGGTTTCACGAACCATTTGATTCAGATCGGGACTTTGGAGCGAGTTCGCAAATCATTTGATTCAGGTCAGGACTTCGGAGCGGTTTCACGAACCATTTGATTCAGATCGGGACTTTGGAGCGAGTTCGCAAATCATTTGATTCAGGTCAGGACTTCGGAGCGGTTTCACGAACCATTTGATTCAGATCGGGACTTTGGAGCGAGTTCGCAAATCATTTGATTCAGGTCAGGACTTCGGAGCGGTTTCACGAACCATTTGATTCAGATCGGGACTTTGGAGCGAGTTCGCAAATCATTTGATTCAGGTCAGGACTTCGGAGCGGTTTCACGAACCATTTGATTCAGATCGGGACTTTGGAGCGAGTTCGCAAATCATTTGATTCAGGTCAGGACTTCGGAGCGGTTTCACGAACCATTTGATTCAGATCGGGACTTTGGAGCGAGTTCGCAAATCATTTGATTCAGGTCAGGACTTCGGAGCGGTTTCACGAACCATTTGATTCAGATCGGGACTTTGGAGCGAGTTCGCAAATCATTTGATTCAGGTCAGGACTTCGGAGCGGTTTCACGAACCATTTGATTCAGATCGGGACTTTGGAGCGAGTTCGCAAATCATTTGATTCAGGTCAGGACTTCGGAGCGGTTTCACGAACCATTTGATTCAGATCGGGACTTTGGAGCGAGTTCGCAAATCATTTGATTCAGGTCAGGACTTCGGAGCGGTTTCACGAACCATTTGATTCAGATCGGGACTTTGGAGCGAGTTCGCAAATCATTTGATTCAGGTCAGGACTTCGGAGCGGTTTCACGAACCATTTGATTCAGATCGGGACTTTGGAGCGAGTTCGCAAATCATTTGATTCAGGTCAGGACTTCGGAGCGGTTTCACGAACCATTTGATTCAGATCGGGACTTTGGAGCGAGTTCGCAAATCATTTGATTCAGGTCAGGACTTCGGAGCGGTTTCACGAACCATTTGATTCAGATCGGGACTTTGGAGCGAGTTCGCAAATCATTTGATTCAGATCAGGACTTTGGAGCGGGTTCGCAAATCATTTGATTCAGATAAGATATAAGCGGGTTCGTGAATCTTTTTATTCAGGTCGGGACTTCGGAGCGGTTTCACGAACCATTTGATTCAGATCGGGACTTTGGAGCGGGTTCGTCAATCTTTTGATTCAGATAAGAAATAAGCGGGTTCGTGAATCTTTTGATTAAGGTCAGGACTTTGGAGCGGGTTCGCAAATCATTTTATGCATATCGGGACTTCGGAGCGGTTTCACGAACCATTTGATTCAGATCGGGACTTTGGAGCGGGTTCGCGATTCTTTTGATTCAGATAAGAAATAAGCGGGTTCGCAAATCTTTTGATTCAGATAAGAAATAAGCGGGTTCGTGAATCTTTTGATTAAGGTCAGGACTTTGGAGCGGGTTCGCAAATCATTTGATTCAGATTGGGACTTCAGAGCGGTTTCACGAACCATTTGATTCAGATCGGGACTTTGGAGCGGATTCGCAAATCATTTGATTCAGATCGGGACTTCGGAGCGGTTTCACGAACCATTTGATTCAGATCGGTACTTTGGAGCGGGTTCGCGAATCTTTTGATTCAGATAAGAAATAAGCGGGTTCGTGAATCTTTTTATTCAGGTCGGGACTTCGGAGCGGTTTCACGAACCATTTGATTCAGATCGGGACTTTGGAGCGGGTTCGCGAATCTTTTGATTCAGATAAGAAATAAGCGGGTTCGTGAATCTTTTAATTAAGGTCAGGACTTCGGAGCGGGTTCGAAAATCTTTTTTTTTTTTTTAAACAGTAAAAACATCAAAGCAGTAAGGCAGCACAGTTATAAAAACAAAACACAGAAAAAAGCAAGAAAGAAAGTATACACAGATAGGCCTACAAATGTGTTGCCAGGTTAACAAAATAATAATAATAATAATAATAAATGTATTTACTCACCCTCCACTTGTTCCAAACCTGTATGAGTTTCTTTCTTCTGTTGAACACAAAAGAAGATATTTTGAAAAATGTTAGTATCCTAACAGTTGATGGGCACCATTGACTTCCATAGTAGCAAAAAAAATGGAAGTCAAAGGTGCTCATGTTCGGATACCAACATTTTTCAAAATATCTTCTTTTGTGTTCAACAGAAGAAAGAAACTCATACAGGTTTGGAACAAGT
>NW_015542367.1:126194-164768 GCF_001515605.1 Sinocyclocheilus anshuiensis | reverse complement strand
CCCCCGATATATAATCTGGTAATAAAAATAAGCTTCTGTTTCATAAATTTGGTACTGATAACAGCTTAACATTATTTACCTTAGCCTATACCTTTAGGGTCTTTGCTATTATATTCCAATAGCATTATGCCTCAAGCCTAGCTAGTTATAGATTAAGAGCTGTTGTTTTAGTACAGATGGCTTGTTGCTGTGTTCAATAATTTATGTTGTTAAAATAACATCTGTTCCATAAATTCATTGTCTGCTGGTTTATTTAGCTATTCAGTACACCGCATTAAGTATGCCGCTTAGTACTGTAGACTTTGAATGTTATAGTGCAAATTAACACCTGGCCACTCTTGTGGGTTTGCAACTGTTGCAATTAAAAATTGTAGAAGGGTAAAAACATGCCAGGCAGGCATTGGTATGATGTAAGCAACACAGCTACAACAGATAAAATTGATAATGGGTGTGTTAGATTTATAGTGTGCAAATAATCAAGCATTGACAATAATCAGTCATATTGGCGGCACAGAGAGGCCCCCAAATAAAATTCTGCTTAGGGCCCCATAAAGGCTTGGGCCGGTCCTGATAATACATTTCCACCTTAAGAGGACACATAGGACAAATATAGAGTACAGTTTTGAAAAAGGGTACACTTTGAAAACTGTACCAATATGGATCATTATCATTTATAAAAGTTTTGCATTGACTTGGTACCAGTTTAAGATTCACTAGTGGTCAAGTAGCTGATTTACAGGGCAATGGTCTCTTGGTAGATATTCTCACTCATAAGCCTAATTCTGCCACCAAACCCAGGGCAGTTTGACCGCGACGCTCTCGTCCAGTAGCGGCGGTTTGTCTTCTATTACCGGGAGTCTAGACGCAAACATTGTTCCATCATCTGAGTTTTTGATGGTGTGTGTGGAGAAATTAAATATGTATGTACTTTGGAGGACATCTGATCCTTTCGCAATCACTTTATAATGGCTCTAATTGAATCGCGTGGGTCAGAGGCAGTTTAACAGCATCAGCTCGCGGCCGCAGGGCAAACAGTGTTAGCCAAAAGCTGAAGGGTGCGAAAGGAAAAAAGGTTACAGAGAAGAAACTCTGACAGAAGTGACGTGAATTTAGAAAAGGCACTGATCTAGATCACCGGATTTCCTCATCTTTCTTTATATTTTCTTACTTTAAAAGACTTTTATCTCTATATCAAGATAACTCATGCTAGAAACATGTTAGGAATGTAATTTACTGTGCTAGCCACATGCTAGAAATGTGTTAAATCATGTTAGCAATGTGTGAAATAATGCAAGCAACTTGTTAAATTATGCTAGCAATAGGCCAAGGCATGTTAAAACATGTTAGCAATGTGTTACATCATGCTAGCAATGTGTTAAGTCATGCTAGCAACATGCTAAAAAAGTGCTAAATCATGCTAACAGCATGTTAATCATGCTAGCAACATGCTAACAACATGTTAAATCATGCTAACAGCATGTCAGAAACATTTTAGATTATGCTAACAACATATTAGCAACATTTTAAAACATGATAGCAAAGTGTTAAACTGTGTTAAATCATGCTAGCAATATGTTAGCAAAGCGTTAAATCATGCTAACATGTTAATACATACTGGCTGCCGATGTGTTAAAACATGCTAGTAAAATGTTAAAACATGATAGGAACATGTTAAAATGCACTAGCAATGGGCTAAATCATGCCAAAATATGTTAGCAACATGCTAAATAATGTTAGCAATGTCCTAAATCATCTTAGTTAAATTTTATTGACTGAGTAAAATCTTCAAACTTGAAGCTTTTCAAAGTTATTTCAAACTTTCGGACAAGCTTTGTCAAGCCAACATCAAAGTTTGTCATCAAACTTTACTCATCTAGTTTAGTTTTAGTGCTTTATCACAAACATTAGTTGTCACTTCTACGTCTAATTTTCTTATTTTTCAAATTTTTAAAGTTTTATTTAATATTTATATTTTATTTAAGTTACTAAAAATGTTTTAAATAGTTTTAGAGTTTGTTAACGATAATATAATTCTGTGGACGTATATTTAATTTATATTTAAACTATATTTAAGTTAACATGAATACACTCCTTACTATCCATTCAATGTCTACTTTTCACAGCCCATGTTTTCCAGAGTTTTTAGATTACTTTTGACCTAACTCTTTTATCACATTGATTTAAATAGGATAATCTTGTACCGTATTGATATAAAAAAACAAAGAGAAAGAAATGATATTTCATTCGTTGTTATTAACAACATGAGGTGCACTAAATATTATAGTACGTCATGGTTTCCTAAACTGGGTTTCGTGAAACCCAAAGTTTGGAAATCCCTGCATTACATGTAAATAAGAGGAAATAACGTGTATAAAAGCCTTCCAAAGACATAGTAACACATGGTTAAATGACCCAGTGATAATGCAATGTTGAAATGCTGAGAAAACACTTCTTAAGACAGGGAGTGATTTTTGTAAATCCAGTGGTCAAATGCTCTCAGTTCATTTGTGTCTGAACAATCCGGATCCGAATCTGCTCCTATTGTATTAGATCCCTCCCCTCATACACCTCTGAAATAAATGTATGACCTGTGCATTTGTTTTATGAAAAAATCAATATAAATATAGCCACAGGCTATAGACGGGGCCGAGCAAGACATACATTTCAGAAAACACAATGGAAAGGCTTAAAGGTCAACTGAGGAACATTATGATGTGAAAATTAAATAAATAAACCAGCAGCAGAGAGTATTTGGTGGCATTTTATTTTGTGCTGTTAGCAAAAATATTCATCCTCCTTTATTTTTTTATTTCTATCAATTTAAGAAATTCATTATCATCAGACAGCAGGAGTGAAAGGAGCGACCGGAGAACGGGGGAGATGTTTATGACAGTATTTTTTTTATTTATTTTTTTAGTTTTTATTATAAAATGAAATAAACTTTAGATTAAGAAAAACTTAAATGAAAATTAGAAATGTAAAAGTTGAAGTACTGAAATGAAATACAAATACATTAAAGGGATCCCCGGGTATTAAGACATGTATAGCTTAATATAACGTAAATGATGTCTCATATTTAAATATATAGTAGAAATCCCATGAAAGATGTATGTTATTTTAAAAAATCGACATGGTTTTTGGACTATGGGGGGCACCATTATTTTATGTGCACAGTACATTCTGCATCGATGACGTCAAATGGTTGCACTCGGTGAGCTACTGGAGCTTATTTCTATAGTCTTTGGCTTTTACCGCAACACAACTCCGAAAATAAAATACTGATACGATATCACATTGTGTGACTTTTGGTTGTAATTTTCAGTCGAAGGGCAACAAGAGAAGCAATGCAAGACTTCACAAGAAGAGGAGAAAAGAATGGAAAGATGCCTGTGGACGAATAAAACTTCCTAAAGACCAGCTTCTTTTTTCACTCCACTTTAGTCCTGATGCCTTTGAGTCTTTTAGTAGACCACAGCTACTGAAAGAGCTTACAAACGGCTGAGAAACGCTATGTCATCCTGTAAACATGCCGACGCTAATCATGACGCGCGGCCGCTAGAGGAGTTTCTCAGCGCAGATTTTCCTCGAGATCCGGGGCGTTTAGACTCCATGTGGGGAAAAATCGATGGTACAGCATTTGGTTTAAGCCTATGCTTATCCATCTCCACCTGTAAGCTCTTTCAGTAGCTGTGGTCATCATAACAGTATTTTATTTTCCGAGTTGTCTATTCCGAGTTGGGTTGTGGTAAAATTAGCAACAGGTAGCGGCAGTAGCTCACCGAGTGCAACCATTTTACGTCATCAGAATAATGGCGCCCCCCATAGTCCAAAATATGTATAAAACGATGTGATTTTTAAAATAATATAAATCTTTAATGGGTCTTCTACTACATATTTCAGGAAGAGACATCATTTACGTTATATTAAGCCATACAAGTCTTAATACCCAGGGATCCCTTTAAAGTGATAAAGAAATATAAAAACCTACTATTACAAAACACAAAATTACCAAAACTTCCACTAAAAATGAAAATGAAAATTCTAAAAAATATAGTTATTCAAAATATGAATAAATACTAGAGATTCACCTATACTCAGTTGTTTTTAGTAGTGCTATATAAATAAACAAACAAAACAAAAAACAAATACTACATTTTTTGATACTGACAGCCGATTATTCAGAAAGATATCTGCCGATGCCGATATTGATAACAATTCCGATAGTTCAGTTTTCTTTAGGAAATAATCTTTCCCAACTAATGCTGTAAACTATACAGGGAGCCTTTCATTTGATACATAATATTACAGGTTAAAATGAACAACAAAACCACTACATTCAATTCAATATTTATTTTCAGATATAAGCACACTAATAAAAATGCTTAAATACAACTCAGATGCACATAAGGCAGTTTTCATAAAAAAGTTGCCTTTATGACAGATTTATTCAAACATACAAATATAATTAACAGTTATTAAGCTCTCTCTATAGTGTTTTTATAGCTAACTAACCAACTGTGAACACTGGATAACTTTCCTGAGGTAAATGCAACGTTAAGTGACATATTGTTCACGAGCTGTTTTATTTGACGTCTTTCTTTCTGTTGAAACTCTGATTGAGCGATTATTTGAGACATGATACATTTCGATAAGTTGTATCTTTCAACACCTTCTGATGTTCATTCATTTCATTTGATACATAATATTACAGGTTAAAATGAACAACAAAACCACTACATTCAATTCAATATTTATTTTCAGATATAAGCACACTAATAAAAATGCTTAAATACAACTCAGATGCACATAAGGCAGTTTTCATAAAAAAGTTGCCTTTATGACAGATTTATTCAAACATACAAATATAATTAACAGTTATTAAGCTCTCTCTATAGTGTTTTTATAGCTAACTAACCAACTGTGAACACTGGATAACTTTCCTGAGGTAAATGCAACGTTAAGTGACATTGTTCACGAGCTGTTTTATTTGACGTCTTTCTTTCTGTTGAAACGCTGATTGAGCGATTATTTGAGACATGATACATTTTGATAAGTTGTATCTTTCAACACCTTCTGATGTTCATTCATGTTTATTTCGTGCTATAACTTAATAATAAAGTGGACGAAAAGATTTGCGCTCCGTGCTGCCACTTGAACTCTTATATTTAAGAGCGTCAAAATGGCATTTATTGTTTGAATTTTCTGATAAAATGTACACGATTTGCAAGCTGAGACATTGTTTCTTATCAGAAGTGACAAAGCACAAAGCTGTTTGCAATTATTGGACAGGAGGTGTGCTACATATAATATTTGGTGCAGAGAAAAAACGCAGATCTGGCAACCCTGGCTTGAACTATGGGTGGTTCATAGAATGTTAATTGCACTGCATTAATACATTATTATTACTTTACCCTGGACAGGCCTAAATTCAACAAATGTAACATTTTCTTCATGCAAGCTGCTGTTTGACACATTTTTCCTCCCCCATCTGATTGACAGGATATAATCGGCCCTGATCATTGGCTGTTTTTAAACAGTCGCCCAAAGGCCGATAATGCAGATAATTGCTTTTATCGGTTGATACTTTGGTGCATCCCTAATAAATACTATAATGGCATATAAGTAATGCACGACAAACAACTGCTTCACATTCTGCTGCTGTGAGAAAGATTGCCTCAAACTCTGAGAGTCAGACAGAAACCCAGATCTTCTGAAGAATGTGAGCTCAACACGTTAAACGACAGTCTGTTTGGGCGTCTTAGATGATGCCTTTAGCACAAAGCTCCACGATCATAAACACAGCTGTGCATCTGTCCTGCGACGACAATCAAAGGGTCTTTGTGCGTTCGTTTGATTTGAGCTCCTGCATATCAGAGAACAAACCACCGTGAGACGTTTCCAGACATCCGAGGCCTTTCATATCACAAACAAAAAGCGCATTTCATTTGTTCAAGTCTTCTTTGGTGGAGCGAATGAACCTCCTGCTGTGAGGAGAGACAAAATAAGTGTTTATCCTGATGGCATTATCTCTGAGGACGTTACGCTTGCATATAAACAGCGGAGAAAGATCAGGACTATGATGATGATGATGATGATGATGGTTGGTTATAGCTCAGATGTTGCAGGACATCAGGAAACAGCAGGAACGGGAAATCACATTACAGCTCAAATATGGGATTGGCGTTCGCCTCAAGCTGTTGTCGAATTAGAGTCTTGAAGGGCACGGCTGCAGGTTTACGGAAAATTGCCACACAATTGACTGCTGCTCGACCCGCTGCTCCATCCTCTATAAAAGCCAGAGAGTATTTTCTTGTGTTCAATGATTGGATCAAATGACATAAAACCACATCAGAAATAAGGCCTAGGACTCTATTTTATAGGACAAAGTGCTCGTCCACTTACTGAACTAAAAGCTGCTATCCATTTTCCACTTGCCTTTATCTTTACGGGACATTTTAGACACCAAACCGGGTCTACAGCCTATATATATATTTACCAGAACACATTGTTAACTAAAACTAAAGATAAAACCATTAAAAAGTGTTTTTGGTACTGGGAATTAAAGCTGAATATATATATATATATATATATATATATATATATATATATTATTTAGTACTTCAATTTAAGAGTGAAAAATTGAAGGGGGTCTGAATACTTTCCGTACCCACTGTATATATATATAAATAAATAAAAATTAAATAAAAATAAAATTAATTAAAGCTATAGAGAAGTATAAAATGACAAAAACACATAAAATTACTATAGTAAAAACTTATTTTATAAATCCCCACGAGTTCTGCTTCTCTGAGCTGATCACAGCTCTTACACTGACACACAGCTGTTAAATAAAACTAAAAACATTTTAGTGAAAAATAATAAAATACAAAATTAAATTAAATATTAGATGAAAAACATAAACTTAAAAACAACTCATGAAAAATAACAAAACTGAAATAAGTTTAAGTACTAAAATTACTAAAACTGAAATAAAAATAAAATTAAAGCTATAGAGAAATATATATTTAAATATAAAAATTACAAAAACATAAGAAAATAACTGAAAATTTAACAAATGAAAACTTAAAATATAAAAATAATGGTTATTCAAAATATGAATAAATACTAATGGTATATAAATAATTTCACACTTTATTTTAAAGAACAATTCTCACTATTAACTAACTATTAACTAACTATTAACTAGGACTTTTTCCTCAATAAACTCCTAATGTGCTACTTATTAATAGTTAGTACAGTAGTTGTTAAGTTTAGGTATGGGGTAGAATAAGGCATTAATATGTGCTTTTTAAGTACTAATAAACAGCAAATATGCTAGTAATATGCATGCTAATAAGCAGCTAGTTAATAGTGAGAATCGGTCCTTAAAATAAAGTGTTACCATAAACAATACTAAAAATAACACAGTTCTTCTGGTGTTTTTATATAAGCAAACTGACACACAACCGCCTCACAATACGCTGCTGTGAGAATCACCGTCTCAAACTCCCGTCCAAGACATTGAACTGAAAGCTGCCATCCTTTTTCTACTTGCCTTTATCTTTACGGGACATTTTAGACATCAAACCGAGTCTATATATGTTGACTGGAACTCCAACTTTAATCAAATAGCTTCCCGGTGATCAATGATATTATAATCCGGTTATTTCATGTTCTGCTGGTTTGAGATTTGGCGGCACCTGTAACGCTGATTGAAATAATGTGGCTTTGGCTTTCAGATCAATAGCTCAGTCAGTTATGAACGCATTGATCGTGTTTGGCATTGAACAGATAAATAATGCATTGACGGTCGATGCATGAGCTTTTCATTTGTTGCATCTGAGTTTTTGTACATACAGACCAGCAGCTTCACATTCTGTTTAACGGAGTGATTTATGAGCATCTGATGGGTTTGCTTTTGCTGGAGACACTGGAACACACAGAGATGTGTGTGTTTGAACAAAAGCTTTAACATGAAACCAACCGTCCGGGGCTTTGACACAGACCTGAGCTTTTTAACAGGGCTTCGGATTAAAACGAGCGTTTCTGTGCAGCAGGACGATCAGAAAGAGACAGACAAGGCTTCATCAATGCGCTGGTTTGATGTTCACCATCTGCTCTGACAGATCCAGGTCTTTCTCTTTCAAACACAAATACATTTCTCTTGTTCAGATGTGTTTACAGGCTACAAACAAAGAATAAAGAAACTACACTGTAAAATAAATCTCTAACAATAGGACACATTGTACTATATTCATCTGAAGAATTGTTCATTTTATTAAGTTAAAATTAATTAATTATTTAAATAATTTAATTACAATTAATTACTCTAAAATTAATGGATAATGACCTGGCAGATAATTACCAGTACTTTTACTTTGTCTTTTTTTTTCAGTGTAGGTGATATTTGACATTTTTCTGAAGAAAATATGAGTAGTGTTTGCACATGCAGAGCCATACTGTAAATACGTGATCATAATTTTAATGGCTAAAAAAACGGTAAAAATGCTACGGTAAAAACCTGTTAGCTGGTTAGTCATAAGCTCTCTTACTATATACAGTGAAAAACTGTAATAAATGCAATGGGATATTTCAAGTCATTTTACAGTAAAATACTGTTCAATGTTTTTGGAATTTAAATAGATTTAACGTCATCTTATAATTTACATTGAAAATGGCAGATGATTTTTCTTGTTTTAAGGATAAACTTGCTTAATTTTGATCAAGTTATTAGAAAGCAAGACTTAGCAAGATCTTAATTTCGCTTCTCAAGTAAATGCATCTTGATGTAAGAATGTTTAGATATTTTAGAAAACGAACAAAGACAATGTTCGTCATATATATATATATATATTTTTTTTTTTGCAGTGAAAAGTCATAGAAGTACTAAATGATTCTTAATTCAAAACTAATGAATAGCTATTGCTATTAAGGCTAAGTAATGCGAGTTCAATTATTTCTTTTAATGGGAATTTTACAGTAAAATAATGTAAAATGTACAGGAAGTGAAAAGAACAAGTCATCTTATGATTTGCGGTGAAAAACCATCATTTGAATTCCCTGTGCATTTTTCATTGAAATAAATGGTTCTTATTTTTTTGTACATAAGGGTTTTATAAATCTTAAGTTAATGTTTATTGCATTACTTTAGCGTCATGTGCGACCATAATGGTGTTTTGTGTTTGTGTTTATGATATTGTGC
This sequence comes from Sinocyclocheilus anshuiensis, assembly GCF_001515605.1. NCBI lineage: Eukaryota > Metazoa > Chordata > Actinopteri > Cypriniformes > Cyprinidae > Sinocyclocheilus > Sinocyclocheilus anshuiensis. The sequence goes on along the minus strand of NW_015542367.1, from coordinate 155,566 downwards.
AACGTCTATATATCAGCTTGTGGACAACTTATAATGATCTTTGATTCATGATTTTATAGTTTTTAAGGTTATCAGGATATTATAAAGTATATTATAAAGTAAAAAAACACTTTAGTAATTTTGATGTATTAACACTATTTCATTATTTCTTTACAGTTTTTTTACTGTAAATTTTGGATTAATCTGTAAAACTGAAAAGCATCCAGCTGTTCACAGTTCTCAGGCATTGAGTGCTGAAGCCTCATACGGTTCGTCTGTCCACTGTTTTAACATAAAAAGACTTCATGAAGCTTGAGAAAAAGAACAGAATGAGTTAAAAGTCCACAGGATGTCTGAAGGATGTCTTAATTTTTTTTTTATTCTAAAAATGGTTCATAAACACTGCGAATATGTTTTTTACTCAGTATTTTTCTCTTGTTTTCCATCTAAACATTTTTAATTCAAGATGCATTTACCTGAGAAGCAAAATGACTTAAGATAGTATAAGATAGTATACAAATGAAGTGATTAAATTTATGCTTGAACAATAAATAAATAAATAAATTAAAATATTACAATGTTTATAAAATAATCTTGTTTTCTCTGTTGAGTTTTTATGACCCCATTGGCAGATATTTTGTTCTGGTTTTAAGCTTAAACTCACTTAATTGTGATTGAATTTTTACTAATTTTGCTTCTCAAATAAATGTGTCTTGATTTAAGAATGTTTAAATATTTTACTGGAAAACAAGACAAAAATACTAAGTATTTTATTTTATTTATTTTTTAATTATTTATTTATTTATAGCGTGTTTTTAGAATAAATTATTCTAATAATTTATATATTTTTATACAATAAATAAATATTACAAATATATAAGGATAATAATATATAAAAAATTAATAAATTAAAATAATAACCACAATTTAATGCATTTTTGGACTTTTTGTCTCCACTGTATAGATATTTTTTATTGAAACTATGTATTTGCAAAATTACTGTCATCACTATCCGCACTAGTACTAGTGATGGTTGAGTTACAGTAACATAAACTACTAATTACTGGTTAATGAAGTGTTTTGCATTATATTATTGTCACACTAACTTGACAGAATAAAAATGTACAAATAAAACATCCTGCAAAAACCTCATGTCCTCTGATGGATATTTAATGTCTGACTTTATTCTTGCACTCAAAATTAATGTTTTAATTGTCATTCACAGTCAGAGAAGCTCCTGTAAGGTTGAACATGAGGACAACCTCACAACCATTTACAGTTATTGAACGGCCCATCGCTCACGTGTCCTGTTAACAGTGATGAACATCTGAGATGAGGGACAGCGGGGCTAGTTGTCACATAGGGAAGTTATTATAACTCAGTATCTGGGTTTGTGTGAACTGCATCTTTTTCCTGGACAGAAAATGGCCAATAGATTTTGTTTTTGTAGTCAAGACTTTAAGGTTTGTGTTTATATGGAAACTGACCCTCATAAATAAAGCCACCCTGAGAAATATTCATGTGTGACAACATGCCCCTCTAGAGTCTCACGGCACTCGACACACAAATTTGAGCGTTTTAGAGAAACTATATGACTTTTCATCTAGCTTCTTCTCTTGAGGTGTTTTTTTGTCCTTCCTGAAGACGATATTTCAATATGAACGCCTGATGATTGTTGTTCTGGAGAGGCCATGATTTCACTCTTCCTGACTTCAGCTCTATTGTGAAGTGATGCTCATTATGACGACACGGAGTTATGTCTCTTTCCTCTCAAAGGATGATTTAACACTCATTTATTAACTGGCAGAATAAAACCCTTACAGATGCGATTAAAATGCTGTTTGTGACAAAATCACTTGACTTTCCTTTAACAAGACAGTGAAGATGAAATAACACATCAGGGTTATTATTGTTACTAAGACTAAAACTATAAAAACATTTTTTTAAATTAAATAAAGCTAAAATAAAAATAATTTCTTTTAAAAAAATACATTTTAGAATAAAATTTTGCATAGAAATTTAAATATTGCCTTGGCAACAAACTGAAGTAAATTTAGGTTGAGGCACTAAAATTACTCACTGTAAACAAATAAAAGCTAATAACTGAAATAAAAATAAAACAAAACCCAAATAGTAATATTAAAAAAAGACGGGGGGAAAAAATTATAAAAATTACAAAAGCACATAAAATTACTAAAACATTAACTAAAAATGAAATTAAATAAATTTAACCTAAATAGTAATATTTTTAAAAGAACAACACTTAATAGAAATAACAAAAGCACATAGCAAAATTATTAAAACATTAACTAAAATTGAAATAAATAAATTTAAGCTAAACAGTAATATTAAAAAGAGAACAAAAGCAAATAACAAAGTGACAAAAACAACCAAAATTAAAATGAAAGCTGAAAATATAAAAAAGAAAGCTAATTCAAAACATTAATAAAAACTATATTAGTATATAAACAACACTGATAAATATACTAAAAATCATAAAGTACCTTCCTAACAATCTGTGATTATTCCACTCAGGTCAAAAAACTGATTGTTTTTATATATAGCTGCCTATAAATAGTTAGCCACACCATGAACAGAAAATAACCATTTTTACAATTCCAAAAAATTGTTCACTTTATTTTTGTACAGTTTCTACAACTCTGGACATCCGCAAAAGATATAGCTCAGATTTAGGTACAAACGTGTCCACTAAACATGGCACACACACATAATCCCACACCCTAATAGAAAACTTTCAGCATTTTTAGAATTCAATTTTTTTATTATATTTTATTTATATACCATTTTCACAAATAAGGATGTTCCCAGCTGTCCCCAAAAGTGTTTTAGTTTAGTTTAAATCACTTCTGGGTGCAAATACCTACCCAAAATATGCTGCACACACGGTGTGGTGACAAGTTTTGCATGTTTTCCTCATGTTCTATTCAAATGAAGAAAGTGGGTCTCATTCTGTGACCTTTACCATCTAAAACAAAGATTTGCACAAATAAGTGCTTTGAAATGTCATCTGTGCACAAATCTGCATACGAGCAACTCGTCCTGCATGAAAATGAAGCCATTTTCACACGCTTTTCCATTTATAGAGAAAAAACAAAAACAAAAGGAAAAGAGCAACAAATGTCAGCATACTGTAAAGCATTTCAATGCGCTGCGAGATATTCATTAACCTTTGTGATGAACGACTTTACCTGCCTGATTAAAAGAACCGCAGGGGTCTCACGCATGAACGGATCTCTGTAAAGCTGCTGAAGTTATCATTTATCCTGCGAATCAAAAAACGACAGAAGGACGGACTATTGTGTTATTTTACTGTTATGATTTATATTGTTTACATGCATGGATCAGATAATCATAAAACTTTATATTTGATACAAAATAGCAAGAGGCCTAGCGATCACAAATACTGCTATTCAAGATGATTATTTACATTTATGCATTTGGCAGACACTTTTATCCTAAGCAAAATACACTGCATTCAAGATAAAGTTCATGCATTGGCTGGGAATCAAACCCATGACCTCAGTGCTGCCAGTGTCACGTATGAGCTACAGGATATTATTATATGCAATGTTGTATAAGCATTAACAACAGAACATAAAGTGACTGAGATTAAAAAGACAAATGGAAACAAACAATATAGCGACTCCAAGTTTGTGGGTTTGATTTCCAGTGAATGCAAGCAATACAAGCAACTAAAAAATGTAGACCTTGAATGCAATGTAAATGCATGAATTTAAACTTTAATGCATGCCTTTATTAAATGCATAAAGATAGCATTACCAATATTACAATGTGACAGGTTAATTTGAGCTAAAATGCTGTAGAGTTTGACTTTTAAAATCAACAACAAAAGATCTGGAAAAGAAAACGGCGTGAGGCCTGAAGCTCACAAAGCTGTTTATTCACGACAATCGTTATTTGTAACTCAAACCCAAGGACAGTCGTCTAGATCAGTGCTTCTTAATGTATATTTTGCATTTTGCATGTTGTATAAGCATAAACAACAGAAAATAACGAGCAGTAGAGCGACTCCGAAGGTCGTGGGTTCGATGAATGCATGCAACACAAGTAACTGATAAAATGTAGACCTTGATTGCAATATAAATGCATTAAGTTAACCTTTAATGCATGCATTTAAATGCATAAAGATAGCATTACCAATATTACCATGTGACAGATGAATTTGTGCAAAAAGTTTGACTTTTAACATCAAAAAAAAAAAAGATTAATCATTAATTCGTTATTTTACTATGATTATATGGTTAAATGCATTGTTTTTTCCTTCAGTTTTGGGTTGCACACTGAGAACTGCTGAATCTAGAAGTCAAACAAATATGATTCAGTTCAACATGATTATTACTCTCTAATACAAGAGATTATTACTATTTAGGGTATAGCTTTTATGCAATTCTTTTTTTGATATTTAAATTTTCTTAAATTGTTTTGATAGAATGTTTTCATTTTGTATTTGAATACATTTTTATTTTATTCTTGTAAAGCGCTGAGACGTAACTTTTAAAGGTGCTACAGAAAATAACGTCTATTATTGTTGTTTTTATTATTTGTACTCGTAACAATGCTCTGCTGTATCTTGAAATCTGATACTGAGTTTTTGCCCATGAACAGTGTTTGAAACACAAGCAGAAGAGAAAAGCCAGACGCTTGTTTCTGTTGGGTGGTTAAATCCCAGAGGACGGACACTGACGGACGGGATTTCCAGAGTCGAGAAGCTGAGCCAGAGCAAAACAGCTTGGTCTGTAAATACACAGAGCCTCAGAGAGCACATTTACAGCATATGAAGCAACAAAACACGTGACACAACCAGAAAAAATGTCTGGAAAACATTCCTCACGTTCCAAGAACAGCCTACAAAACCGGAGTGAAAAAAAGCTGCAGCACGATACACTTACAATTACACTGCAGAAAGAAAGATGTGCAGTAAAAAACACAATGTTTATATATAAAATACTATAATAAAATAATTTAATAAAATAAGTGTTAATTTATTTTTAATAGTTAGTAGTAGTGTTTTTAACCACCTTCAATTATGCTGATTAAAATTAAATAAATTTATGATTATTTGAAGGAAAATAATTGTATTATAGTATTTGATATAAAACTGCATTTTTACTGTATATTTTTATTTATTGTAAAAATAAAGTACTTGTATTTTTGACTTAATGTAAGCTTATTTAAAATAGTAAAAATAGCATTATAGTATTTTATACATAAACATTGTATTTTTACTGTATATCTTTTTTCTTGTTAAAAATTACACGGTAAAGTACTTTTGCATCCTAATATTTTTTAACTGCTTTCAATTATGCCGATTTAAATGTTAATTTATGCTTATTTGAATTAAAATCATTTTATAATAGTATTTTTTATATATATAAACATTGTATTTTACTGTACATATTTATTTCTCGTTAAAAATACATTTTAAAATACTTCTGCATCCTAGTATTTTTACTTGCCTTCATTCACGCTGATTCACATTAAATTTATTTGAAGTAAAATAAATGTATATTTTGTTTTATATATAAATAATAAAAATATGTAATGCAAATGAGCATAAATTAATAATGACCAATATTATCATGTGTCAGATTTATTTGTGCAAAAATACTGTAGAGTTTGACTTCTAACATAAACAACAAAAGATCTGGGAAGCTCACAAATACTGTTATTCGCGACAATCATAATTTGTAACTCAAACCCAAGGACTTACGTCTAGATCAGTGCTTCTTATGTGTATTTTGCAATGAAATTCATTGTGCAGCAGATATAAAACCACCAAACAGATGTGTGCAGATGCTCGTTCCTGAAGATGCAGTCAAACACAGAAGGTCAGATGTATTGATGTATGTGTGCATCTGTCGACAGTGCTTGATAACATGCTGTCTGCTGACGGGACGCTCGGACTGATGGAAAGGTTGGTAAACAAAGCTAACTAGATTTCTGAAAGCCCTCAATTTGGCCTTCAGGAACGGCGTGTGGCGTATTAAACGCAGATGACAGTGGAGATCGCTTACAAGAACGTCTTACTGAACAGTCTGACATCACGGGATTCTGCTCGCGCAACAACCGGACGAAAGTTATTGTAAAACACTTTCTTATTCGGTAACATTAGTTAATGCATCAGCTAAAATGAACAATTGTGTTACTTTTTTGTTGTATTGTTTTTAATTTAAAAAAAAAACACAAAAATAGAACATTTATTAAATAATATGATACACTGTATTATATAAAAAAAACAATGCAAATATTTTCATTTAAATAAGCATTAATTCATTTTTTTAATTTAAATCAGCATAATTGAAGGCAGTTAAATTATAAAAAATTACATAGTAGAAGTACTTTAAAATTATTTTTTTTAACAAATTAAATACTTTTAAATTAACTATTAAATAAGCATAAATAAAATTATTTTTTGGTAACACTTTACAATACGGTTCCATTAATGTATTAACTACCATGAACAAACAATGAACAATACATTTATTACAGTATTTATTAATCTTTGTTAATGTTAGTTAATGAAAATACAGTCGTTCATTGTTAGTTAATGTTAATAATGCATTAGTAAATGTTGAAATTAACATTAATTAAGATTAATAAATGCTGTAGAAGTATTGTTCATACTTAGTTCATGTTAACTAAAGTAGTTAACTAATGTTAACAAATGAACCTTATTGTAAAGCGTTACTAATTTTTAATTTAAATCAGCATAACTGAAAAAAAAAAAAATACTTAAAAAAATCTATAATGTACAAATACTTTAATAACGTGCTTACATAGTAATAAGTACTTTACATTTCAAATTTTTAACAACTAAAGATCGTAAAAATATAATGCTTACATATAAAATATTTTAAATTCAAATATGCATAAATTATTTAATTTAAATCAGCATAATTGAAGGCAGTTAAAACAAATGATGCAGTACTTTACAATGTCATTTTTAGCATTAGCAAGAAGAATTTTAAAATCACATTATTGAAGATAAATCACATTATTTCAGCATGCTATATATATATATATATATATATATATATAGCATGTTTAAATTTATTAGCAGTTTCTGAGTGGAAATAGTTTCTAAGTTTGTGACAGTTTCTTCTGCGTTTCTGGCGTCACTTTTGGATGTTCTTCCAAAGCAGCAGGACAGACGTCCTTTCCGGCCACCACGGTCAGAGATTCTGCAAACCCGCTCAGAGTTTAATGACCACATTAATATTTAGAGATCTAATTACTTGAGTGGCTTCTGAAGGCTGTTTCTCATCAGACATCAAACAGACGCTTTCAGCCTTCACAAATAATGCTGAACAAGAAGTCAAAACGGACCTGAAATGGATCAACTTAATCGATATTGAACCAAAGCCGCTGTCCATCAAAATCATCACAGGGTCAGTTAAACCAGACTGGATTAAAGCCGTATAACTTACAGTTTAAGCTAGAAAAGTTTACCCAATTTACCTGATTTCAACATATTTGTGCATTTTAAATGAAATCTGAGTTTTGGGCAAAGCAAAACCATAAAAACAGGCTTGCAAACATCAATATAAAACAATTCACTGTAAAAAAAAAAAAAGGCTGTGAATTTAACGGTAAAAGACTGTAAAAATGCTACAGTAAAAACCTGTTAAATGGTTAACGGTAAATTCCTCTACTATATACGGTGAAAAACTGTATTGGACATTACATGTAATTTTACGGTAGTATACCGTTTTTGGAAGTGAAAAAGACCGCATAATTTCCAGTGAATAACCGTAAATTATAATTTACAGTGAATAACCGTAAATTGACATTCCCAGAATTCCCTGCTTTACATTTCAAATTTGATGTTTTCTTAGTTTTTTCTTATCAGTTTTGTATATTAGGGTTGTGTGTTACACCTAATGTTGTTAAATGAATGTTTATTTCATTATTTCAGTTTCACGTGTGTTACCATGATGGTGTTTGGTGTTTGTGTGAATGACACTGTGCACCTTCTATATATGTTATTATTTAAAAGCTGCTTGTGATGGGCTTTGGTTCATCATGTGACTTTCTCATCAGCACCTGCTTTTGGTGGTTATCAGTGTATTACAAAGCTACAAAACAGATTTCAGTACTTCAATAGGTTGGTATATTAACATTATATCAGTTAATGAAATTACGGTATTTAACTGAAATTTTAAGTTAAAACCGTAAAACCTAAAACATCGCTACTGTATTTTTTATGGTAAAATTCCGGAAACCACAGCTGCCAGTTTTTTACCGTAAATTTTACATAATTTTTTTTACAGATAATATAATCGTTAGGGTCACTGAAATGGATTGACCGTGTGTGAGTGTGTGTGTGTGTGTGAGAGTGTGTGTTTGTGTGTGAGTGTGACAGTGTGTGTGTGAGTGTGACAGTGTGTGTGTGTGTGAGTGTGTGTGTGAGTGAGTGTATGTGTGTGTGTGGGTGTGTGTGTGTGACAGTGTGTGTGAGTGTGTGTGTGTGTGTGTGAGAGTGTGTGTGTGAGTGTGTGTGTGTGTGTGAGTGTGACAGTGTGTGTGTGTGTGTGTGAGAGTGTGTGTGTGAGTGTGTGTGTGTGTGTGAGTGTGACAGTGTGTGTGTGTGTGTGTGAGAGTGTGTGTGTGAGTGTGTGTGTGTGTGTGAGTGTGACAGTGTGTGTGTGTGTGTGTGAGAGTGTGTGTGTGAGTGTGTGTGTGTGTGTGAGTGTGACAGTGTGTGTGTGTGTGTGTGAGAGTGTGTGTGTGAGTGTGTGTGTGTGTGTGAGTGTGACAGTGTGTGTGTGTGTGTGTGAGAGTGTGTGTGTGAGTGTGTGTGTGTGTGTGAGTGTGACAGTGTGTGTGTGTGTGTGTGTGTGTGTGTGTGTGTGAGTGAGTTTGACAGTGTGTGTGTGAGTGTGTGTGTGTGAGTGTGTGTGTGTGAGTGTCTACAGTCTACAGCAGAACGATACTGATGTAATATGAATATGATGTTACAGTAGTTTTATCTTCTCTGCTCCAGACAGGAGAAACAGACACATTAAATATGACATTCATACCCATAAGACACAGACACTGCTGTCAGTTAAAAGAAAACACTATCATTTAATTTTCTTTAATTTAAATCAGAATAAATTAAATGCAGTTTAAACAGTAAATAAAAATATGCAGCGTATATGCAATGTTTTATATATAAAATACTGCAATAAAATACTTTTTAATTTGAATAAGCACTATTTAAATTTAGGTTAAATTTCTGGTCAGTTCAAAAAATGATGCAGAAATATAAATATAAAGTATAAATATTGTTTCATAATATGCATTTTTATTTTTAGTTCAATTGAGTTACCATTAAAATTTAATATTTTGAAACAGTTTTTAGTTTTTCCGTTTTCATTTTAAAGTTTTAGTAATTTAAATTTTGTTGTGTTTTTGTCATTTTTAGTTTTTTTTCTTATATAATTCTAGTACTTCAAGTTAAACTAAATTAAACTGAGGCTTGGCAACGAGCTGAAAGTTAACGTTCAGTTGTAATGAAATTCAAGATTTGTTTAATGGTTTTAATTTTAGTTAACTGTAATAACCTAAATATACTGTAATAAGATATATAAATTAAATAAGAAATAAATTAATGTATCAATTTAGCATAAAGGCAGTTAAAAATTCTATGTAGAAATAAGAAATAAAGATATAGAGTACAAATACAGTGTGCATATACATCTATTTTAATATACTTTAAACTGTAATGTATTCCTGTGATGCGCAGCTGTATTTTCAGCATCATTACTCCAGTCTTCAGTGTCACATGATCTTCAGAAATCATTCTAATATGCTGATTTATTATCAGTGCTGGAAAATGTTTTGCTGCTTCATTTTTGTTGGAACCTGTGATACTGTGATACGGATTCTTTAGTGAATAAAATTTAAAAGAACAGCATTTATTTAAAATAGAAATGTCAATATAAGTCTTTATTATCACTTTTATCAATTTAACACATCTTTGCTGAATAAAAGCATTTCTTAAAAAAAAATAATAATTACTGACCCCAAACTTTTGAACTGTTGTTACAAAATTGTTACAAAAGATTTCTATTTTGAATAAATGCTGTTCTTTTAAACTTTTTATTCAGCAAAGAATCCTGAAAAAAGTATCACAGGCTCCAAAAAAAAATATTAAGCAGCAAAACATTTTCCAGCATTGATAATAAATCATCATATTATACTGATTTCTGAAGATCATGTGACACTGAAGACTGGAGTAATGATGCTGAAAATACAGCTGCGCATCACAGAAATACATTACATTTTAAAGTATATTAAAATAGAAAACCATTATTTTCAATTGCAATAATATTTCACAATATTACTGTTTTTTTCTGGATTTTTCTATCAAATAAATGCAGCCTTGATGAGCAGAAGAGAATTCTTTAAAACATTACAAATCTAACTGATCCAAACTTTTGGACGGCAGTGTGTGTATATATATATATATATATACATATACAAATTGAACATGTTGAGATTGATTATTTTAGCATTTAATCTTAAACATGCATCATGAAATGAAGGAAGTTAAAGCAGCAGTGAAATTAATCCTTGAAATCTGCAGAATTTGCCTTGTGAAGCATGAAATGTCTCACATACACAGTGCCTGTGATCTTATAGCGATTGCTGTCTGTTTGTGTGGCTCTGACCTTCAGTTCAGTGTTTCTGCAGCAGCAACTGAAGCTCATATGAGAGGATAGAGAGTCAAACACCCGTCACATCCATAAAGCTCTTCTGATTCACCCCGTCAAAAACACACACACACACACACACACACACACACAGAGAGAGAGAATCTGCTGCCAGTACTGCGGCATCATGATGCTATCAGACCGCAATACCGTGGTACTTATTCAGTGTACCATTAGCAGGGTTATTATGAACTAAAACTAAAAATATAAAAACATTTTAATGTTAATTATAGTATGGGTGTTTCTTATTTGAGCATCCTCGCATCTTAGCTCCACCCGTCTTAGGATGCGAGGGAAGGATGCAAGAAAATGAGGATTGAGGAATCAAAGGAAAGCTGATTTGTAGATCGGAATATTCTTGATCACTCGAGCGTCACTTCAAAGCATCGTCAGCTGCGCTCAAGGGATCTGCCCTTGTGTTATTAAAGTTTGGTTATTTGAGACATTCATATTAAATATTAATAAAGCAAGATGCCCTGTTGAAACGTGAGATGCGTGTTTTATTTAAACTGCAAAGGAAAAACATAAATTTAAATTATGATGACAGATGTGAAGGGGAGGAGAATTTATAAGTGTGTCAGGTTTTTCAATAAGAAAGACTTGTCGCTCATCGTAGCTCCGGAGCCGGCTGAGGCAACACCATACCGCTGCCGAACGTCATCATTACAGACGAAGTAGAAGTGCGTGATGCCGGAGATCCATCGCAATATATATAATATATATATATATACTGTATATATAAACAATAATAATAATATAATAGTATATAAAAAACTATATAGACATAGTTTTAACAAATCTAACAAAAATAATAAAAATTACAAAAACAAACTAAAATAAAATGAAAAAAATAAAAAAAATAAACCAAATTTAAAATATTTTCAAAAAACAAATACAAATTAAATAAAAAATGACAAAAACACAACAAAATTACTATTAAATTACTAAAATTAAAATGAATGAATAAAATTACTAAAATGAAAACAGAAAACAAAAATAAAATATAAATTAAAATATTAAAACTATAATGACATATTTTTAAAAATTACATAGACATTTTAAAAAACTCAAACAACAAATAATAAAAATTACAAAAAAAACACAACAAAATTACTAAAAGTAACTAAAATTAAAATAAAAACCAAAATAAAATTTAATTCAAATCTAGTTCAAAATAAAACTATAATAGTATATCAATGATACCAAAATGACACTGACCAATTACTGTTCATTACCACAATCATGCACCATGGTATTTACATCATTTGTTTTTTTTTTTTTTTTTTTTTTTAAAATTTTTTTTTTTCAAAAACACATTATTTTAACCCCCCCCCCCCCCAAAAAAAAAACTTCAGACTTTTCACATTTTGAGTTTGGGAGAATCTGTGAGAAAATCACTGGAGCTCTGTGAGATGGATTTAAACATGGTTAAATGTTTAAATCAATTAAATTAATATCTGAAGGCATACAATATTGACTCAAATCCCCCGTACAGTAAAAGATCAAGGCTGTAACTAAACTCTTCCTCCTACGACACCATAGAAAAATACCCTGCTCGTCTGAATGAGGCAAGCTATGGAGCAGAAGACGGGTAGATGAGAGAACTAACTAACCTCTCTATGCAAACTCACTCACACTCCAGGCCAATACATCCTCAAATATTCATAGGTTATGTAAAATCTATATGGTGGATATACCTCAAAAAAAAAAACAGAACAACCCTATATATCGGTTTACATCCAAAACAAACTCGAAACCACAGGGTTACAGATTCACAAGAGCAAACGAAATCAACAACACAAGTCCTGCGTCTTCACGTCTACATCTACATCACAGACCATCAGAGCTGTCCTGTGCCTAGCAGGACTTTAACATGACGCTCAACCGGACGAACAGTTTTCGTTTCACACTTCTAAGTGTTCGCTGAGAGAAATAGAGGCTGTGACATTTCTAATGAAAGTGTAACGTGTCTAAATGAACTCGGATGCAAAAGAAACGACTAACTGAAGTCTGAAGAGGAGAATCGCACTAAACCGCTCAGGAACACACCTGACAGACGGCACAATTTACCCCAAAATAACGAGAAAGAAATAAGTAAATATACTTTGCATGCAGAAAATGAAGCCTATTTTTAGGACATTATGTTTTTTTGCATTGCAACATTATTGTTAATATTATTTAAATACACATTTATCCTAAAAGATTTAATGCAATTAAAAACCTAATCGCAAAACAGCATTTATGTCTTGTTTTTCAGTACAAATATCTAAACATTAACCAAATCAAGATACATCTGCTTGAAAAAAAAAATTAAATCAAATATAAAAATGCATCAAAATCAAAATTAAGTGACTTTATGCAAAAAACCAGAACAAATATCTGCCAAAGGGCTCAGAAAAAAATTCAACATTTATCATTTATTTTTTATTATTATGTTTCTGTGGTAGATATTTTTTCTTGTTTTAAGTATAACGTATACATTTAAATTTTTTTTCAGATTTTTTTTTGTTTACATTTGACTTAATATCTTAAGTAATTTTGCTTTTGAAGTAAATGTATCTTGACTAAAGAATGTTTAGATATTTGTACTGTAGAACAAGTCAAAAATACTGATTAAAAAAAATCATTTTTTGCAGCGTAATTACAATATTACCTAATTAGTAGTATTTCTACATCGTAGTTGCATGTGTACCATATTTATTTTATGCTTCTTTTTATACAAAATTACAGAAATTTCCCTTGTACTGCAGTAAAATGAGTGTGTTTCAATAATGAGAATCGAATGAAAATCACGTCTGATGATAATGAGAATAGCAAACAAATCAGCAAAGACAAATGTCTAGATGAGTCACGATAATGAGAGCTGCAGGGAAATGTCACGATGCAAAAATCCTGTGGGCCAAAAAACGTTTTCTCCTCATGCAAAATGCAAAACAAAATGTCTTATTTCTTTCTATCGATTTTTAGATTAAAATATAAGCTCCTGACGCGTTTAGTGCAATTCAGTAGGTTGCAAATGCAAATAAATGCAGATCACAAATCAAATAATATTGATGTTCATGGTGCATAATGTTGGAAGGTGGAATATACAGCATAGTAACGATAATGATTCTGCGGTGGCATCACGTTCAGGCGTGTGTGTGTGTGTGTGTGTGTGTGTGTGTGTGTGTGTGTTAGGAGGCCGTGGATGTGTTGGGGCTCCAGCCCATCTGATAGGCTCGCTCCAGCGTTCGCTTACAGTCCTGCATCACTGTACTGAACACAATGTGTGGATACTGCAGCACCAGTCTCTCCACCGTCTCCTCGTTCACCTGCAACAACAAAACAAACACACATATTTGCTTTTCATTTGACTTCTTCGACTTGATGCATTGATTTGTCCTTAAAAGCATCACAAATGCATGATACGCCATTTGCACTGAAGAAATGATTCCCATACTAACGCAAGACATCTCTGAGAAATATCATGCTGAGTTTACAGCGAGCGGCTGATGAAACGCAGACGTGTTGAGTGAGATAATCACCACACCTCCAAATCTTCATCATGTACAATGTCAAGTGTGTTATTCACATGCAGACTGAAGGTGAAGATCTCACATGACCTGCTCTAATCACAGAAAACACTGTACAGCTGCGGCACATTTGCACACGAAGAGTCAGTGTAAAAACGCCATCTGATGCATGCAATTACATACACTGAAAAAATGATTTCTGCCACGTTTTCCAGTACCAACATCTAAACATTCATAATCAAGACACTTTCCTTGAGATCCTAAATGACTTAAGATATTGTCTTGCTTTCTAAAAAAATGTATCAAAATTAAGTGTAAAAATGTTAAATATTTCTACTGGAAAAAGACAACGATACTAAGAGATGAAATCATTTATTTGCAGTGTAACACTGCATCTATTTACAGTAAGGCACTCATTATTTTAGCTCAAAAACGTCTGCTTTCTATGCAAATTATGCTCATTGTACAGTAGATTACACCTTATGTGTTTAAACAGACATTTGTGTATTTATTAGAGATCACAGAAGCATTATCAAATGATGATGAAATCATGTAGAAGAGTGTCACAACCAGAGGAACTTGTTTGGAAACAATCATTATTTGATCAGGTCTGTTGTGCAGCTGTTACACACGGCGGCTTTAAAGCAACGCAATGTTTGCTGCGGTTCTGGCTTTTATTGTGTCCATCGTGAGAGTCCACAGCTTACCACAGATTGATCTGCTGCAAATTAAAAGCAATGAAAATGCTCTGGTCATCTCATTTGTGAAACGAAATCCAAACGAACTAAATTAACTGTGCATCGACTTTCCACATGATCACACACACACACACACACACACACACACACACACACACACACACACACACACACACACACACACGTCTAATCAAAACAAGTACACAGACAGACGTGAACTGTGAGTTTACTGTGTGAACGATGCAGCATGAATGATCTAGAAACAGACCGAACACATGCAGTGATCATCATCTCTGACAGATCTGACTACTCATATTATTTGAAATTAACTGAAAGACTTTAATTTGTATCAGAAGAATCTGTAATATGTGACATGCATGTGCAGTGTGTTCATACACTGCCAAAATCAATTTCTTTCTCTGTATTTTTATCTTATTTTCCATTGCAAATATCTAAACATTCTTAAATCAAGATGCATTTACTGGAGAAGCAAAATGACTGAAGATATCAAGTCTTGTTTTCTGAAAAATTGATCAAAATAAAGTGAGTTTATGCTTAAATTTTAGACAAATATCAGGCAATGGAGTCAGAAAAATCAACAAATCAAAGAGAAAACAGGTTTATTTTTCTTAATCCACTGGTAGATATTTTTTGTTGTTTTTAGCAAAAACTCACATTATTTTAATAAATATTTTTAGGGACTTTTGATATATTATCAGGCTTAAAATCAATCATTTTTTCTTATAAAGTAAAAGTTAATTTAAAAGTTGATTTAATAATGTTTTGATACTTGTACTGAAATTGATTTATTTTTATTTTTTTAATAATTAAAAATTACTACCACTACTACTAGTAATAATAAAAGTACTAGTAATTTTCTGCCAGGACATTATCCATTAATTTTATGGACATTTCTGTTAACTCTATAACACAACACAATGCTGTGCAAAATTCAAAATACAGGTAAAACACCTGTAAAAAAAAATCAATATGGGAAATATTAATGCCATACATTACAGTACAGTACATTTTTTCGGACTTTGAGTTTTTTTTTTTTTTTTTTCAATGCACGCACTCTAGAAAAGGAAATGCGTCATTTATTGCTGCTTTAAAATAGTCTTTGTGTCCGAATGTGTTTGAAATTCTAGTTCATTTTCTGAATTTGAATTGAATTAAACAGGCAGCATACACTAAGTTTTGCTTTCTGAAAAATACATCAAAATTATGCAAATTTATACTTTTACAAGAATTTATAAGAATTTATACAATTACAAGAAACAATATCTACCAATGGAGTCAGAAAAAAAAATGTTTTCCTTTTGAATTGAGATGATTTTTCTGATATTTGTTGTTGTTTAAAGCATAAACTCACTTCCTTTTGGTAAATTTTTTCAGACAATAAAACTTCATATCTTTAGTCATTTTGCTTCTCAAGTAAATGTGTCTTGATTTATGAATGTTTAGATATTTGTACTGGAAAACAAGACAAAAATACAGAGGAAGAACTTTTTTTTTACAGCATCACACACATTTTAGTGTAGTTGATATGATATTTCTCTTTGACTGTAACTGAACGTCTCTCTGATCGCAGCTTATCCAGTTTGGAAAGACAAATGTTGCCTGTCATGTAGTTAAACGTCTGCTTATTGTATGAAGTGTGCATATGTGTATTTATGACTCAGTCTAAAAGCAAAAATGCACTTTACGGGCTCAAGTTGTTTTGATGATTCCAGCACGCTGTATAAATGTGTGCTGTGTGGCGGAAACATTGAAATATATGATCCAGACACAAACACACACATTCCTCACATCCAAACATAGTATTCAGGTTAAGACTTAAAAAGCTTTCTGGAGTGTGTGAGCATCGAGTCGAGGCTTAAACAGACGCTGATTTACCACAACCCTAAACCTACCTGCAGCACATCTACCGCGGTAAAACACTGTGGCTCCTATTTCTCAGAAAACCCTCGTGTTTTAAAACATGAAACCTCAAAAATTATCATAACAAAACACACACAGACCACAAAACCCGTATGCAGCTATAAACAGAAGAAACTAATGATCAGAAAACATTTATTTTACACTCTAGAGAGGGTTTCTGCAATGCTGACTCGCATTATGATAGAAACATCTCGCACCAAAGATCATATGTGACCCTGGACCACAAAACCAGTCATAATGGTAAATTTTTTTAAATTGGGATTTATGCATCATCTGAAAGCTGAATAAATAATCTTTCCATTGATGTATGGTTTGTTAGGATAGGACAATATTTGAAAATCTGGAATCTGAGGGTGCAAAAAAATCTAAATATTGAGAAAATCATCTTTAAAGTTGTCCAAATGAAGTTCTTAGCAATGCATATTACTAATCAAAAATTAAGTTTTGATATATTTATAGTAGGAAATTTACAAAATATCTTCATGGAACATGATCTTTACTTAATATCCTAATGATTTTTGGCTAAAAATCGATCATTTTGACCCATACAATGTATTGTTGGCTATTGTTACAAATATACCCCAGCGACTTAACACTGCTTTTGTGCTCCAGGGTCACATATAACGTAATATAAATATCATTTTAGCTGGATATTTTGGGTTCAATAGTTAAGCTCAACCATCAGCATTTACTGTCCGTTTCCACAGAAAACTCAACTTTGGGTTTAGCAGCTTTACACGGTCGTGACTGAGAGTTTGGATATGTTTGGATATGTAACTGTTACTGTAATGTGATTTTTGCTTGTTTTCAAAAGCTGGAATTATTTTCTGTGGTAATCAACATCATGACACAGATGCTGCTCACAGAGCTTAACTCATATTCAGTCCAGAACGCTCCTTTAATATCCACACTGGATACATTTGAGCCCTAGCAACCAGCCAGCACACCCCAGCAACACCCTAGCAACTGCATTAGCAACCACCTAGCAAACAGCAACTCTCTTTCTCATCTCTAATCTCAAGATTTCACAACTATTTTGAACGTTTATGAACTTTACTGACAGTGATGTCTGAACCTCTCACAGGCTTTCTGATCTTCTCAAAGCGAACGGAAGCTCTCTGAAACCTCCTCTGCTCAGCAAGTCTCTCTCTTCCATCCCGACCCCTCTTCTGCTGTTTTTGTCTCATTTCACACCGATGCAGTTCCCATCACTCATCTCCACTCATATTTACTCAGACTGTAATGGACTTTCAAAAGGGAAGAAGCTCCAATGAATGGATCCAAACCCTTTCCTAAAGCCTCGATGAGATGTTCTGTCCTCGAGGCAAACTGTTAGCGGGCTAAAAGCGGGAAGCTGCGCGGTGGCCTGTTTTGGCTTCGGCCGCGAGACCAAACACTGAGATGTTGTTGCTGAGAGAGAACAGACCCGTGGCGCCTCACAGGTTACGAGCGCTGACCTGTAAACACAGGGCTCAAATGGCCTGTAATTTCCCACCGAGAACATAAAGCTCTCCAGATATCAGGCATTAAACCCAAAACACACATTACAAACTGTAAGAAAAACTGATGATTTAAAGGCACAGTTCAACTAAAATGAGAATTCCGTCATTATTCACCCTCGTGTCTGTAGTTTTCTGTGCAACACAAATAGAGAGACTGTTCACACAGATATTTGTCATATATCGACTGTTTAATAATTACCAGGACTGTCAAACTCCAAAAACACTCTAAAGGCGGAATAAAATAAATGCACCACTGACTGTTATGATGCTTTTATGGTGTTTTGTCCTTTTTAGAGGTTGACAGTCATTGTCACACTGCAAAAATACTTAAGTCAAGTTTATAACGAGTCTTTTCTGACTTGTTTTCAAGTTAAAACCTCAAAATCCTTGAAAATCAATACTGCATAATTTACTGTATTAAGGCTTGTTTTCATTGATTTTTAACTCTATGTGTGTATTTTGTTATACTGCATGGTAGATTTTTTTTTGGTTACTTTTTTAACTTGTTTATATTTTAAACAAATGGAAAAAAATACACGTATATTCAAGAGACCTTCAAGATCTTGCGTAGAGTTAAAAAACAAGACAAAAATGTTCATTAATAAGAACATAATTTTTCACACTACATTAACATATTCACATTAATGGTCAAAATGTCGTTATGAGACGCCAGAGTTTCAACAATGTCACAAATATATAATATTCATCTGTCATATCTACATCAAAACAATCTGTTTTTTTTGTTATTTTATAATAATATAAGGGACAAAAGTGTTGGGGAGTGAATAACTCCTGGATAGTTACATCATAAAAATGTCAAATTAAAATCAATAAAACATTTAACATAAAATAAAATAAAAATCATAAAAACGTAAAATTAAAATAAATAAAACATTTAAAATAAAAACAAAAAAATTAAATCATAAAAATGTAAAATTAAAATCAATAATTTTAAAATCAAAGAATCAAAATAAAACACTCACTAAAAACAATTAAATGTTAAAAATGTAAAATTACAATAATAAAAACAGACCAACAAAAAAACTTAAAAATTTAAATACAAATTTAAAATTAAATAAAAACAATCAAAATAAAGCACTTGGAAAAAATAAGCAAATCATAAAAATGTACCAAAAAAGTTAATGATAAAAATGTAAAATTAAAATTAAAATATATAAATGAAGCACTTACAAAAAAATAATTAAATCATAAAAATGTAACTTAAAATAAGACAAAAACACATTCAAGATACAACAATTTTACTATTTTAATATCTGCAGAGCTGTTTCTCAAGTAAACTAAAGGATTTTTAGATATTTTAACTAAAATGATCAAGAGATTGAGAAAATGAAAATACTATTTTTTCTCTCTCAGTGCACTATAAGATCAACAAGAGATTCTCTAGAAATTCACCTGTGTTTTATTGAAGAACTGTCATCATACGGGTTCGGGACGACACAAGGCTGAGTAAACGATGACAGAACTTTCATTTTTGGCTCAGAACAAGAACCAGAACTGTATGTGACGAGGACAACAACAAGGGTTTGTTAAACTGCTTGTACTTCTCTTTGATAAAAGAAACGAGCTTTCTCTCGCTCTTCTCTCGCTCCGCGGCGTCACATCAAAGTCTGGTCCAGAGCTGGAGGTCTGAGAGGAGCATAATGAATTGATTTGATGATTTGGACTGCTGTGGATCAATAGCGTTCTTTCAGTCGCCTCGAGGCCACGGCAGAGCGATCTGTGATGTGTGTCTGCAACTCACAGCCAAATGAATGGAAATGACACAAACTCCACTCAATCGCAAACTTTTAGCGTGGGTTTGAAATGGAAAAGCGTCACATGAAAGGGAATATATATGTCTGTTATAATAGACTTTGCCTTCTAGGAAGCAAAAACTGAGACAGACGGGCAATCCGTCACATCTACAGCTTCCCAAATGAGATTATAAAAACATAGAGAATTAGCTTGATGATACAGTGATTCAGGCAGAAACTGAATTTGTCACGGGTTTGTGGCTTTGTAAACGGCGCTGACCCGAAACACAACAGCGCTCTCTCACTCAACACAACGTCACACTCCATCGCCTTAAATGTATTAAATGACAAAGTCATACTGAAATATATGAGATGACATACGTCTGAATCCTGAGGCATGGGATATATAAATAGACATCTATAGTTGCAGTGCTGTCTTCTGATTTTAATGTATTAAGTCATAAAAAATGTCAAATTAAAATTAAAATGAATAAAAATTACATCAGAATAAAACACTTACAAAAACGGAATAAAATCATAAAAATGTAAAATGAAAAATAATTGTAAAATAAAAACAAATCAACAAAAAAAATTGAAACAATTTAAAATAAAATGCTAATTAAAACACAAAAATAGATTAATTCATAAAAATATAAACAATTAAAATTAAACAAAACTTAAATGATGAAAAACATAAAATAAATAATAAAAAAATAAAAACAATCAAAATAAAACACTAAAAATTAAATAATAAAAATACATTTAAAAAAAATAATAAAAAAACTAAATAAAACACTTAAAAATGAATCAAATTAAAATAAAAAAATAAAAAATAAAATAAAAGTAATTTAATAAAAAAAGAAGTCAAAAATTAATCAAATCATAAAAATGTAACATTAAAAGATTTTTAAAATAAAAATGCTAAATAAAACACAAAAAAGTACATTTACATTTTTTAAATTAAAACAAAAATAATCAAAATGAAACAAACTTAAATCATTAAAATAAAATTCAAATATATAATTTTAAAATAAAAACAATAAAAAAACACTAAAATAATAAATAATAAAAAAGTACAATAGTGAATACAATAATGAAAAAATTAAATAAAAAACAAAATAAAACACAAACTATTATTAAATTATTGAAATATTAACTTAAAATCTCAGGGGTTCAGCTGACAAAAAAGCTTGGGAATCTGTGATTTGGAGGTGAGAGATCCAGACGTGAGCCGTATGAAGGTGAGACTGCAGTCTGCCAGGTGTTTAACTGGTGACCCCGTGACCCCGAGGAAACGGCTCTTCTGTTAGAGCCACACACACCACCGCAGCTGTCTGTGAATTAGGGGTTGAACGACTTCTGATTTTTTAAAGTCGACTTCTATGTGATGAAAGTCGAGTCGAAGTCGACTAGTCGCTGATGACGTCATTAATGAACAAATAAGTCTGGAGCTGTGACAAACACCTTGTGCACAGCTATGGCATATGACACCGCGCTGCCTACATGGCTGTTGCTCCTATAACAGCTCATTTTGAACAGTTCTTTTGTCTGTGAGTCGTTATGTTTCTCACAGATTTCTGCTCGTTCTAAATCAGTTACAGATAAAGTAGCACAGTAAAGATTACATTCATATGAATGCATGAGAGTGATTGCGTGTGTGAATTAATTCTACCTGACAGCGTCTTTCTACTAGTAGTGAAGCTGTGGGATTTAGTTATTAATAAATATATGCTTGAACTTTTCAGTTTCTAAGCTATTTTATTGAGAAATCACAGAACAGTGTTGACAATACATTTCCGCGCTGAACGATTCGGCGCGCGCACGATGTGTGTGTGATGTACGCGCTACTGTCTGTAATGTGTGTGCGTTACAGTGCAGCAGCGCATTAGATTAGAACGGCGATTAACTTACCTGTACAATAAGCTGTTTAAAACGTGCATTCTCCCGTTCAATTTCGAGCATCCAGTAATATAATCTCACATGTCTTGTGGAGCGCTTTCAGAGTATGCATTTATTTGTCATTTTAACTGTTTGGAAACAGAGCGTAAATGTGGAAGTCCTTCAAAGATTTCTTATCCTGTTGCACCCTCTATAGTAGTGGTTCTCAAACGTTTTACAGCGGCGTACCCCGCGGGGCATTTAACATTCTTCTGTGTACCCCCTCTCTTCCACTTAGACCGCAGTCACACCTTTTCTATTAAAGGACAATTTGCCCCCTTAAACTGATTTACAGGTGCATTTTTTTACCTTTATAGAGGCAAATATTCTCTATCCTTATAAATTGTATGTCATGTTTTATGTCATATTCTTAACATTCCATTAAGTGTATTATTAATATAATAAATAAAGCAATAAATGATGGCAAATCGAAGTGATACTTAATAAATAAAACCGCCAGTAGGTGGCGACAAGTCGCTGTCTTAATGAGCCAGGCGTCACGTCATCAATTCATTCAGTAAAGAAGCAAAATGCTGTAGTTATGAATGGGTTATTAATCACTGACTCTCCAAATCTTTCAAAGCCGCAGATTCGTTCACCAACGAAACACCGCTGTATGTTGCTTGGAGACGCACACCAGATGATACGGATTTCGTTGGAACTATTATTTTGTTGCAAAATAGAACTAACATGACAATATTATGTTTAAAATGTAGGCTACATTTAAAATGTAAAATGTTCACTTAATATTACCATTTTTTGTTGAGCTGTTGTAAAAATGAATGGCACATTTGCCATCGTTTGGATATTCTTCAGCGGGCATCCTATCACATGCACGCTGCTTGTGTTGATGCAGTCAGTTTTGACCGCAAAAGATGAGGTAAGCTGATTGGATATCATGCATTTCGACTAGTTGGTTAGTCGGTGCAACCCCTACTGTGAATACACTCACCTTGTCACAGCGCATCAGGCCCAGGTACCGCAGAGACTTGCTGCTCCTGGCGATCTGAGTGGCTCCCTGATCCGTGATCTCCTTACACCAGCCGGCATCCACCGTCTCAATGGTGCTGCTGTACTGACCGATGGCTATCAGAGCTGGACAGAGAGAGACAGAGAGGCCATCAACAACCACTCAATCACTCAGGAGTCAGGACACAACACGACAAATCTTCATTCATCTGCCGGTCATTTCAGTTTAGTGTGCTTATATTTCATATTTAAAATAATAAATAAATAATAACATGCATTTAAAGTAATAATAATTTTATTTTAATTACTTTATAATTTTAGTTTTATTTTAATTGAACTATGATGCTGCCTAGATCACTAGAGTTTACAACAGATAAAAAAATTCAATTTACTTTTTAAATGTTATATATATTGTATAAATATATTTATATAATTAATATAATTTTTTTCATTTTTATTTATTTTATTTTATAATTTTAGTTTTATTTTAATTTAATTATGATGCTGTCTAGATCACTAGAGTTTACAACAGATCAAAAAGTCAATTATATATTATCTAAATATATTAATATAATTAATATAATTGTATTTGAATGTTTTATTTATATTACTTTATCATTTTAGTTTTATTTTAATTGAACTATGATGCCGTCTAAATCACTAGAGTTTACAACAGATTAAAAAAAGTCAATTTACTCTTTAAATGTTTACTTTTTAAAAACACAATCTGAAATGTTTACTAAACTGCACTCAAATAACATTCATTCAAATCCAAATTCAAAATAAACATAATTGAGGCAACACACTACAGATGAATGGGGTAAAAGTTTCAACTCACTCTACTGATTAATCACGTACATCAAGACAACTGTTTTGTATCACAAGTTTTTTGGTTTGTTATGTTCAAATATGCAAATGAGGCATTATGCAATTAAATATGCACTAATTTGCATTAATTTCCAGAACAGAAATACTTGTCTGATTTTGACATATTGGTAAAGGTTTTTACATTTCTCTTTCTATCACTCCATAAATCAGAAAATACAGTCAACAGACAGAAAACAAATGCATTTTCATCATGTTTTTAAGAGTAAAATATTGTATAAATCAGTGTGAATTAAATATGAACAAACCTTCAGAATATAGAGAGGAATAAAACCGTAAAATGTAGTTTTTGTAAGAGGAAAAAACTCTTTAAAGATATGGATTGAGAATGAAATCTACAGATGCAAATAGATAAAGTGCAATAAAATAAACACTTTAATGTTTTCTTTCTATTAGTCTGAAAGAAGAGACGCAAAATCGACCAGTGCATGAAAAAAGCACTGGTTTTGGCTGTTCTGTCTTGATTTAATCCTGTGTTTGGGTTTACTTCTGTAAGAAATTTCATGATCACGTTCACTTTTCATAATTAAGGAGAGGCTGGAGTCACGTGAGGTCAGCCTGAGCGCTGATCACATTACTGTCCTCCTGTTCAAACGCAGAATTCAATTAGACCGCGAGTGCAGCGCTTTATCAATAAACCAACAGCATCAGGACGAGAAACAGTCCTCCAGCAAACTCATTCAGCACACGCTTTTAAAGGATTCATTTACATCTGCATTACAGTTGTTTCAAATTCATAAAACCATTCTGCTTCCTGCTTGACTCTTGAATTCAGGAAGCGAACTGGACCACAGTATTAAAGCAGCATTAAAAGACATATTTCCTTATCTTGAGTGCATGCACTGCAAAAAAAAGATTGTCTTACAAAAAAGGCAAAAAAAAAAAGTACTGTATTGCATTAATATTTTCCGTATTGATTGTTTTACCTGTATTTTGAATTTTGCACTGCATTGCATTTTGGAGTTGTACATAAAATTAGAAATGGAGAAATGTCCATAGAATTAATGGATAATGTCCCATCAGATAATTACCAGCACTTTTTATTATTATATATATTTTTTTACAGTATACTTGTATTTTTTCTTGTTTTGCATTACAACAAATAAATAAATAATTAAATTAAAATAATTTTAAAAAATCTTAAATCAAAATTTACTTTAGAAGTAAAATGAGTGATTTTAAGTTTGAAAAATATATCAAAATTTCCTGAAATTTTCAGATGTTTCCAGAAATGAATGGAAAAATGTTCTACCAGAAAATGACCAGTTTTTTTCCTTCTTTTTTAAAAACTTTTTTACAGCATACCTAAGTATTTTTGTCTCGTGTTCCAGTACAAATGTTGAAAAATTATTTTACTTTATAAGAAAAATGACTGATTTTAAGCCTGAAAAAATGTATCAAAATTTCCTGAAATTAATGGAGAATGTTCTACCAGAAAATTACCAGTACTTTTTTTTTATTCTTCTTTTATTTTATTTTTTTTACTATTTTTACAGCATACCTACGTATTTTTGTCTCGTATTCCAGTACAAATGTCGGAAATTCTTTAATATTTACTTTATAAGAAAAATGCATCAAAATGAAGTGAGTTTATGCTTAAAACAAGAACAAATATCTGCCAGTGGAGTAAAATAAATACACTTTGAATTATGTTAATTTTTCTGAGCCCATTAGCAAATAATTGCTCTTGTTTTGAGCAAAAACTCACTTCATTTTGATGCATTTTTTAGAAAACAAGTCCTAATACCTTCAGTCATTTCGCTTCTCCAGTAAATGTGTCTTGATTGAAGAATGTTTAGATATTTGGACTGGAAAACCAGACAAGCATACTAAGAAAGAACATGATATTTTGCAGCATGTGTTTGGTTTCAGCTCAAGTGTTTTTACTGCATTTCAACACGAAACCCCACGAACACATGACAGATTGTGTCTTTAAATTGATTAACCCTCGCAATCCTGTGTTTGATGGCCTGTCACTGATGAAGGCTCTGGTCATCTTCTCCCTCTCAGCATCTAATGAATGCACTGGACGTGCATATATTGATCAAGAGTCGGCTGATGCTGTCGATGCAGACGCAGATGTTTCATATAATAATGATATTTCCCATTGTGAGCAGAAAAACTCAAGTTAACTCTAAGAGTAAAATAATCATCATTCAGCCCAATGCATGAAAAAAATTCTGTTTACATCTGTTGGCCTGATATTTCAGATCAAAATGAAAGTTCTGTCATCATTCGTTCACCTTCATGACATTCGTCTATAGTTTGACAGTAAAAAAAAAAAAAAAGATTTTCTTCCTCAGTATTTTTGTCTTGTTTTCTACTACAGATGTCTAAGCATTCTTCAATCAAAATACATTTATTTGAGAAGCAAATAAATAAATGTAATTTAATTTAATTAAAAAATTAAGCATATTTATGCATAAAACAAGAAAAAAATCTGCCAATGGTGTTAGAAAAATAATCTTAATTCAAAGAAAACCTTTTTTTTTTTTTGACCCCATTAGAGGATATATTTTTCTTGTTTTAAGTATAAATTTGCTTCATTTTGATAGATTAAAATCAAAAATACAGTAAAAATGTGAAATATTATTAGAATGTAAAACAGCTGTTTTCTATGTGAATATATAGTAAAATATAATTTATTTCTGTGATGCGCAGCTGTATTTTCAGCATCATTACTCCAGTCTTCAGTGTCACATGATCTTCAGAAATCATTCTAATATGCTGATTTGCTGCTCAAGAAACATTTCTGATTATTATTAGGGATGCAACGATACCGATACTGGTCTGACCAATGGCAAGGGAGTTCTTTTTTGACTGTTTGGTGGAAGTGGGTGTAAAAGGACAAAAGAGAAATGCACCTTAACTCGACTGATAACATCGACTGCTGAGTAAGTTAATGTCACCTATATTGCTCGAAATAAACCTCATTTTTACAGTAAATTACTGGCATCCAGCTGCCAGTAAGTTACTGTAAAATTTACAGCAACCTATTTACAGTGTAGGGAGGGAGTGAGAGAGAGAGAGAGAGAGAGAGAGAACTTATTTAAAACTTACATAACATAAAACATAAAACTTATTTTGTGTGATCTTTGATGTTCACTCACTTAGCACACGCGAGGATAGCAAAATAAAGTAAACTGTGACAAATCATACCCAAAAATTCTTCATACAGTGGACTACCAGTAAAACTGATACAAATTTGGGACCAAAAATGATTCAGACTGAATAAAAACTGAATTTGAGGTTTGCATGAAGCTGGGTGACAGCATGCCCAGGAGACTACAGGCTGTCATTAAGGCTAAGGGTTGCCCGGCTAAGTATTCATAGTTGTGTAAATACTGTCATACTAACAGCTGTCTGAATAATTTCTGGTTGATTGTAATCCATTACATACCTTTCTATCAAAGTTATCTAACATTATCAAGATGAATTTGTTCTGACACAGTGTAACTCTGAGTTCTTGTCATATTTTATTACCATTTTCTAAACTATAGCGAATAAACTGTGATAATGTGAGAAATGTTGAAGGTGTCTGAATAAATTTGTGTTTGACTATCTATTTGATAAATGAAGTTAACCAACTAACATTATACATACTCATTTGGTTTCTGAACCCAATATTTAAAAAATGTACAAATGCAAAAAAAATATCGGTATCGGTACTCGGTATCGGCAAGTACCAAAAATAAAAGTATCGGTATCGGGCGAGAACTGGAAAAAGTGGTATCGGTGCATCCCTAATTATTATCAATGTTGAAAGCAGTTATACTGCACAATATTTTTGTGGAAACTGTGATACATTTTATTTTTCAGGATTCACAGATGAATAGAAAGTTCAAAAGAACAGCATTTATCTGAAATGGAAATCTTTTGTAACATTATAAATGTCTTCACTGTCACTTTTGATCAATTTAATGCATCCTTAATGAATAAAACTATTACTTTCTGTAAATATATGCAACGCTACACAGTTGTTCACAGTTTAACTTTATGCAAACAAGCAGTGAATCCCAATGAGAGAGCAGATGGACTTTATGCTGATCAACACAAACGAGTGATGAAGAAATAACAAAGCCACAATCAGCCTGAAGAGATCAAAAGAAAGGATGGATGTGGCTTGGGATTTTCCATCAGTGAAGCTCTGCTGAGAGCCAATATTCAAATCACTGCTGCTGGAGGAGGAGCAGACCACACCGTTAATGACCGAAGATCTTAATTAAACCAGGGTCACACACACACACACACACACACACACACACACACAAGGGTTCAGTCATACAGTACAGTAAGTGTAATGGTGCTGTAATCCTCCGTGAGGGATGGCAGTGATTCAGGGTTTCGTGAGGTGAAGAGCTCCCATAACAGCAGACAGACCTAATTAAATCCAGAGATAAGACACAAGCCTTCATATGTGGATGTTCTAGTGAGACACGGTCAATACTTATAATATAAAATTAATTAGCTGCGGGACAGGAACAGAGAAGCAGCGTTTGATTCAAACCAGCCCACATGCTAGAGACAACTAGAGAGCTACTAACCAACAACTAGTCAAAGTTTACCTTCAAAGAATCCTACTCAACTAATCAGCAGTGGACAAACAGAAAGATAAACGTAAAACAATATTTTTGTGGAAACCGAGATACACTGCCATTCAAAAGTTTGGGGTTATTAAGATTAAAAAAATAAATTAATACTTTTACTCATCAAGGATGCATTCAATTGATCAAAAGTGACAGTACAGACATTTATAATGTTACAGAAGATTTCTATTTCAAATAAACGCTGTTCTTTTGAACTTTCTGTTCATCTGTGAATCCTGAAAAATAACATACATCACGGTTTTCACTAAAATATTGCGCAGCATAACTGTTTTCAACATTAATAATAATCAGAAATGTTTCTTGAGCAGAATATTAGAATGATTTCTGAAGATCATGAGACACTGAAGACTGGAGTAATGATGCTGAAAATACAGCTGCGCATCACAGAAATAAATTACAGTTTAACAGATATTCACACAGAAAACAGCTACTTTGAAGTCTAATAATATATAACATTTTATTTTTGATCAAATAAAGGCAGCTTTGGTGAGCAGAAGAGACTCTTTCAGACACATTAAATCTTTTGATTTAATGTCCGTCAGACTTCTCTCTAATTGAGCAGAATAACCGGATCAGGCGTTTTTCTAGTAGTACAGAGGAACTGAAGTCTCAGTAAGTTCAGCTGGTCTATATATTACACAGTAAAGCAGAACTCAGGCCTCGACCCGGACGCTGTTAAACACTCCGGCCGAGGAACTCATAACTGCCCCTCATTTCACACCGACATAAAAACTTCAGCTGCACGTGAGCTTCAACTTCATTACCGAGACTCACTGAACACACACACACACACACACACACACACACACACACGCACACACACACACACACACACACACACACACACA
>NW_015542367.1:124075-126146 GCF_001515605.1 Sinocyclocheilus anshuiensis | reverse complement strand
ATAATTCATTGTCATTTATATTATTATTTATTTATATGACATTTCATAACAAATAATAATTATTAATTGTATTATTATTATAATTAAATATCATATATACATAATTAATAAGCAATAATAATAATAAAATAACATTTGTTTTTCTACAACAATAACAGAAATAATATTATATGTAATATAATATAATATAATATAATATGACAATAATAAAAAAACTACAAAAATAATACTTTTTTTACAGCAATAATAGAAATATTGGGAAAATGTTTGTGTATACATTTGTAAATATAATATAATATAATTCTCAACTTCTCAGTACTGTTGTTGTTTCTCTGGAATTAAAAACTGTCACACCTGTCATGAAGTCCGGACTCGACCCTTCTGACATGGCCAATTACAGACCAATCTCATATCTCCCGCCTCTTTGAAGCTGCTTGAAAAAGTTGTCGCAGCTCAACTTTAATCGTATTTGTCATCTCATAACCTC
Source organism: Sinocyclocheilus anshuiensis (assembly GCF_001515605.1). Lineage (NCBI taxonomy): Eukaryota > Metazoa > Chordata > Actinopteri > Cypriniformes > Cyprinidae > Sinocyclocheilus > Sinocyclocheilus anshuiensis. The sequence continues at coordinate 125,659 of NW_015542367.1, read as the reverse complement.
TATAAATGTTTCCAATCCGGCTTTCGCACACTCTCCAAAGCACTGAGACAGCACTTCTTAAGGTCGTCAATGACCGCCTTATGGCCACTGACTCAGGCTCCATTAGCATTTTAATTCTGTTAGACCTTTCCTCTGCTTTTGACACAATCTCTCACAGTATTCTCATCCCACGACTCCCTGCTCTTGGTATTTCTGGAACTGCCCTATCCTGGTTCACTTCCAACCTATCTGACCATCATCATTACATCTCTATCCGCCAGGCTAAGTCCACTACTGCCCCTGTCTCACACGGTGTTCCCCAGGGTTCTGTTCTTGGTCCTTTACTGTTCATCATCTACATGCTCCCATTAGGTAACATTATACGTCATCATGGCTTCAGCTTTCATTGCTATGCAGACGACAAACGACTCTATATCCATTCTCAACACAATTCTCCTTTTCCCACCAACTCCATATTGGCTTGTATTAATGATATACAAGTTTTCCCAAGTGCTATTCTGCATGTGTTCAGTTGTGCTAGCAGTAAAGTCAAATAACACAATATGAAAAGAGACCTGAAAGAGGATGACATGAGAAAACGAGATCGCTTATTACATTCAGACTGATTCATCTGCTGAAGATAAAACCATCACACATAAAGACACGAGCAGATGAGGATGTCATTCATGAGCTCAACATTCATCCAAAAACATCCAGTAAGAATGTGGAATATGATTGGATAAATACACTGGAAGATGATTATAACAAATCTGACACTTCCCACACAATTATTCAGGAAGATGACTGAAGCCAGTCGACGGTCAGTTCTCACAGTCTGGATGTAATTTTCTTAAATCATTACTGTGGAATAGCATTTCATAAAACGCTGCCAGAGATCAATCTGCTCCCATCATGAGGCTGAAAACTCATAATTAAACTTCTAATTCCCAGCCAGTTTTCATTTCACAGTCCGAGCTTTAACTGAGCTGTTATTGCGGGAAGGACTTCAGAGCCGGAGATCTCACAGAATCACATTCATCTGATTTAATAACCCAGCTTACAGTATATTCCTCATAGCAGCGCGCTGATGAGAGCGAGATCAGCAATGAGAAAGTAAACGCAACGCAGATGGAAAAATATCCGCAAACTGACAACTGTGATTATTGGAAGAAAACGGGCCGAAAGTAAATATTTACTCCAGTTTCAACATTCGTCTCTGAACGCTTTCATTTGCTTCGTGCTGTGAGATGCTGTTTAGCCGCTTTTAGCCGTCTGTTTCAGTAAATGTTCACTTTAATTTATGCAGTGATTAATTCATTTATTTATCTGGATGTAATTTCAGAGGATCTGCTTAAACAGACGGGTCATTGTGCCGAGCGCTTGACATTCACATCGCTTTAATCAAACTGATACACGTTGTTACAATGCTAAACAGAGCTCTAGTCACACACACACACACACACACACACACACACAAAACACTTGTACACACATACAACATATTTTGTATAATTATATAATAATTATTGATGGTAATAATAATAATAATACATACATATATAATTATTATAATTAAAGATAATATATATATATAACTATTATAAT
>NW_015542367.1:100583-124013 GCF_001515605.1 Sinocyclocheilus anshuiensis | reverse complement strand
CCTCTCTCTCACACACACACACACACACACACACACACACACACACACACACACACACACAGGAGCGTATCGCTCTCCATCTGAAAGTCACCTGAGAAAACAAGCAGCTCATTTGTAACGGTCTGACGGAGCCGCGGCTCTGAAATCATCCAGTCTGGAGCTGATAAAAGCCGCTGCTCTCTACAGATGTTCAGACGCACAGATCGACTACAAAACACCATAGAAACACACAGGAAGACGCGCTCGCTCTGATCAGCAGACCGGACATGCTGGGAACACATGTGAAGGGCTGCGGGGTCAAACCAGGGGTCACGTGCAAGGACCTGTGTGAGGACGGGCATGAGCGAATATGAACCTCAGTATCATTGATCTAATATTATAGTTATTGCTGATATTTTGAATTAGAATTCATTTTTATATTTCAGCTTAATTTCAGTTAAATTTGTAGTAATTTTTTGTCACTTATTTTAAAATGTCTACATAGTTTTTATTTGTTACTTTAAGTTAATTTAGTTTTAGCTAGACACGATTATAGTTTTTGTTAATATTTTGAATTCGACTTTACTTTTATATTTTCTGTTTTTCACTTTAATTTTAGTAAAGGTTTTTTCGACCTTTTAATATGCTGATATATTTTTTATTTATTCGTTTATTTATTTTTAGCTGGATATACGATAATAGTTTTTGTTAATATTTTAAATTAGATTTTATTTTTAGATTTTCAGTTTTAACTTACGTTTTAGTGAACGATTTCGGTTTAAAGTTCAAGTAATTTTTTAATATTTTTATTTTTAAATATGTCTATATAAATTTAATTTACATTTTTTAGCTACATATGCTTTTAGAGTTGTTGTTTAAATTAGATTTTATTTTTTATTTATTCAATTTTATTGTAATTTTAGTCAAAGTATTAATATTTTTTTAATTAATTATTATTATAAAGTTTTTTGTTATTTTTATTTTCAAATATGTCTATATATATATATATATATATATATATTAATTATTAGTTCAATATAGTTTTATTTATTAGTTCAAGTTAAACTAAGCAAAAATCAGAAATGTTGCCTTGGCATCAAGCTTAAATAAAATAAAAAAATTATATAAAAACAAAATAATTTTAACAAAATAAATTTAATATTTTATTTCAGTTTATTTTGTTTCAAATAATGAAAATGTGTTTATGGTTTTAGTGTTATTTAACAATGATAACCTTGGTAAGACAAACCTCTCTTTTCTGTATTTAGTTTATCAAGTCAAGCATCACTGTTACTAGCACTCATAGTGCTCAACCACCCTAGCAACCACATAACATCACCCTGGCAACCATCCTAGTGTCGTGGCTGTGAGTTATGCATGTTCAGACAGCGCTCACGTTTCTGTGTAAATCTAGTTGACCGTCACAGGTCTCTGTGGTTTGGTTCTTTGTGCTGCGGGGCGTCTGACCCAGCGGATGTGGGGTCATTGTTCCCCTCAGAGATCAGGAGATGCGTGACTGACCCCTGCGCCGCAGGTCACCGCCGGAGAGACGGACACACTCCGCTACACCTCAAAGAAACTGCTGGAGTACAATGAGACGCCTCCTCATTAATATTCATGAGCCTCATACAGCCAGTGAAATCAAAACTAGAGTTCTGTGTCTTTTAGTTCATATCTGCAGTTTTGAGCTCATCTGTATAATAGCGCACTACTAAAAAGATGGGATATACTTTCAGCAGAATTATATAATAAAATCTGCATTTAAAATGTTTTAGTGTCTTTGGAGAAAATCTGCACTTCATAAAGTGCAATTCTAGCATATATCATATTTTATTGAATTACTTCGTACCATTCAAAACATTTGAGATGTTTTCTAAAGAAGTTATCAAGGCTGTATATATTTGATCAAAAATACAGTAAAATTCTGAAATATTATCAGAATTTAAAATATTTGTTTTCTATGTGAATATCTGTTAAACTGTACTTTATTTCTGTGATGCGCAGCTGTATTTTCAGCATCATTACTCCAGTATTCAGAGTCACATGATCTTCAGAAATCATTCTAATATTCTAATATGCTAATATAAATAAACATTTCTGATTATTATCAATGTTGAAAACAGCTGTGCTGCACAATATTTTTGTGGAAACTGTGATACATTTTATTTTTCAGGATTCACAGATGAATAGAAAGTTAAAAAGAACAGCATTTATTTGAAATAGAAATCTTCTGTAACATTATAAACGTCTTTACTGTTACTTTTGATCAATTTAATGCATTCTTGATGAATAAAAGTATACATTTATTTTCACTTTGGCCCTAAACTTTGAATGGTAGTGTACATTATAATAGACAAGCTTAAAATGTGCAGAATTTTGAGAGGAAGCATAATAATACATAAATCAAAAGAAACACTGCATGTGAGTATAATCCACTTTTCTTCATATTTCCCCCCCTCAATTTTGTATATGCAATGTCTAAACTTATGGCAATCTGATCGAATAATGAATCAGAAATGTAAAAAGAAAAAAAACTAAAAATCTCTATTTTGAAACATTTATAATAAAGCAGAAAACCGGATGCAACTCAAATGCAATGTAATTAAGTCATGTAACAAGCATACTACTGTTTGTAATGTTTATTATGGAATAATTCTTACTGTTTAAAAAATACTAGTCAGCGCACATTGCATTCATCAAAAAGTAGTGAGCTAGTATTCTGTTCTGAACACAACCTCCGACTGGACTAGAATGAGAATGTGCTTGCTGTTAAATTATAGATATCACCTGCACTAGGAATAGTAAATATTGCTGTGTCAGAGTCTGTGCTCGTACAAACACTCATTTCATTCACCAACCATCAGCTGATAGCAAAGAGGCCTTCATCATTACCTTCATCCACGACACAAGCCGGCAAGAGTCAGGCTTAAAAATAAAGGTTACAAAAGGAGGTCTGACACCAACCGAGGCGTGGGAGCAGACGCTCTCATGATCATGCTCACAACAGCTCTCTGAGAGATTGATGCGGAAGTCAAGAAATTGTTGAATAGTCTTTATTTTTTTATTAAAAAAAAAAAGAAAAAAAAAAAATTCTGAGGAAAAAAACATTGTCCAATGAAATGCAATTCTTGCATTTTATCACATTGAATTTTGCACCATTTACCACTGTTTTACTTTTATATACACTACCATTCATTGCCAAAGAAGAATATTTTAATTATCTAAAGAACCTTTTTTCCCCCACTATAAAGAACCTTGATGTTCAAAATTCTTCACTGAACCATCAATGCCAATAAACAATCTTTAATTATATGTGAACAGTGGAGTTTGACTCATGAACAAACCGATTCCTTGTAAAGAATCAGTCAAAAAGACTCTCAGAGTCAAACTCACAATCTGAATCGGTCTGATGACTACGTCTGACTCACGGACAAATGACTCTCTAACCGATTCACTGTAATCAATCAGTTAAAAAGATTCACAAACAGCCTCAAACTCACTATCTGAATCAGTCTAATGACACTAAACTCTTAAAAATAAAGACTCCAAAAGGGTTTTTGCAATGATTCCAAAAAAAGAATCTTTCAGTGAACAGCTTCTTAGTGTGAAGAACATTTTAATAATCGCAAAATTATTTTTTCACCATAAAGAACCTTTTGTTGCAAGTGGAAAGGTTCCATGGATGCTAAAGGTTCTTTATGGAACCAAATGAAGAACTTTTATTTTTAAGAGTGTAAATCTATTGGTCTCAAATACAAATATGTCAACACGGGGGGGAAAAAAACGGTGCTCATCAAAACAATAAATGAGGTCTTTACACAGCAAATGTAAAAAGATAAAGATGCAAAGTTCTTTTGAGTGACAGCGGCAATTGATTCGCAGCAGGAATCGTTCACATCACAGAGATTAGCATGTGTACATTACAAGCCTGGAGTTCAGCAGAAGATCCAAATGATCTCGTGCACCAACTCCGTCTTAGTCAAAACGCAGCGAGAGAAGCCATTTCCAGCCCAGCGTGCTAATGAAGCGCTATTACACTCCACTGACACATTTAACACGACGAATGAGGGTCATTTACGAGTCGCCTTGTTTCACTCGTTTCCTTTTATCACTCGACTCACTCTACAAACTGACAGAGCGAAAGATTCCCCATCAAACTTCAGAGAGAGAGTCTAATAAACGCGCGGCTCAGCGGTGGGTAAATGCCGCGGATAAAAGCTGATTCTGGGTCTCGCACACGCAGCGGGTGGTTTCCATCAGGTCCATTAGGGTCGGTCCAATTCTGCAGGAGTTTGTCTGAACTTCAGATGATCACAGACGGGAAACGGCGAGCGAAAGGCAGATCAGATGATCAGTGGAGCCGTGCCTAAAGGACTTTAGGTGATATTGTGAGAGGAGCTCTAGCGAGGAGAAACCAGCGTGTGGATTAGAGACGAATGCAGCGGAGGAAGCCGGGTCAAAACCTCAATAGAAGCTCCTGGAAATCATAATGAGACTTTGACCCAGATTACACGGCCGGCACTCTGAGCATTTACACAAAGAGCATCACGCTAGCAAAGCAGGAGAGCAAAGCCTCTCAACGCTTAAAAACATCTCAGAGAGCGCTCCTCACAAACCTCAGACAACATCAACCTCATCCTACAAACCTCATGCTATTCATGAACAAATCTGTATAAAATCGTAAAGAAAAAGTGAATATTTAATGTCTGAAAGCTTGCATCATAACTTAAATGTATACAATATATAAACTACAGTATACAATTTAAAAAGACAGAGTTGGTGGTATATATATATATATATATATATTATTTTTTTTTACGTTAGAAATTAACACTTTTATTCACCAAGGATGCATTAAATTGATCTAAAGTGATGTTAAAATAGATTTCCATTAATTAGAAAGCATTTTTTAAAATGAGAAGTGAATACTTTGATTCAACAAGGCCACATTAAATTGCTCAAAGGTGACAGTAAAGACATTGGTAATGTTAAAATATATTTCTATTAATTAGAAATTACTTTTTAAATGAGAAATTAATACTTTGATTCATCAAGGATGCATTAAATTGATCAAAAGTGACAGTAAATACATTTATAATGTTGCAAAATATTTCTATTTCAAATAAATGCAGTTTTTTTGAACTTTCTATTCATCTGTGAATCCTGAAAAATAAAATGTAGCACCGTTTGCACAAAAATATCGGGCAGCACACCTGTTTTCAACATTGATAATAACCAGAAATGTTTCTTGAGCAGCAAATCAGAATATTAGAATGATTTCTGAAGATCATGTGACACTGAAGACTGGAGTAATGATGCTGAAAATACAGCTGCGCATCACAGAAATAAATTACAGTTTAACAGATATTCACATAGAAAACAGCTGTTTTAAAGTGCAAAAATACTTAATATTTTTGTACAGTATTTTTGATCAAATAAATGCAGCCTTAGTGAGCAGAAGAGACTTCTTTCTAAAACATTAAAAAGGACGATCAGGATGCTTTAGTGGTGTTTAAAAGAGCAGAATATTCTGCTAAACATCTGCTTTAGTGCTCCACAGAAGAAAAAAATGATGACAGCATGTTTATTTTTGGATGAACTGTCTCTTTAAAGTCTATCTGATAAAGAGACATGCACTGCATCACGTCTTGGAGAGCGTCGCTGGAAGATAAAGAAAACAATCATTCAGATATTAGTTACAGATTCACAGGGAGGGACTGGTCTTTGCGTGAGAAGACATGAGACAGAAGACACTGTTTGCTCAGGATTCAGTCCAGACAAGAGAAAACTGCTGCGGTCATTACAGGAGAAACACAGATCCAGCTCACACTCATCCTCACATCTTTATCTCGTTTCCCTGCCAGTTTTCTTTCCCTTTTCTCCTCATCAGCGCCTGCATATTGAGTTACAGGATCTCTGATGATTATTGGCAGAAGTCAAACAAACTGATTCTGATTATAATGATGTTTGTAGATAAAAAACATGATGAAATGAGATCAGGGATGACAACTGGGATAAACGCTCATGGAAATAAAGAATTACACTGAATTAAAATAATCTGAATGAATGAGAGACTACAGAAAAACACTAAAGGTTAATCTGATACAGATTATGCATAATAATATCTGACATCTGTCTAGTTCAGTTCAGGATTCTGACCGGAAAAAATACATGAAAAAGACTTTGTTTTACTCTCACAGACAAACTTTTTAGTCATAGTACAACAAAATGAAGCTCAAATGATGCACATTTATGTGTGTAATTGATGGATTTTTTTCCACAGAGGATGATGGGAAATGTAGTGTTTTACTTTAAATGCTGACGTTATTCTTTAAAGGGATAGGTGACCCAAAATTATTATTCTGTCATCATTTACTTAATTTCGTGCCGTTCCAAATATGTATGACTTTGTATTTTCTGCAGAACATAAAAGATATTTTGAGAAAGGTGTGTTTTTTTATTTTTTATTTTTGGCCATACAGTGAAAGTCAATGGGGTATGGAAGCTTGTTTCTGCCACTGAATAAAAACTATATTGATAATTGCGACTTTTCTCTTACATTTCTGACTTTTTCTCACAGTTGCGAATTTACATACAATTGTAAGAAAATATCAGAATTGTGAGATGACTTTTTTCCACAGAATTTGACTTTTTAACTTGCAATTGTGAGTTTATATTAGGGCTGCACGATAAATCGCATGCGATATTTAATGGGCATCTTGTCAGAAAGCCGGTTCTGTAATCAGCGGTAAATCTCCATCACCTGCGGGCTTTCACATTGAGCAGCATTAACTACACAGAGCCGTTGTTCACTGACGAGCTGCGCAAAAAATCGCGCGAATATGAACGTGGTTTAGCGCAGCTCGTCAGTGACACCTGCGGGCTTTCACATTGAGCAGCATTAACTACACAGAGCCGTTGTTCACTGACGAGCTGCGCTAAACCACGTTCATATTCGCGCGATTTTTTGCGCAGCTCGTCAGTGAACAACGGCTCTGTGTAGTTAATGCTGCTCAATGTGAAAGCCCGCAGGTGATGGAGATTTACCGCTGATTACAGAACCGGCTTTCTGACAAGATGCGCATTAAATATCGCATGCGATTTATCGTACAGCCCTAGTTTATATCTCACAATTCAGAGAAAAAAAGTCAGAATTGTGATATATTAACTCTGGAAAAAAAAAGAAGAAAAAAAGGTAGAATTCTGAGTTTACATTATGCAATTCTGAGCAAAAACGTCAGAACTGTGAGATAAAAAGTCACAATTACCTCTTTTTTTATATTGTTTTTTTTTTTTATCGTGTGACAAAAACGGGTTTACATATTAAGGTCAAATGTTGTCTGGTTCTAGAAAATATCTTCTTTTATTGCTCCGGCTCAGAGATGAACAGGTTTAGTTGGTTAAAGACATTTAAAGACTTTCATTCTTTTCATGCTAAAATAAATCAGATTAAATCAACTCAAAAGGAACGAATTCTCATGTGATTTACAACAAAAAGAGACTGTGTATTTGTGTGTGTGATAAATGCACTTATACTACTGTCTCAGAGCTAATCTGAGTAACTAAAGCCTCTGAAGTCAATTAATGAACACGCACACACAAATGAAGAAACATACAGTGAAACACACACACTTTAAACTGCATATGATAGCCCACACTGCCAGTCTGCTGTCTCTGTCTTTCTGTCTGTTTGAGTCTCGTCCTGCAGTGATCTGATCAGGGATCAGTGGCGGTGATGGTCAGCGGTAAAAGCTCCACAGGAAACAGTCATTGATTTACGCCGGCCATCCTGATGTGCGCTGGGTTACTGCACTCCAGCACAATCCCGCTGCATCTTCACCATAAATTTAAAACTCATTACATTAATGGAGTCCATTCTGAGAGAGAGCAGAGACCCGCCACAACATATCCATCTATCTGCAACATAGCAACCACTCACAACACCATCGCAACCTCCTAGCAACCATGCGGAACACTCTAGTAACCTTATAGCAACTACATAGCAACCTTCTAACAACAGCAGTACAACACCCCAGTAACTATCTTGGAATGTTGCGACCACCCAAAACACCATCATAACCTCCTATCAACCATGCGGAACACCCTAGTAACCGTACAGTAACCACATAGCAACTACATAGCAACCTTCTAACAACAACAGCACAACACCCCAGTAACTATCTTGGAATGTGGCAACCACCCAAAACACCATTGCAACCTCCTAGCAACCATGCAGAACACCCTAGTAACCATACAGTAACCACATAGCAACTACATAGCAACCTAATAACAACAACAGCATAACACCCCAGTAACTATCTTGGAATGTTGCAACCACCCAAAACACCATCGCAACCTCCTAGCAACCATGCGGAACACCCTAGTAACCGTACAGTAACCACCTTCTAACAGCAACATAAAAACAGCCTAGTAACAATCTTGCAATGTAGCAATCACTCAGTACACCATGGCAACCATGCTGAACACCCTAGCAACCTATATTGCAACCTTCTAACAACAACACAGAACACCCTAGTAGCTGTCATCTTGGAATGTAGCCATCACCCAGAACACCATAGCAACCTTCTAGCAACCATGCTCAACACCCTAGTAATCATTCAGCAACAACTTAGCAATCTTCTGACAACAACAGCACAAAACCCCAGTAACTACCCTGGAATGTAGTGACCTCCCAAAACACCATAGCAACCTCCTAGTAACTATGCTGAAGACCTTAGTAACCACACTGCAACCACCTAGCAACCTTCTAACAACACATAATACCTCAGTAACTCTCTTGCAATATCATAGCGACCGTCTAACAACACTGAATGCCCCATAATTATCTTGCAATGTCATAGAAACCACCCAGAACACCATAGCAACCTTCTAGTAACCATGCTGAACACCCTAGTAAAAGCATAGCAACCACCTAGCAACTGCACAACAACCTTCTAACAACAGCACAAGACTCCAGTAACTATCTTGAAATGCAGCTGCATAGCAAACATCTAGCAACACCCCAGAATACCCTAGCAACCACCCAGTACACCCTTGCAACCTTCTAGAAATGCCCTTACAATGACACAGAATACCATAGCAACCACACAGCAATCTATTAACTGGCTCTTTGTCTGCATGGCCTTCAAACCTTCAAACTTCCAGCTTGTTGATCACTCACACAGAAAACAGACCCGATCAGCTCAACTGATTACGTCCTGTCAGGCTTTCTAACGGTGTATCTGCAGGTCACTGTCAGGATATTTTAAAGGAGACATCGGATGCAAAATTCACTTTTACATGATGTTTGCATATAATGTGTCTTAGCAGTGTGTGGACACAACCACCCAACAATGATAAAAATCCATTCACTCCTTTTTTATAATCCCCAAAAACCTAAACAGTCTCAATTATCAAGCCATTTTGATTTTCTGAGCAGTATGATGTCATACAGCTCAGGCCCCGCCCACGATCGCTGACAGACTGTCCTGTATTAGCATATCCCCGCCCTCTGTCAGTTGTGTTCAAGGCAGGTTTTGGTAAAAAGTTCAAACTCAAGGAAGGATCAGTATCCACTGTTCGTGATCCAGCTACTGCACCTCCAGAAGAAGTAAGTCTCACACTTTATATTTTTTATGATTATTTGCAAATCGCCTGTCCTCTTCCATGGAAGAGAGGGGCGGGGTGAGCAGCAGCTCATTAGCATTTAAAGAGACATGCACCGAAACGGCTCGCTGGGAATAGAGCAGGTAAAAAGGGTGTTGTATTACACGACCATTGAGGAATTTTAACCAAAGTATGTTACAGACATTTCATGAAGACCCTAAAGAATGTCCCCTTTAACATTTGAATGCTGAACTTACATTATCTGACAGATTTCACCGTTTATTGTGTCTAAGCAGAATAAAACAATTTTATTGTTTATATGTTTGTTTTCATTAATCTATCAGCCAATCCACACGTCCCATCTCATCACTCAATCCGTCAAGCACAAATGTGACTCAAAGATCCAAATACAATCACTATTTTCATCTTCATAATATCTTACACATGATGTCCTGGTCTTGTTTTCCTCCTGCAGTCTATAGGCTATTAAAGGGTTGCATCCATCCACTTACATAGACAAAACAAATATTATATTATCACTGAAGACCAGTGACAGCCACACCCTGATATAAAACAAGAGCTGGAGAAAGAGACAGAGAGAGAAGGAGGTAGGTAGAGAGCAAGTCTGCCCCCTTGTGAGGGACACTGACCCAATCAAATGCCACCAGCACAACAACAGATCATGAGACTGAAACAAGCTGACTACAATACAGCATATTCATGAGGGACGTTAATATTCATATACAAACCAAAGAAAGTAACATACTCGCACAGGAAAATGTATGATAGTAAAATTATAGTGGAGAGGAAGAAAACACCTAGGAAACCACACCCTGCAACCACACAGTAACACACTAATATACACTGAAAACTGCTTAATCACCCAAAACACCCCAGCAACCTTCTAGATACAGTAATATACACTCAAAACCCTTTAACAACCCCCCAATCACCCTAGCAACCACATAGTAATGCAACAAAATATAATCTGAACCCCTTAACAACCACATAGCTTATAGAACATCTTGGCAACCACATAGCAACACACTAATATTCTCAAAACCTCTTAACAACCCCCTAAAACACCCTAGCAACCATATATCAACACACTAATATACACTGAAAACCGCTTAACCACCCCAAACACCCCAACGACCTCCTATATAGTCGCCATAGTAATATACACTCAAAACCTCTTAACCACAAAACACCCTAGCAAAATCCTAGCAACACTAATATACACTCAGAGCCCCTTAACAACCATCAAAACACCCTAGCCACCTCCTAGCAACACTAATATACACTCAGAGACCCTTAACAACCCTCAAAAAAACTTAGCAATCTCCTAGCAACACATATATAAACGCATAGCCCCTTAACAACCATCAGAACACCCTAGCAACCTCCTAGCAACACTAATATACACTCAGAGCCCCTTAACAACCCTCAAAACACCCTAGCAACCACATAGCAATGCAACAAAATACAATCTGAACCCCTTAGCAACCACATAGCTTACAGAACATCTTGGCAACCACATAGCAACACAATAATATACACTCAAAACCCCTTAACAACCCTCAATACACCCTAGCAACCACATAGCAATGCAACAAAATTTGAGATGATAGTATGCTGATTTAGTTACTGCTTTGACATGACTACTGAAACTAAGGTCTGTCTCCAGAATCACACCAAGATTCCTGACTTGATTTTTAGTTGTTAGACCCCTAGAGTCAAGGTATGCATTCACCTTGAGAACTTCATCTTTGTTTCCAAATGCAATGACTTCAGTTTTTTCCTTGTTTAACTGAAGAAAGTTCTGGCACATCCAACTGTTAATTTCATCAATGCATTGGCAGAGGGAGTCAATGGGGCTGTAGTCATTTGGCGATAAGGCTAGGTAAATCTGGGTATCATCAGCATAGCTGTGATAGGCAATTTGGTTCTTTCTCATTATTTGATTTAGTGGGAGCATATACAGGCTAAACAAGAGCGGTGCAAGAATTGAGCCTTGTGGGACTCCGCATGTCATGGACGTCCACTTAGACTTATGCTCTCCTATACTCACATAATAACCTCTCCCTTCTAAGTATGACCTGAACCATAGAATATCTTAGCAAACTCCAACAACACTAATATGTACTCAAAACCCCTTAACAACCACCCAAAACATACTAGCAACCACACAGCTAGTAGAACATCTTAGCAACCACAGATCAACACATTAATATACACTCAAAACCCCTTAACAACCACCCTAGCAACCACACAGCAATGCAACAAAATACAATCTGAACCTCTTAGCAACCATCACAACTCCCTAGCAACTACACAGCTTGTAGAACATCTTGGCAACCACATAGCAACATGCTAAATCACTCAGAAAGCAGCAGATAAGAACCACTGAGATTTTCTTGAAGAAAAAAAAAAACTCGTTTTATTAAGCAATTAATTAAACGTTTTGATTAACTCATGACTTTTCCATCAAGCTTTTGATGGTAAGACAGCGAGATCTACATTTGATAAACGTGTCCTGAATCTCAGCAAGCATCAGGAAACATGAATGCTCTGGAGATGACAGGCTTTAATCATAACGTCAGATCTGTTTGTCACGCTGGATGTGTCTTTATGAAAAAAGCAAATAAAGTATATCAGCGCATGAAAGAGGAATTCATGTAATTTGTGGTATTTAAAAAAAGAACATGGTTCTCCATCCAAATCAGATCACAGTTCTATTAAAACAGAAAGTGGAGTTGAAGGGAAAACACAAGCACACAGAGATGAATAATGGAAGGAGAAGGTTAATGAAACACAGGAGCAGGAGATGCAGAATTCGACGGATGGGAGCACGCCGATGAGATGGTCACGGCTAATTTGAGGAAGACCTTCTGGATCTACTACACGCAGACCTGCTGGATAAATTGTCACTTATGATCCTGCTTGCCATGAAAAATGAACTTGCTCAGAGGGGAAAGAAAACAACATGTGGTCATGAAACGTCTCCTGTCTGACCTCCTCATCCCACCGCAAGACACGTGACTGCTGCGATCAGCCACGGCAAGCAAGCAAACAAACAAACAAACAAGCAAACAAGCAAGCACGCAAGCAAGCAAACAAACAAACAAGCAAGCAAGCAAGCAAGCAAGCAAACAAACAAGCAAGCAAACAAACAAACAAGCAAACAAACAAACAAACAAGCAAACAAACAAACAAGCAAGCAAGCAAACAAACAAGCAAGCAAGCAAACAAACAAGCAAGCAAACAAACAAACAAGCAAACAAACAAACAAACAAACAAACAAACAAGCAAACAAGCAAACAAACAAGCAAGCAAGCAAACAAGCAAGCAAGCAAACAAACAAGCAAGCAAACAAACAAACAAACAAACAAAAACAAACAAGCAAGCAAGCAAGCAAACAAGCAAGCAAGCAAGCAAGCAAACAAACAAGCAAGCAAACAAACAAACAAACAAGCAAGCAAGCAAACAAACAAACAAACAAGCAAGCAAACAAATCACTCACTAAAACAGTGTGGATTATCTGCTGTTTTGCACTGAAAATAGCTTTGAATGCTGGCATGGAGCTAAATAAACCAACAACTATTTTTATTTATCTTTTTCTGTATTATTTTTTACAACACTATTTTACCCTAAAAATAGTTCTTAAGTCTGACTTCCGTACTTTTATTTTAATAAAAAAGACAAAAAGCTTTTTTATGGGGTAAATTAAAACATAAATTGTTTGTCTCATTTGAATGAAAATTCTAAGACTGACTTAAATAGATAAAAAATATTTAATATCAAGTTGTTTTTTTTCATGAAAATAGCTTTGAACACTGGAATGGTGATAAAACAAACAAATGGAGTCTGACTTCCAGAATTTTTATTCAAATTGGACAAAAAACTTTTTACGAAGTAAAACACTTTATATGAAATGTTTCATATCGTTTTTGTTTTTTTTTTTAAACACATTTACATTTGTTTTTTTTACATGAAAATAGCTTTGAATGTTGGAATGGTGCTAAAATAAACAAAAAAAATTACTTTTTTTAAAAAATTTTTAACAACACTATTTTACCATAGAAATAGTATCTAATGAAGTTTGACTTCAGAATTTTTATTCAAATTGGACAAAAAACTTTTTACGACGTAAAACACTTTATATGAAATGTTTCATATCGTTTTTTTTTTTTTTTAAACACATTTACATTTGTTTTTTTTTGTTTTTTTTACATGAAAATAGCTTTGAATGCTGGAATGGTGCTAAAATAAACAAAAAAAAATTACTTTTTTTTTTTTTTTTTTTTAACAACACTATTTTAGCATAGAAATAGTATCTAATGAAGTTTGACTTCTGGAATTTTTATTCAAATTCAACCAAAACTTTTTTAAGCAGTACAACACTTTATATGAAATGTGTAATGTCTCATGTGAATAAAAATTCTAAGACGACTAATAAAATTAGTGCTGCAAAAAAACAAAAACAAATTAAACATTTCATATAAGATTTTTACCATGTACAATTAATACGAGCAGCTCTTATTAAACTGCATTTACCGCGGCTTAAACTTTCCTTTCAGCCAGTATTTATCAGCAGAGTACATAAAGAGAGAAGGAAGCACATCACCTTCAATCCCTTAAAAGCAGCTGACGAGCTTCTGGAGGAACTTCACTGCGAGATGAAGCTCTTAAAACAATAAAAACACAGTCTTTCCTTTCAAATATTAAGAGCAATTAGTGCCGAGGAGAGAAAGAGCTTGTGTTTATGGGCAGATGAAGGGAGTATGGTGCTAATGTTGAGATAAACACACACAGAGAGGCAGTAAAACTCATTAGGAAGGACTTGTAAAGCGGCAGAGGTGAGCAGGACGCTGCTGACAGTGACGCACAATTCAATTCAATTTAATGCACAATTGTTGCATCAGTCATTTTAAACATTTGCTGAGCTTTATATTCCTGGCAGCCAAAACAAGAGCGTCAGACGGCGAGAGCACGTTAACACATAAATCAGGACCTTGTAGGTGCTTTACACACCATTACACACACCGCAAAACGGCCGCTGACTTTTGCTAAGGTAAATATTTTAGCACCGTGTCCGTCCGTGTTTAATTAATGCAGCAGGAGTGAAGAAAGTCTGTGCACTTAAACTGAACAAATACTGTGGACGTTATTCATCGAACACAGTAATGAATTGTGTTAGTAACCGGATCAACAACAGAATATTTCTTCTGCATTGGGAAATGCATCTTATATAAACACTGACTTTAATGAAGGCCATTCATTAATGTACGGATGACATGATTCAGTACAGACAGGACTAATTCTGCCATCATGTCATTTTAAAACTTGTATGACTTTATTTCTTTATAAATAATGATGTATTGAATAATGCACTCTTCTCCTAAACGCAAATAATGGATTGGTTGCTTATATAATAAAAGAGAATGGTTGACTATATATAAAAATTAAAAGTTACATTAATAAAAATCATAATTTATTATGCAATTTATATTTTATATTATTTTTTTTCTTTTTAATTATTATCTAAATATCAAAAAATACCTAAAATATGAATGACCAAAAATGAATCATATATAAATCATAAATATATAATTCAAAATTAAATTCAGTAAAATTAGGTAAATTATATTTTACACTGATTATTTTATTGTTAATTAATTGTTTCATTATATATATATATATATATATATATATATACAGTGGTGTGAAAATTGATATAGAGTCTTATATCTAAAAAAAAATAGCATATATATATATATATATATATATATATATATATATAGTTTACAGTTAATGTATGCAGCTGACAGTAACTTACTGTATATTCATAGGATGCAGAATTTTAATTCCAATTTGAATGTAAGTACAATCAAAATGAACTTAAATTCAAAGAAAGCCATATAACTGCAATTTTCACCTAGAAAAACAACATTTGTCAAACAAACTCTGAATGCTGAAAAAACTTTCAGAAAACAGTGTTTGAAAAAACATTCAAAATGAATAAAGTTAATATTTATTATTAATTATTTTATTTTTGTATTAAAATAAATGAGATGCAATATTTGATTTAGAGGTCAATTTTCAGTGAATAGTAAGTTCAGTTTACAGTTACTGACAGTCACTTCTATTCTCTTGAAAAAATTCATGCAGGTTTGCAACAACATGAGGGTTAGAAAACGATGACAGAATCTGTTTGGCTGATCTATCCCTTTAAGAGATGAAGAAACATGACATAAGAAACAGTCTTATCGGTTCTCCTGCAAACAGAAAGATGAATCTTAGGAGTTTGACCCGTTTACAAGCCGTCAGAAATCTGGACATAATTCTTGTGTGATTAACGGTCAGATCCGGTGAAGAGGCTGATGGTTTGCGACCTTGCAGAAGACGTTCTATACCGTTAAATCCCACGACTGCTTCACATAGAGGACCGTAAGTCCAGCGTTTCATATCAATGCACATGCATTTTCAATTCATTAGCTTACAGTTTTATTCCTAACCCTTCAATGCAAACAGAATGTGTTCAAGCCTTCAGATCAGGCAGAGCACATGCTGCACATTTCATGGACTTCAGCGGATCTCGGTGAATTTAAATGCAGGAAAGCGCCACAATGTTCCTTGAATTTAATGATATTGGCCGCACTTCTGATTCCTGTTGGTTTTCTCCCTCCATCAGGGATTTCCCGCTCCACCAACGCATTTGCATTCAATTACAAAATAAAAAAAAAAGGATCGAGAGAGCACAATGACTACAACGCCATTGTAAATTGTTTCCTGCGTTCGCAATGCAAATCCAAATGAGGCCATGTGGAAACACTTTCCACCTTTACTGTGAACCTTCAGACTGGCAGAAATCTGCCCTGCTGCTCCATGAGAAAAACTACAGTAGTTGGCTGGAATGGGTCTATATTTCATGAACGGTAGTTTAATGAACAATATCTAAGGAGCAGAAAGCAAATCCAAATGAGGCCATGTGGAAACACTTTCCACCTTTACTGCGAACCTTCAGACTGGCAGAAATCTGCCCTGCTGCTCCATGAGAAAAACTACAGTAGTTGGCTGGAATGGGTCGATATTTCATGAACGGTAGTTTAATGAACAATATCTAAGGAGCAGAAATGTGTTATGTTCAGAACTGAACTGAGAATTACTTTTATTGTTCCAGTTTAGCTCCTGATTTGAATCGGATATGAATTGTGGCAACAAGACGCAGAAATTTTTATTCAAATTTGAAGTTAAGGAATTAGAATCAAAATGAATTTAAACTGAAAGAAAATCATAGAACTGCAATTTTCACCTAGAAAAACATAATGTGTTAAGATAATCTGCGAATGTTTTGGGAATTTTTTTTTTTTTTACTTGAAATTTGAATGTTTATTGGATGGATGGATAGAGCTCCCCCACCCGCAAAATAGCTTTGAATGCATGGAGCTAAGATAAACAATCAAACTACTATTTTTATTTGTCTTTTTTTTCTATTTTCTGTATTATTTTTACAACACTATTTTACCCTGGAATAGTTTAAATGTCTGACTTCTATAATTTTTATTAAAACTGGGCATAAAAATTTGTGTTTACAGTTTTAAAGATGTTTTAAATGTTTAATGTCTTATTTTAATTACAAAAATATATATTTTATTACTTATCTACTTTTTTTATAAAAAAAAAAAAGTTTTTTTTTTTTTTTTTAAGCATGAAAATAGCTTTGAATGCTGGCATGTTACTAAAACAAAACAAATTACAACACTATTTTTATTTCTCATTTTCTCTATTTTACCCTAAAATAGTATCTAATATGGAGCCAGATCGGCCTCAAAAATAATACATTTATAAAACAGCATCGAAATCGTTGTTTTACTGATTGTTTATCGCCCATTCATCCTGTGATTACTAAAGTGTTCCTACAAACACCAGTTATAATATAAGAAAGCTGGCGTGGACTAACAACTTTGTAACACTGCACACTTAATTAACTAAAACGCCATCAGATAAAAAAACAACTTTACTCACTCGTTGAGTGTGGTTTTCATCCTCCGTGCTGAAATCTCTTCGCTGTGTGTGTGTTCGAAATCTCCCTTAGGTGGCAACTTTGGTGTATAAGACAGCAGGCTAACCAGGTAGCTGTATTTTGTGCGAACGATATAAATCATAATGTGATTTTGTAGAAATTGTAATCTGGTGCTAAAAAAAAAAAGAGTACCCATTAAAATGTCTTTACACCAAGGACCCGATCATAGAAACCAGGGTGCGAACTTCGGGGGAGCTCGGCTCCCCTTAATAAGACAAGAGTGTTTTGATTGGTGGATTAAAAGCTCACTGCGATTGGCTGAACGGAACATCCTCCAAAAAAATATATTTATGAATCTTAACCTGCCAGGAAGGTCTCAAAAATACCGCACACAAATTCAAATCAGTCTACGCATGTGTGATGATTTGCAAATGCAGATTCAACAATCCATCAATACATGTAACATCATTCATAAATGTGTGATGGAAATTAATTCAAGAACTTGATATATACATATTTGTGTAAACATTTTAAATTTATTTAGGTAAGATGCTTTTTGTGTGAGCATTTGGGGAAATATTTATGCTTTTACTTCTGTATTTATGAATTGTGTTTTGAATTTACGAATCGGATTTTGTAAATGTAAATTGTGCTGTGCATTTATGAATTTTGTTTTATAAATGTATTATTTTTGAGGCCGATCTGGCTCCATATCTAATGAAGTCTGACTTCAGTCATTTTTATTCAAATTGGAAAATAATTTTTTTCGGGGTAAAGGATTTTATTTAAAATGTTTAATGTCTCATTTGAATAAGACTGACTTGTGTAAATAGTGCAAAAAAATTTTTTTTCATTTATTTATTCATAAATGTATATATTATATATTTGTTTTTTTAGATAGTTTTAAGTCTGGCTTCCATAATTTTTTTTCAGATTGGACATGTGAACGGTTGCTGTGTACGGTGTTTATTACCATGACAACCGTCTGATTGTGTTGAACACACTTCTTGTGTATCCTGCTTGTAGCAAATGAAAATATCATGCCTCTACTTCTAGAATAAAATATGAATAAAATATATTTTTTCAAAAATGTTTTTTCTCCATTTGTTTCTTACGCTCCAACCAATGTAACGACATAAAAACCATCAAAATTCACAAAACTTTTTTTTTCTGGGTCTCAGGAGGTTAATGACATAATGTGACTTTTAAACCAACCCTTATTTCAACACATTATTTAGGCTACTCAAATTCACTAAAACATAAGCAAATGTAAAAATGTGAGTCTCTCTCTCATATGAATCCTGTGCATTCTTTACATCATGACTATTGCAGACGCACACTCGAGCGACCCAAAGATCGGCTGTTGACATCAATTAGCTGCCCAGCAGAAACATTTCAATAAACTGCATTTAATTAACGTGCACCGATTAGAACGTCATGTTTCAGAGTAAGCGGCGATCTGTCTTCCTGTCATCGCAGTTAATGGGCTCCGCTGCAGTGAGTTCAGACCGTCACAAACCACCTCCCAAAGTTAAAGAACCGCAGATACACACAAATAAAGGCTGAAAGCAGCATTATATCTTCATGATCCAGAAACAGCTGTGAGGTGATGATGCTGCTCACTCACTCAGTCTGTTTCTACATCACATCCAGAATTTACATATTCTCATATTCGAACAAATATTGCAGAAGATTGCCGCTATAAGAAACAGAGCCACGTATATATCATGCAGACAAAAATATTTTTTCTGTAGCCATGGATTAAGAATTCGTTTCCATGTTTAAGTTAAATCATGGCCACTAATTAGGTATTAATTCCCCTGGCTTATTAACGTCTTCCCTCGTTTTAGTAAATCATGGACACGTTGTACGAACTCGTTCCCTCGTTTCAATTAAATCAAAATGTGGCTACGATTTACCAAACCAATAATGGAATGAATTAATAAGTCATGTGAACGAACTCTTAATTCATAATCTGCTAAAACGTGGGAACAAACTCTTATGGACATGATTTACTAAAACAAGGGAACAAATCGTTAAGAGCTATTAATATGCGTGGTGTTGAAATAGCTTTTTGAATGTTCACTTTCACGCAGCTCGTGTTGGATGTAGGGTTGCCAAGTCCACGTTTTTTCCTCAGAATTGCGCTGCTTTAAATGTCTCGCGTAGGTTGATTTTCCCCCGTGAGTTAAAGGTTTGAAATATTGCATAAATTACAATTGACTGAAATGCTTGTATTACTGTATTATTCTACCCATGATAAAACTGCGCTAGATGTTATGTTTTGTGAAGTAGGGCCACTGGTAGGAAGCCTATAAGCTGTGTTTATGATCAATGTGCATAACAGTGATTGTAAAATATGTGTTTTAGGTATGGAAATGACATATTTGAGTTTTAATATTTGGGATATGGTCATTAAGCTGCCTTGGGCTGTTTTTGACTGGCATTGTTTAGTTTTGTCACGAAGACCTGGCAACCCTGACTGTATGGAGCAGAGCAGACGCTTTCAGTCTAGAATTGTAGCGTATGTTTTCCAGCTGAACTAAATTATTTTATTTCTATAAAAAGCAAAGCGACAGTGGGGCGGTGCTGCGGTGGACGAGTGATGTAATCTGTGTTCGACAAACACTGAGACACCGACTACCGCAGCAAGACTAGTGTTTATAGAACGCCATCATTCTTGCAATATATTTGTCTGACCGCCCGCAGTAAAGGTAAAACCGCCCAATCTCGCGAGATTTGTGCTGTCAAACCCAATGCAGCCCTCTAACTCCTGGCCACGATTTACTAAAACATAGGAAAGAAATGAAGAGTTCATTTGCAAAAACCGATAAACGGCACTTTAAAAAAAAAAAAAAGAGCTGATTGCCCTGCATTATTCTCCACATATAGCGCGATTTGAACCCTAAACACGTTTTATCAAAAAAGCCGGTTTCAAGGCATCGCAAGTTCACATTTTACTGCAGAAGCCGACAAGCGCCCTTGTTGTTTTTGAACAGAAGCCGATAAGTCCATTTTAGCGAATCAGCGCGCTGTATTCAGGTCAGGTGACAAGGCTACTTTCACTTTGAAAAGACGTGCTAGCTGAGAGGAGTTTCGTCAAAGCTGACTAAAAGTGATCGAGGATGGATAATTTCGACGAACTTGATGAACCTGTGATATCTTCTTCAGGGCGAAAAAGGAAAATAAAAGCTGAAACGTTTTCACGGAAGCTTGCAAAAGCAGCGCGTTACAATTTTGAGGGAAAAGCTCTGTGTATTGCGTGTACAGTTTATGATCACAACAACAACAACAACAACAACAACGTTTGTCAGGCATCTACATTGTCATCTGAGGAGATTACAAAGATTAAACGAGTGTTTTTATAAACTCTAAAACGTGAAATGTGGACATCTGCTTTTGCTATAAAACAAGCTTTTAATATGTAAAAAAAGATATACTTTCAATTAACTTAAATTTTGTAAATTACCTGTATTTGCTTAAGTTATTATTACTCAATCAAAACAATTGGAATGCGGAATTAAAAAAAACGTGATTTCTGAAAAAAAAAAAAAAAAAATGGAGTTATCGGTTTTTGCTAGGGCCGCACGATTAATCGAATGTGATTGTCATGCGTATCTCATCAGTAAAGCCGGTTCTGTGATTAGTAGTAAATCTCCATCACGAGCTTTCAGATGGAGCTGCGTTTACTACACAGAGCCTTAGTTCACTGACAAGCTACGCAAAATCGCGTTCATAATCGCAGATGATTTAATAGCGCGATAATGAAATCGAAAAATTCGTTCTGCGATTATGAAAGCTGTTTGCGTAGCTCCTCAATGAACTATGGCTCTGTGAAGTAAATGCAACCGCTTTCGGCATTTCCTGGGTTTCTTCTGCGGGGCGTATTTGGAGTTTCAGCGCGAGAGCGCCCTCTGGCCTTCGGATGGATATTTACTACTGATCACAGAACTGTGCTTCACTAAAAGATACGCATGACAATCGCAGCTTCTGTCGAATCGCAATTTATCGCCTTTGCGATTTAATTTCGATTAATCGTGCAGCCCTAGTTTTTGCAAATTAACTCTTCAAATATTAATTTGTGGCCAGGAGTTACCAAAATGAAGAAACAAACTCTTAATTTGTGGCCAAGATTTAATAAAACGTCAGAATGCGCATTAGTGTGTGCGAGTGTGTGAGTCGGCTGAGAGCGAGACGAGGTGTGTGTGAAACACAGTGAGACAGGATGAGGTTTATAAAGCTCAGTAGAGTCCCGTGTTCCCCAAAAGAGTTGGTGTAATTTAAGGTCTGTCACGTGGGCCGCAGTGGGCCGGGGCGGCTGACAGCCAGAGCAGGTGGGCCTGAGCTGAACTTTAATTGGTTAGGAACATCTCTTCCCCGCTCGGCTCGGTGACAGTGGCGTGTAGTGAGGACAGATTCAGATCCCAGTCTCACACACTTACAAGAGCTAGAGCTTCACTGCTGAGGAACCGACACCAACTACAGCAAGACAGAGATGAGAGAGCAAAAAACCCTCCTACAAACTCGACTAGCGTAAGAAGATCCAGACAGTCCGCTGAGGGAACCGATCAGATCAATAACACACTGAAGAGCACATATGTGACCATGGAGCACAAAACCAGTCATAAGGGTCAATTTTTTTAAATTGAGATTTATGCATCATCTGAAAGCTGAATGAATAAGCTTTCCATTGATGTATGGTTTGTTATGATAGCCGAGATACAACTATTTGAAAATCTGGAATCTGAGGGAGTAAAAAAATCTAAATATTGAGAAAATCATCTTTAAAGTTGTCCAAATTAAGTTCTTAGCAATGCATATTACTAATCAAAAATTAAGTTTTGATATATTTATGGTAGGACATGTACAAAATATCTTCATGGAACATGATCTTTACTTAATATCCTAATGATTTTTGGCATAAAAGAAAAATGTATAATTTTGACCCATACAATGTATTGTTGGCTATTGCTACAAATATACCCCAGCGACTTAAGACTGCTTTTGTGCTGCAGGATCACAGATATAAGAACACGACTGACCCATCGACGTTTTATAAGGCACATCTGACGGTCAGACTGATTTCTATCACAGCGCGTTATAAACATCAATAAATGAGTGTGTTTAGCATCACAGACACTTCTACAGTTTCTGCTCACATTCTCACTGTCAAAGATCACAGTAAAAGTGTCAGTGAACGTGTTAGATATTGAATATACTGTATATCTATAATAAATGACACGGACATACAGGCTCTGTTTTGCTTTTAAAAACCAAAGTGACTAACCTTTTCAATTAATAATGAAAACATACGTTTTTTATTGTATACATCTTACAAAATATGTATTATTTACAATAAAGCAAATATATAAATACTATGTTTTGTATTTTTAATTATTGTTTTTATTCATTCTCAAATCAATACAATAGAGACACAAAAATAATAAATAATAATAAAAAGAATACATTTAATAATAAATAAATTAAAATAAATAATTTATTTAAATAATAAATACATTAAAATGAAATTATCTGATAATTAAATAATGTTTGTTACATAATATAATTAGAGAAACATATTATATTTGATTTTATTTTGATTATTTTATTTGTATTTTTAATTATTGTTTTTATTCATTCTCAAATCAATACGACAGACACAAAAATAGCAAATAATAATAAAAATAATACATGTAATAATAAATAAATTAAAATAAATAATTTATTTAAATAATAAATTAATTAAAATGAAATTATCTGATAATGAAATAATGTTTGTTACATAATATAATTAAAGAAACATTTAATTTATTTTATAT
>NW_015542367.1:97538-98664 GCF_001515605.1 Sinocyclocheilus anshuiensis | reverse complement strand
TATTGCTACAAATATACCCCAGCGACTTAAGACTGCTTTTGTGCTGCAGGGTCACAGATATAAGAACACGACTGACCCATCGACGTTTTATAAGGCACATCTGACGGTCAGACTGCATACAATGTATTGTTGGCTATTGCTACAAATATACCCCAGCGACTTAAGACTGCTTTTGTGCTGCAGGATCACAGATATAAGAACACGACTGACCCATCGACGTTTTATAAGGCACATCTGACGGTCAGACTGATTTCTATCACAGCGCGTTATAAACA
This sequence comes from Sinocyclocheilus anshuiensis, assembly GCF_001515605.1. Classification (NCBI taxonomy): domain Eukaryota; kingdom Metazoa; phylum Chordata; class Actinopteri; order Cypriniformes; family Cyprinidae; genus Sinocyclocheilus; species Sinocyclocheilus anshuiensis. The sequence continues at coordinate 98,389 of NW_015542367.1, read as the reverse complement.
TCAATAAATGAGTGTGTTTAGCATCACAGACACTTCTACAGTTTCTGCTCACATTCTCACTGTCAAAGATCACAGTAAAAGTGTCAGTGAACGTGTTAGATATTGAATATACTGTATATCTATAATAAATGACACGGACATACAGGCTCTGTTTTGCTTTTAAAAACCAAAGTGACTAACCTTTTCAATTAATAATGAAAACATACGTTTTTTATTGTATACATCTTACAAAATATGTATTATTTACAATAAAGCAAATATATAAATACTATGTTTTGTATTTTTAATTATTGTTTTTATTCATTCTCAAATCAATACAATAGAGACACAAAAATAATAAATAATAATAAAAAGAATTTTTTTTTTTATATACAGCACAATAATAAACACCACTGTGCTGTACAGAACCAAGTTCAAAATACAAAATATTTAATTATCAATTTATAATTCATTAAATTATTATTATTATTAAGGTTTGCCATCTTGTTCTTTACCAGAAAAAATAATCAGTAAATCTGGATGATTATTCTATCATGATTCAAAATCTCCACACAGAAACTGATTTCAGATAAGTTGCATAATTGACTAATTTTGCCACGTTGACAACATTATTGAACTGAGTGAGCTGAATAACAACTCTATTGTCTTCAGTTGATCCGCTTATTGCTGTATCATAAATAAACTTTACACTGTTATTGAACTGAACTGAATCAACATTGATCTGAATAATGTACTATTAGAGCTGCTTTACAGTAGAATTTGGATTTGTCAGAAACTTCGTCAACTCATTCATGTCCTGACATACAGTCCTTCACCCATCTGTACATGATTTATGATTTATGATTCATTCC
>NW_015542367.1:96066-96981 GCF_001515605.1 Sinocyclocheilus anshuiensis | reverse complement strand
CCTAATGATTTTTGGCATAAAAGAAAAATGTATAATTTTGACCCATACAATGTATTGTTGGCTATTGCTACAAATATACCCCAGCGACTTAAGACTGCTTTTGTGCTGCAGGATCACAGATATAAGAACACGACTGACCCATCGACGTTTTATAAGGCACATCTGACGGTCAGACTGCTTTCTATCACAGCGCGTTATAAACATCAATAAATGAGTGTGTTTAGCATCACAGACACTTCTACAGTTTCTGCTCACATTCTCACTGTCAAAGATCACAGTAAAAGTGTCAGTGAACGTGTTAGATATTGAATATACTGTATATCTATAATAAATGACACGGACATACAGGCTCTGTTTTGCTTTTAAAAACCAAAGTGACTAACCTTTTCAATTAATAATGAAAACATACGTTTTTTATTGTATACATCTTACAAAATATGTATTATTTACAATAAAGCAAATATATAAATACTATGTTTTGTATTTTTAATTATTGTTTTTATTCATTCTCAAATCAATACAATAGAGACACAAAAATAATAAATAATAATAAAAAGAATACATTTAATAATAAATAAATTAAAATAAATAATTTATTTAAATAATAAATACATTAAAATGAAATTATCTGATAATTAAATAATGTTTGTTACATAATATAATTAGAGAAACATATTATATTTGATTTTATTTTGATTATTTTATTTGTATTTTTAATTATTGTTTTTATTCATTCTCAAATCAATACGACAGACACAAAAATAGCAAATAATAATAAAAATAATACATGTAATAATAAATAAATTAAAATAAATAATTTATTTAAATAATAAATTAATTAAAATGAAATTATCTGATAATGAAATAATGTTTGTTACATAATATAATTAAAGAAACATTTAATTTATTTTATAT
>NW_015542367.1:89606-95902 GCF_001515605.1 Sinocyclocheilus anshuiensis | reverse complement strand
TCCTGCTCAACAATCTCCCTCGTCCTCACCCACAAACGTGCTTTTCTATTGCTTGACTTCTCATAACTAACTTCAGTTTGGACTTTTTTTTTGTTTTTATGTTTTTATTAAGATCAGTTAAGATCATAGAGCAGCTGTCTTCATCTGAAAGAGCTGCAACACTCTCTTTATTATTTATTGAGATTAAGGCGATGTATTGTAGTTTCAAAAAATGACACTTACATAAAACAAAGTGATAATCAAATAAAGAGCAGGTGCAACCAAAACTCTTTCCTTATAAAGTGGTGCAGCACTTATATGAGCTCATTTTGAGATTTAACTTTATTCAGTTAAACTTGCATTCGTTTTAGAATCATTATTGTAGTTTTTAAATATTTAGAATTCGTTTTCATTTTTGCATTTTCTGTTTCCATTTAGGTTAAAGTTTTAGTAATTTTGGTTTCGGCAACTTTGATTGTATTTATTTGTTTATTCATTCATTGCTTGGTAAATAATTGAAATACAAGTTTACGTTTATTTTATTTCAGTTTAACATTTATTTTAGTTTTCTATATTTTATGTTTTAATATTTTATTATTTTATGTATTTTATTTTATAATTTTTTGATTATTATTTTGAATTGTTTTCATTTTTAAATTTTCCATTTTAATTTAAAATGTGAAGTTTTAGTAATTTAGTTTTTTAGGTTTTTGTTATTAATTTTTTAATTTTTTTGAAAAACATCTTTAATTTTATTTATTGATTTCATTATTTATTGATTTATTCAGTTTTAGTTATTTTAGTACATCAAGTTAAAACAACTTGAAAATGTGAAATGTTGCATTGGCAACTAGTGGACATAAAATAATTTTATATTTTTAATTATTATATATTTTATAAAGTTTTTATTTCATTTCAGTTTAACATTTATTTCATTTCAAATAATGTTTTTTTTTTTGTTTTAATTTTAATTTCAGTTTTAGTAAACTATAAGAATCCTCACATTGCTTAAGCAAATGTATGCTTAAAACAAGAACAAATATCTACCAGTGGGGTCAGACAAATAATCCTGTTTTCCTTTAAATTAAGTTTATTCTTCTTACCCCATTTGTTTAGATATGTGAAGTGGATATACTGATATATGTGTTTGCATGACTCGTGCATATTCACAACATGAGCATATGCATGCATGCACATCATGTATGTAAACATGGTCACGGCACATAAGATAAGATGAGTTTATGGAGGCCTGTGTGTCTGACTGTACATCAGAGCGCAGGGACGCCGGTGTGTCATTCATAACGCCAGCGGAGAAGCCCTGACGGCTGAACAGCTTTGAGAGCAGAAGGGAAGCGGCTCAGTTAATGATGATGAATGAAGAGAAGCTCGGCGGCGCGCGGTACTCTGTGGAGATCTCATCAGCTTCTGTCTCTCGCACGCGCTCGTGCCGCCGCGGCAAACCGCTGGCTGTATAATATAGAGCTTACGCCACAGTCTCCTGTCCGCCGCTGCGCTTAATTAAGCCGTCTGTGTAAATGATGCTCAACTCTGCTCTGCCCGGCAACAGCAGCTCACGCACTTACAATTCATCGACTAAAGTCCTTTCAGCACCTGATGGAACTTTCTACTTCATTTATTTACGATCTTCATTCATGATCCTGGTCTTACTGTAAAACAATTCATCGGAAAAGGAAACCTGATGAATGTTAGTTTAGGTTGCTGGTGCAAACAAATAGTCAAAACGAAATGTAGTCATTCCTACAAAATCTTGAAATAAATAAAATAAAATAAATAAAGATAAATATTACAATAAGAGAAAACATTGAATTAATTTACAATCAAAACGTAATTAATTAAATATATATTTAAAATATAAATGTAAATATTTAACTGTATATATGATTTAAAAATTATTTAGTCATTCTAATGAAATCATGAAATAAATTAAAATAAATAATAAAAATCTTAATTAATTTACAATAAATAATAAAAATGACTTTAAATATAAATTTAAATGATCTAAACAAAATTAAAAATAAAACTGCAAAAATATGATGTAGTCATTCCTATAAAATCAACAAATAAATAAAAATAAATACGATAAAACAAAAACAACTTAATTTAATTTACAACAAAATATAATTTTATTACATTTGATTAAAAAACTACTTACAAGAAAGCAATTGAGTCATTCCTATAAAACCATAAAATAAATAAAAATAAAAAAGAATTTGGTTATTCCTATAACAAAATAAATACAATTGTAATAAAAAACTTTAAATATACATTTAAATTATTGAAATTTATATTACATTTTTAAATAATTTGCAAAAAATGTATTAATTTATTATTTTGAATGAAGTAATAATAAACAAAATGATGAAATGATGAACAAAAATTATATATTTTTATATAAATTTAAAAGGTCTATATTTAAACCTAAGAAAGAAATGTACAAAAAAGTACTTTTAGCCATTCCTATAAAAGCACGCCAACACAATCCACTGAAAACAAAATCTGACTCAAAGCTACTATATTCAAAATATTCAATCGCCACGGATGTGGATTTTACTAGTTACGGATCTATACATCTCGATAATCAAGTCATTTCTGATGAACAAAAACTCAAAATGAGTAACACGCATCAATATGATATCTAGTGATGTAAATGTACACATAAGAAATGCATGATAACAATCTGAATACATCTCAGCCTTTTCAAACTCAACGTCTGTATTTCCAAAGCCGTTGTTCACAGAATCAATATTTCATGGCCAATTTTCATATGAGAATGACAGGAGATAATAGGGCCGCTGTGAGAGCAGATAATGGGGGTCATTTCTCTCGCTGAGGGCCGCTGGGTAAGTGGTCTCTTCAGACTGAGACGTCTGAGGGTGAAGGTGCACTTATCCTCCTGCGCTTTCATTTACGTGAACACGCTCCTCTCATCTACAACAATTCAGCAGGAGCTTCTCTCGCAACTCAGGTGTCAAACTCAAGGCCTGACACTCGATATTTTGAATAATAAGAAAAAACTAAGAAGTAAAAAATTATGGTTATACAGCATGAAGTGGCAAGCTTGATGTGTTGCCATGGAAACAGGAATGTGATACATTGTATCTCTAATGCTGCTTTCAAAGAAGTTCTTAATAAAAACAATAACAGTCTGTTTAAAAACTACCAGGATAATCCAGAGTATAAGATATCAACATATGGAAATTAATAAATAAACAATTAGGTAAAATAATCTAATAATGAATTAATCAGCAGCACACACCTATGTTTGTTACATAACATGATAGAGAAAATAAATAAACATTATTTATATTGTTTAAATTGTTAAATATAAAAACAAAGAATAAATAAATAAATAATCAGCAGCACGTATTTATTTATTTTCTCTAATTATATTATGTAACAAACATAGGCTATGTTTGTTACATAATATAATTAGAGAAAAAAATTTAAAACATTAAATAATTAATAAATTAATTAATAAATGATAAATTATTTATTACTACTACTACTAAATAAATAAATAAATAAATCATTATGTATTTATCTAATAAAGAAAAAATCTGCACATACCTATATATAGCAAATACCTAGAGAAAATATTTATTTAATAATTTTAAATTATTAAGTAATACTAAACTAATATGAAATAAATAATTAATTATTTAATAAATAAATAAATCTGCAGCACATGCTTATGTTTGTTACATATGATTAGAGAAAATAAATATTTATTATTTATTTATTTAAAATTTTCAATGCTTAAATATTACAAATTATTACATTATTTAATACATTATTAAACAAATACGTTAACACATACATACAAAAACAAATACTCCTAAAGTCACCAGAATTGAATGCTTTGTTGCTGAATGCGTTCACAAAAAATGCATGTTCCCCAATGATGATCAAACTCGAGAAATGCCTTTGAAAAATGAGTAATAAGTCGTCTCTTTTGAGGGTGCAGATAACGCTCATGAGTTTGACACCCATGTCTTACACCGAACTTCACTTTCTCCAAATGTTTGGTGGATCCGCTGTCGCCAGCGCGAGTGTGAAAGTTTCCAGCAACTCCACGGCTGAAACTTTCTGAATGTTTCATGAGCAAAAAAGTGCACTTCCACCAAAAACTAAAGCAGAACAATTAGAAGTGCGGTGCGAGCGATCCGGGACGGCCTGTCAAGCGCATCTCACACAGAAGAGCGCCTGCGCTTCGCATCTGACGGGGTTAAAATCCCGGGCTGCGGCGTGAGGAGCTCAGGGAATCTCTCAGCGCTGGCAGCAGGGTTTCTAACCATTAAACACCCTCTCGCACTGTCACACGCAGCCGTCAACACGCCACGGCACGCTCAGTCACCAGAGATGCGGAGCGCTCAAAAATAGCCTCCTAATTCACACACACACCTTTTTAAGCCTTGTAGCACATTCGGGATATGTGAACATTTCTAAAAAAAAAAAAAAGGTTTTTAGTAAGGGAACAAAACTTTGCAGATGCTTCCAGACCCTCAAAATACACATCAATTATTTTTTTCAGATTTTTTACTATTATTTTTTAAGAGATATAACACGGTTTGTGTTTGGGTCATTTTGACTCAGGTATGTATGGAGTACCATTAAAAAAAATACATAAATTAAATCATCTGTGAATTTAAAATAGTGTCAAAAAACTTTTGTGAAATATACTCAGCCTTTCCCCCATATCTCACACACTTTTGGGACTAAATTTTGTTGATAAACATGAATATGTAAGCCTACTGACGAACCACTGCAGCATGAAAAACTGATCACTTTTAGTTTATGCAAGTAAAATGATTTTAGAGTAATATTTATGTGGTTTTGATGTTGTTTTGTTAGAAATAAATACATTTGGATTTATTTACCACGACAAAAAAAAAAATCTAATACTCATACCAATATAAAAAAGTAGATTTTTTTATATAAAAATACAAGTCATTGCATTTATTCAGTTCATAATAATAATAATAATAATAATGGACAAGTAAAATAGACCATTAGCCTATATAATAAATTGACTGAATATTTATTCTGCTTATTAATACATTTAACTATTTATCGAATAATAATAATAATAATGATAATACAGACTAGTGTTTTTCATATAACATTCTAAATTATTAAAATGCAAGCTATTGCATTTATTTAGTTAATAATAATAATAAGTAGGCCATTAGCCTATATAATAACTGACTGAATATGTGTTCTGTTTTTTAATACATTTAACTCTTTATTGAAAATTAATATATATCTTATAATAATAATAATAATAATAATTTATCCACCATGTAAAATAGTCAATTTGCCTCTATTATAACATTTTTTTAATGATTATTTATCATAATTAATAAAAAGGGGGTAAATGCAGTAGTAATATGGTAACATTAAAAAAGTAACATTTTTTCACATTTTGCTGATCAGATACAATATGATTTCAGCTGAAAAATATTAAGTTACGGCTGTTTTATAAAATAACGATTCTTCGATTCTGTGAACCTAGTATCCAGATTTTGAATGTCAGTAAAATCATGAAGCAGGACGGTTTAGTGCTGAGCGACACGCTGAAATATCTGTGCAGTTTACCCAGAATGCCCCGCTCCTGCGCTCTCACAAAGACGGAAACAAGGGGGATATAAAAGCGAATGGTGTGCATTAGTCACGCGGGGCGTAATAAGAGCGCCGACTCTATACGAGGCTCAATAAAGCTTATGACTTCCTGTGGGGCCGTTAGCACACACCAGTATTAGCGTGTTATACCAGACCAGAGAAACAACAGCAAACACTGTCAGCTAGACTACAGTCAGATATCAACGCTCAGATCATATGCTAACACCAAACACAACGTCTGCTGAGGTGAACATCAGGTGGAATATTTATGTACTGCATTTACTGTTCCACACACTAAATAAACACCATGCAGTGATTTTACCTCAGTTACCACACCGCACTGAGAGAAGCTCACGAAATGCAAGAAAAATACTTCAAATTATACAATGCAATGTAAAAGACACCAATATTCATTTCATTATAATATGTGACCCTGGACCACAAAACCAGTCTTAAGGGTCAATTTTTCAAAATTGAGATGTATATATCATCTGAAAGCTGAATAAATAAGCTTTCCATTGATGTATGGTTTGTTAGGATAGGACAATATTTGGCTGAGATACAACTATTTGAAAATCTGGAATCTGAGGGTGCAAAAAAATCTAAATATTGAGAAAATCATCTTTAAAGTTGTTCAAATTAAGTTCTTAGCAATGCATATTACTAATCAAAAATTA
>NW_015542367.1:80694-89499 GCF_001515605.1 Sinocyclocheilus anshuiensis | reverse complement strand
TGTACAAAATATCTTCATGGAACATGATCTTTACTTAATATCCTAATGATTTTTGGCATAAAAGAATATTGCTACAAATATACCCCAAGCATGTAATGTAAAAATAATAACAACAATAATAACTTTTCAATATTTAAGAATAAATATAATAGAAGATAAACTATTCTTCCACCATGCAATATAGTCAATTAGCCTAAATATAATAAATTGATTTTTTTTATTTACTTTGTTTATTAATACATTTAACTAATTGGTAAAATTGACATCTATTATTATCTATTAAAATTGATCTATAAACAGCAACAATAATAGCAATAATAATTTTAACAATAAATATCATTAAATAATAATAATAATATAAACATTTCATCCACCAAGTATCCATTTACCTATATTATCAATTATTTATTCTAATTAATATTAATAATTATATATAATTATTCTAAAAAAAAAAAAAAAAATCTACCAAACTTAATTAAAACACTATTCAAAGAGAAAACTATATTATTTTTTTCTGACCCTATTGGAAGATTGTTTTCTTGTTTTAAGTATTAATAATAATAATAATGATAATAATAATAAAATATAAACAACTCATCCACCGAGTAAAATAGTCAGTTTGCTTTTATAATAAATGTAATTATTATGTAATTATTCTAATTAATAAATGTAACTTCTTATGGAATGTTGGTGTCTTTTATTATATTGTAGTTGCTGCTGTTTAACTCTTTCCCCGCCAGCGTTTTTAAAAAAAGTTGCCAGCATTTTTGTTGATTTTCACTCAAATTTCATGGCCCTCAGAATATTTTGTTTTATGAAGATCTGAACATACAATACACCAAAATAAAGAACAGAGCCTCTGCTTTACTTTATTCTAGCTTCAAGCATTCTTTTTTTATCAACACTTGAATGTAGGTAAGTTTTATTAAAAAAAGCAACATTTTGAGCAAAAATCACATTTTTTATCAAATTCTACATCTGGATCATATTCAGTTCAATGACCAAAGCAAAGATGCAGTAGATGGCTTCCATCAACACCCCTAAAGCTTCACAGTCCTTCGACGCTTCCTGGATCCACATTTCACATTAGGCACTTTTCATTTATATGCTGTTTATTGTTGATGATCGCATTGTTTTTCATATGCATATGCATACATACGAGATCGCTCGTTTCTGCGTCTTCCTCGCCTGTGATTTTGATCGGCACATTCTAGACTCATTCAGGAGATGCGTAATAGCACCCAGCGAGAAACCCGGAAAATTCCACGTTTGGCGGGGAAAGAGTTAATAAAAGCAAAAAAGCCACAAGTCTCTCAAACTAAAGCAGATGCTGAGACTCAAACAGCAGGATCACAGGCTGTCTTTATAAGGTTAAAGCATCTGAACATTCATCCTTCAGGACGCCGCTGAAAAGTTATGAATTTTCAGTGTCGTAAAATAAATATTGCACAATCATTTTTATGGCTGTTGGGGTCAGAGCTGAGACGAGGACATAATGAATCCTCCAAAAGTCCATTTGGGTTTTAAACAGTGAAAACTAATAACACTGCTGTGGACGAGCGTCATGAACACACACACATTACAGCCAAACCACACACTGCAAAACATCAGTTTATCACTCATGTGTTTGTCTTGATTTACAGTCCAAATATCTCAACATTCCGAAATCAAGATGCATTTACTGAAGATATTAAGTCTTGTTTACTGAAAAATATCAATATTATGCTTAATTTTTGTGTAAAACAAGAAAAAAAATCTGCCAGTGGGGTCTTAAAAATATAATTAAAACTTAATTCAAAGAGAAAACACGATTATTCCACTAGACTCCACTAGAAGATTTTTTCTTGTTTTTAAGCATAAATAATAATAATAATAATAATAATTCAATCCATGTAACCACATACTACAAAAGAAATCAATGTTCAATATTTAATAATAATAATAAGAATTAGAATAATTTTTCCACCAAGTAATATAGTCCTATTAGCCTATATAAGCATTTATTAATTTATTTACTTATTACTTATTTGTTTATTAATACATTTAACTATTAGTAAAATTGACATCTCTTTTTATTTATCAAAATAATAATAACAATAATAAACATCATTGAATGTATACTAATTGAATAATTGAATAATAATAATAATAATTTCATCCTCCAAGTAAAATAGTCAGTTTGTCTATAAATATAATTATTATTTATTCTAATGGATATATTTAACTATTTTTTGAACACTGGTGTCTTTTATTATATTGCAGCTGCTGGTGTTTAATAAAAGCAAAAAAAAATGAGATTTGCTTAATATTAATACATTTTTCAGAAATCAAGACTTAATATCTTCAGTCGTTTTGCGTCTCCAGTAAATGTATCTTGATTTAAGAAGGTTTAGATATTTGGACTGGAAAACAAGACAAACATACTAAATAAGAAACTAATTTTTTTTGCAGTGCATCTGCTGGAACATGAACTATATACAATATATTTGCAGATAAACACAAGAACAATACATCCAGACGATGAAAATCACCTTTATGAGAACCGATCACAAGAGTGAAATAAAGCAGGGATGCACCGAAATGAAAATTCTTGGCCGAAACCAGTTTTTCGATTTTTTTTCCCCATGTATTTTACCCATTGTTTTCACTATTGCATAAATTAAATAGCCAAAATATGCTTTTTACTGTTTTGTCTTGCTTTTCAAAGAAAAAATCAATTACAAAACAACAATTTAAAAATATTTAACACTGAACATTTTTAACGTTCTAGCAGACATTATACCAACAAAGCACAATTTAACTTAAAATTAAAAAAGTTAGTAAAATAATACTTTTTGGCCATCAGACCCCGTTCTTGAATCAGGCATGTATTTTTACTGTACAAATAAAAGCAGCCTTGCTGAGCAGAAGAGACTTCTTTTAAAACATTAGAAAATAGTACAGATCCCAAACACAATGTGTAAGTGTTATAATAAATGTATTAACAGAGCTGTTGTAATTATTATCATTATTATTGTCTTACTTTTTATTTTATGTTACAGGACAACAATAAAATTACAATACTAACATTTATGAAAGTTCATGGAGTTCTTGCTTTTTGTCAACTTTTATTTTGGCGATAATTTTGGTTGCTGAACATTCGGTGCATCCCTAAAATAAAGTGAAGAAACAGAAAGCGTTTCTGAATTTACAGGCGTGGATGAGATGCAAAAACACTAAGTACTTACACAAGTCCAGCAGTTTGTTTTTTCTTTTTTACTGTATGAGAAACATACATTATGAACATTTTGAAAGACTAGACTGTATTTACAGCAATGCACAATCCCTTTACCGTATAAGAGTCAAAATGAATCAAACAGTCAGGGGCTTATAAGGTCAAACAGCACAATAACCGAGCATTTCTATGATTGAATATTTCGATCAGCGGGTTATATGGACTTTACTGGATGTGATTTCAGGTGCACAAGCTGAATGGACACTGAGAGCTGAACTAATGCCAGAGAAAGCCGCTCATGCTTCAGAGACGGGCTGATGAAACGGTTACAGGACCATCGCTCTGAAATCTCACTTACAGACTCACTTCATATTGATTTCCATTGCAATCGTCTGGAACAGTAGAAATCAGGAACCGTCAGAAATACTCACACAAAACCCTGATAAAGACACAGAATTCATATACACTACGGTTTTTGAAGTCTGTAAGATGTTTTAATGTTTCTGAAAGAGTCTCTTCTGCTCACCAAGGCTGCATTTATTTTTTATCAAAAATGCAGTAAAAATGTGAAATATTATTACAATTTAAAATAACTTTTGTCTGTGTGAATATCTGTTAAAATGTAATTTATTTCTGTGATCGAAGCTGTATTTTCAGCATCATTACTCCAGTCTTCAGTGTCACATGATCTTCAGAAATCATTCTAATATTCTGCTCAACAAACATTTCTGATTATTATCAATGTTGAAAAAAGTTGTGCTGAACAATATTTTTGTGGAAACTGTGATACATTTTATTTTTCATGATTCACAGATGAATAGACAGTTCAAAAGAACAGCATTTATTTGAAATAGAAATCTTTTGTAACATTCTAAATGCCCTTTCACCTTTAATGTACACCTAATGTAATTTATCTATTATTTTATAATTATAAAATAATAACTAATTTATAATTAACAAGTATGCATAAACAGCAAAGATTAGTATGAATTGGTACAAGTCATATAATAATCAGGATTACTGACATTAGGGGCTTTTGTTATTATATTTTTAGAATTGCAAATAAAATTCATAATTATAATGTATAATAATTATAATGAATAATTATTAATTGTAATTTTTTTATTTACATCAGATCAGATTAATTTCTATTCAAGAAAATCAATGCAACCTAATGCAATTTATTTATAATTATAAAATAAGTCTTCTAATTTATAATTAGTAATTATAAGTATCATAATTCATAATTAATATTTATTAACAATTACTATATTAAATAATAAAGGATAGTATAGCTAAGATCAAAAATCCAAAATACAGTAAAAATAATGAAATACTATGTGAATGTTGAATATAAAATATGATATTTTCAGGACTAACAACAGTTAGTTATACAAACAGTTTCTGGTCCCCATTAACTTTCATATTATGAAAAAAAAAAAAAAGCTATGGAAATCAATGGGGACCATTCAGCTGAATTTTTCAAAATATCATATCTTGTGTTCAGCACACGAAAGAACTTCATACAGGTTTGGAACAACTTGAGGGAGAGTAAATGATGAACTGTCTCTTTAAGAGCTTTATAAAGCAATGAGAAACACTTCTCATATCTGCTGTTGTTGATGTCAAATGTCGTGTGTCAATCAAACTCACATTCATCTGTCATGAATAAGAAACATGCTCGAGTTGTGATCATCCTCAAAAACCATCAACAAAACTGCACAAGAAAATATGACCCGAAATACATAACCTACAGGGTTGATGAGGATAAAAATGCCACAGTGTGTTTCTGAGCTGAAATACTGGCTGTCAACACATGAAAAATCAGAAATCACAAGAGAGAGGGTCTGAAGGCAAATAACACTTCATGCACTTACAGCATTATGAATTTCCCTATTCAATCTTCTTATTGGGTCTGTTGAGTTCATGGTAAGAATAATGCATTTCAGAAGAGTTTTCTGCTACTTTTGTGCAGTAAATAATGCGTGTGTTTAATGTGGTGAGGGTCACGTCTGAGGCTCTCAGAATACATGACAAATACACCTGTGATCTGCTCGTCTGTGCTGAATTAAAACACAAACACAGTCACAAACTACTTTATCCATCAAGTACTTGTTTTTTTTGGCTCACTGTATTATGAGCAGGGGTGTGAAGTAACGAATTACAAATACTCACGTTACAGTAATTAAGTAGTTTTTCAGTACTCACTACTCAATACTCATGAGTACTTTTAAATAGGCTACTCTTTTACTCTTACTCAAGTAGTTTTTTTGGACAAGTACTTTTACTCTACTCACACTACATTGTTTGGAAGGTAATGGTACTTTTACTTGAGTGTATTTTTTCAGTACTCTTTCCACCACTGATTATGAGCATGCAATTAAGACTGTGATGAAACTGCATCATGAGTACCATGTTTGCCACCAGGGCAAGGCTATTAGAGTTAACTAAAACTAAACTAAAAAACATTATTTTGTTCCATATATGACTTACAAAAGGAGATGTCTCTGTATGAAGTCAGTCAGTTCATACAGTGAATTAAATGGTGAATGCGAAAGTCTCTGTCATCTCGTTTTGTGCGCCAAATATATTTCTATTGTAAAAAATAATTATAATTGTACAATAGTAATATAATTGACATTTGACAAAGCTGAAGGGATTACCTTGTTTTATTCATATGTGTACCTCAGTATTTTAACTAATTGTAAAAGCAGAATGATAGAACAAAGAGTACTGATTAATTGGTGAAATAATCGTCGATTAATCGTCGTAATAATCGATTATCAAAATAATTGTTTGTTGCAGCCCTATTCACAAGATTTTAGGAGTCAAAATCGTATAATCTGACATGGTGACTCTCTGAACCACCCTTAAAAAATTAATTGCATGCGTTAACACATTAATTTTGACAGCAGTAATTATAATAATAATTAATTAAAAAAGTACACCTTAACTGTAATAGCTTGTGTATTAAGATGTTTTAAAATGATGGGTAAACATGTTTTTGTAAGGCACTTTTGTATGCATTAGTTATAAATAAACTTTAAATGACACGGTTCACATCAAAAACTTGAATAAATGAGCATCTAATGAATGGAGCCAATCATCTGTGAGGTCAGAACCTCTCGACCCGCTGTCATCTCACAGAGCGCTGCATTCGTAACGATTAAACCTCATTCAACTAAAGCAGGTGGAATGTTTGCCGTGCGTCACTGCGAACATAAAAACAGCTCTTAATGGAGGCAGAAAGAGAGGCTCTTCGGCGTGTGTTAATGCCTCAGAAGCGCTCTAGCGAGTGAACGTCAGAAAATCATTATTGCTGCACTCCATCTCTCTGGATCTGCTGATTAAAAGCAGAAAAGAGAACACGAGCGACGGCTTCAACAAACTCCTTTAATACAAATAATCAATGCTAGAGAGGCATTTTTCACTTTTGCAGGAGCAAGTCATCGCTACACTTCAAAGCAGGGGTTAAAGCAAAACAAAATCCTGAGCCTGAACTTTTTTTTCTGGGGGTTTCTGGGGGCAGACACATACACAGGGTTATTTGGCAAACAAAAAAAGAAACTAACTAGTAACGTATCTGCCATTGCCATTAGCCCTTGACAGGCTCAAACTACAGATTATGGTGGGATATTTGAAACAGCAATACCAAGAAAGTTTACTCACTACAATATGGTGCAAACACATGTAACATTTAGGATGCTTTTGATATCAAGTTTTGCTGATTAGCTTTGTCCTTGACATGTCCAAGATGACCTACAATCTAAAACATGACATTTCTGAAATTGCTTTGTTCAAAAGAAATAATGGTAAATTAAATACCAGGAAATGAATATAAAATAGGAAATATACAAAGACAGTTTACTACAGAAAACTACATTTCGGTTCAATTAACAACAACAGAAACATTAAAATGGTACAACTGTTGGCGCAAGCTACATTAAAGTGATTATTACGTTTTGAATATGGATATTTTTCTTACAAAAACGCATCGATTCGCTACAGGAGGATTTTGTTCACCCCCCGGTGCTGTGTGAGACACTTTTTTTTTTTTAATGGATGGGCGCTTTTTATTTCACTTCTTTTGGACTGATGCATGCAACACCCGCTGAGTGGCATTAAACAAGCTTGAAAGATCAAAGACAATTTTTAATATAACTCCGACTGGATTCGTCTGAAAGAAGAAAGTCATATACACCTAGGATGACTTGAGGGTGAGTAATTTATGGGCTAATTTTCATTTTTGGGTGAACTAACCCTTTAAAGTCGTGTTTACTGAAAAATTAGTCAAAATTAAGCAAATTTATGCTTAAAACAAGAAAAGAATATTTGCACCTTGGGTCATAAAAATAATCTTAATTCAAAGAGAAAACAAGATTATTTTTCTGACCTCATTGGCAGGTATTTTTTCTTGTTTTATGCAAAAATTCAATACATTTTGAATAATATCTCAGAAAAAAAAATCATTTTGTTTCTACAGTAAGTGTATCTTGATTTAGTAACAGTTAATTTAAGATTATTGCCACATCAGCTTCACAGGCTACTTCATGGCAAAAATTATACATTAAAAATATAGTAGAACACAAAATACAAATACAAACATAAATAAATTAATAAGAACAATTATAAAACAAAGCATTACACAGACATTTCTATAAAAGATATTTTAAATTTACTTTTGAAAGAAATTGTAAAAGTTTTTCTGGGTCATCTTGATTTAATAATTTTTACTGGAAAACAAGACAAATATATTGAGTACAAATCTCTCTCTTTTTTCCGCTCGAGTGTTTTTGTCTTGCTCTCTAGTATCTAAACATTGAGAAGCAGATTTTTGTTTTCTTGAAAATTTATCAAAATTAAGCAGATTAAAACAAGAACAAATATCTGCCAATGAGCTCAGATAAATAATCTCTCTCTAATCTTCTCTTTGAATTAAATAAATTTTTCTGACCCCATTGGCAGATTTTTTTTATTTTGTTTTATTTGCTAGTTTTAAACATAAATTCACTTAATTTTGATACATTTCTCAGAAAACAAGACTTAATATCACTAATATTCATGTCATTTTGCTTCTCAAGTAAATGATTCTTGATTTATGAATGTTTAGATATTTGTACTGGAAAACAAGACAAAAATACTGAGGAAGAAAATCATTTTTTGCAGTGTAAAATAAACAAAACAGGAATTAATTACAGGAACGTTACGACAAAAATGGCTATTAATTATTATTAATATTATTAATTATTGCTCTTAATATTGTAATATAATTATAAATGTTGATTAATAGAATGCACTGCAAAATAAACAAAATGCATTAAGATAAATCTCTGATTCAATATGAGCAGATGCAATACGAGACTTTTCTCTCGATTTAACTTAAAACACAACATTGATTTAAGTTTAATTGTACAGAGGAACACATTTGTCCCCTCTTTCTTGAATTTGGAGGCATTTTTGCTCTTTTTTTTGCCCTCAAGCACCTGTAATTTCCGACCCCGGCTGGAGATTTAAATGAGCGGCTCAAACCTCAAATCTTCCTAAAAATACTGAGTAATAAAATCATTGTTTGCAGTGTTAAAAAAAAAAAA
>NW_015542367.1:74205-80387 GCF_001515605.1 Sinocyclocheilus anshuiensis | reverse complement strand
GCAAATGGCTGCAATATAACAAAGAGTGAAAAATTTAAGGGGGTCTGAATACTTTCCGTACCCACTGTATATATTGTTGATTATTGCTCTCGATATTGTAATAATGATTATCAATGTTGACTAATAGAATGCATAAAAATGGTTAATGCTGGAAAAAACTATGCATGAAAATAAATCTTTGATGCAACGTGAGCAGATCGACTCTTTTCATTTCATTTTCACATTTAACTTAAATCGCAACACATGTAATAGATTTAGTGTAATTGTGCATGGGACCATTTCTGTTCCTTTTTCTTGAATTTGGAGGCAGTTTTGCTGCATTTTTTGCCCCAAGCACAACTGGAGATTTAAACGAGAGGCTCAAACCGGCCAAGAACGCGAAAGCAAAAATCAACCTCCTATTATCCAACTGATCAAGAGCGCCGCAGGAAATCCACTAATCACTCCATTAGCAGCAGGACGCGGGAGATCGGTGTGTTTAGCGGCCCTCAGAGGAGCGCTGGTGTTGGATCGGGTGTCCCAACATTCATCTTCTTTAAACGCTCGGATATTCGGGGCGCATTCCAGGCCATCATTAGCGTTGGGTTTTGATGTTGCGGTCATTCATCACGGTCCGAGGGGTCGTGATTACCGTCGCTACGAGTTCTGCTGACGTTAAACAAATGCTGCGAGGAGTTCGGAGCGATTCGGCACATTACTGCGCCACTTATGTGTGATTATCTCAAGTGGGCTGAAATACATTAGCGGCGTATCAGACTTCCAGTGAGGAACGCACGTGATCCGGAGAATCCAGAGAGCTCAACACTATAAATACAACCATGAAATACATACGACAGCATGCTTTTGTATTTACAGTAACATCTGCTTTTTACAGTGGCGTACACCCTGAGGCATTTAACATTTTTCTGTGTACCCCCTCTCTTCCACTTAGACCGCAGTCACACCCTTTCTATTAAAGGACAATATTTGCCCCCTTAAATTGATTTACAGGTGCATTTTGTTTTACCTTTATAGAGGCAAAGATTTTCTATCCGTATCAATTGTATGTTTTATGTCATATTCTTAACATTCCATTAAGTGTATAATTAATATAATAAATAAAGCAATAAATGATGGCAAATCGATAGCCTATTTGTAGACTTAAAAATAAAACCGCCAGTAGGTGGCGGCAAGTCACTGTCTTAACGAGCCAGGCATCGTGTCATTCATTCATTCATTCATTCATTCATTCATTCATTCAAATGCTGTAGTTATGAATGGGTTATTAATCACTGACTCTCCAGATTCTTTCACTAACGAAACACCACTGAATGTTGCTTGGAGACGCACACCAGATGATACGGATTTCGTTGGAACTAACATGACAAACATGACAATATTCTGTTTAAAATGTAGGCTACATTTAAAATGTAAAATGTTCACTTAATATTACCTTTTTTGTTGAACTGTTGTAAAAAATTAATGGCACATTTGCCATCGTTTGGATATTCAGGGAAATTTGCATTATTGCTCGTATTGTAAACATGAAAACAATACTTTTTTTAAAATTCTAATTTTACATTAGAAGCGGCATATATAATAAATAAAGCAATAAATGATGGCAAATCGATAGCCTATTTGTAGACTTAAAAATAAAACCGCCAGTAGGTGGCGGCAAGTCACTGTCTTAACGAGCCAGGCATCGTGTCATTCATTCATTCATTCATTCATTCAGTAACGAAGCAAAATGCTGTAGTTATGAATGGGTTATTAATCACTGACTCTCCAGATTCTTTCACTAACGAAACACCACTGAATGTTGCTTGGAGACGCACACCAGATGATACGGATTTCGTTGGAACTAACATGACAAACATGACAATATTCTGTTTAAAATGTAGGCTACATTTAAAATGTAAAATGTTCACTTAATATTACCTTTTTTGTTGAACTGTTGTTGAACTGTTAAAAAGTAATGTTACATTTGCCATCGTTTGGATATTCAGGGAAATTTGCATTATTGCTCGTATTGTAAACATGAAAACAATACTTTTTTTAAAATTCTAATTTTACATTAGAAGCGGCATTTTGCTTGTCAGAAACAGTAAGAATTTTGACAGCAAATTTTGATTTAGTTTTAGTTATAGTCTTTTGACTAAAATGCCATTTAGTTTTAGTCATATTTTAGTCATCTGAATTGTTTTTAGTTTTAGTCGACTAAATCTGCAGTAAATTTAGTCGGCTAAAATCTTATGGGTTTAGTTACAGTGTAATGCATTTATTAAGCATTTCTCAAAAATTTCCAAACTCATTATATAGGTTTGATATTATGGTTTTATCATGATAGACACCGATTTAACTGCGATGACACACAACATGCCTTTATGTTCAAATTAAATAAAACCACTTCTCATAAAGAACAAGAACATGGTCTTCTTATTAATGAAATACCAATGGTTATACAGGCTAATTATGCATTCTTTAGAGCAACTTGTTTACCATATTCTTCATTCTTTCAAGCAGACATATCTATTTATATAAATACATTTAGATTAATCTTTAGGGCTACTAAAGTTTAGCGCTGTGAGACGCGCTTTCTGTGTGTGTATGCTTCAGTGTCTGCAATCAGAAAACCGGACCGAATTGAGTTCTCTCGTGTCGTCAGATTTATCCTTATGTCTGCTCTTCTCTTACTCCCACATATTGACATTTTTTAACGTTTTATGCGACATGCAGCAAGTGTATTTTAGCGTATGTCCCGCCGGTTCATTTGTACGCATCTAACCTCCGAACCACGCAGCAGATTCATTCTGTAATTGAATCTCTTCCCAAATCGTCCCTCCCTAACATTTTCGTCTCGTTTGTATTCGTAGACGAAAATGTCAATAGATTTACGTCATAGTTTTTGTCATTCAAAAAGAGTTTTAGTTCGTTATCGTCTCGTTGTCGTCTGTGAAAAAAATGTCGTTGACGAAAATTATTCGTCAACAAAATTAACACTGGTCAGAAATACATGTTCGGTTTTAATGGTACTTTAAGTTGGGATAGAATTAAATGAATGGCAAAACTCAGAATAGTGTTCGCGTACATTACTGACAGTTTTAACGTAGCAGTTTATAATCCCACACTTCTGGCTTTTTTTCCTCAGAATTGACAAACTCGCAATTGTTGTGTTGAATCAAGTTATAAAGTCCGAACTAGGAGATATAAACTTGCATTTGCAAGAAAAAAAGTCAGAATTGTGAAATAAAATAGTTAAATGTTATGTAAAATGTTATAGGTTTAAATAGTATTTCATGCATGCATTTCAACTGTAGGGCTAATACAATAAGTCCCCTATATGAATATTATATAGAACTATTGTTTAAATCAAATGTATGCTTTAAAAGTAGAGTAATCATAGCAGGTTTCATCCATAGTTTGTCTGTTTAAACGTCTGCGTTTAGCTTCAAATGGTGTCTTTGACGACAGTATTCTATAAGAATTACTTGCATTCCGATTCTGACATCCAAAGGCACAACAATACATTTTTTGTATTTCATGCATGCATTTCAACTGTAGGGCTAATACAATAAGTCCCCTATATGAATATTATATAGAACTATTGTTTAAATCAAATGTATGCTTTAAAAGTAGAGTAATCATAGCAGGTTTCATCCATAGTTTGTCTGTTTAAACGTCTGCGTTTAGCTTCAAATGGTGTCTTTGACGACAGTATTCTATAAGAATTACTTGCATTCTGATTCTGACATCCAAAGGCACAACAATACATTTTTTCTCTTATTCCATGGTTTTTACCCGTTTCCCTCCACTTGTTCCCAGTGTTTTATGCCACCACAATGCGCGAGCGCAGCTGCAAGTGACGTAACTGTGACGTCTACTCCAAATTGGTGTATAAGACAGTGTTAATCACTGATTTCAGGGCGTTTTAAGGCTTTAGAGGTTGAAGTTTGCGGTGAAGAAGCATCACACACGTCCTTCAGTCACTTTAACTCACTGCTGCCAAAGAAACACTAAAGTGACTTTCAGAGACGCAGCTCGTTTCAGCCAAAACCTGCAGAGATGAAGCGAGGATGTGTCCGAGATGACCGCTGGACACTAACACGGCGTCCTAACTAGTGCTAGTTCATTACAGGCCGATGCGGATTTACAAGCATTCTAATATGCTGATATGGTGCCTAAGAAATGTATTTATTTCTTATTATCAATGTTGAAAACAGTTGTGCTGCTTAACACTTTGTGGAAACGGTGATACACTAAGAAAGTAATGCTTTTATTCATCAAGGATGCATTCAATTGATCAAAAGTGACAGTAAAGACATTTATAATGTGACATGAATGTTTCTTGAGCAGCAAATCAGCATATTAGAATGATTTCTGAAGATCATGTGACACTGAAGACTGGAGTAATGATGCTGAAAATACAGCTGCGCATCACAGAAATAAATTACAGTTGAACAGATATTCACACAGAAAACAGATATTTTAAACTGTAATAATAATATTTTTGATTAAATAAATGCAGCCTTGGCGAGCAGAAGAGACTTCTTTCAAAAATATATATATTTATTTATTTACACATATCTGGAGAGCAGCTATTGGTGATGACCAAAGTATATAATGAAATGTAATGACATTCAAATAAAATGTATGTGAAACTCCTGAAATTAAATAAGACTTACTTTATTTTTAATATTCACTCATAATTCAAAATAAAATAATAAACAAACAAATAAAAGCCTGCTGCTTCACCATGACATTAGACAAAAGTTTTAGGATTTTGAAAAATAAAATAAAACGTAATAAATAAATAAATAATAATAATAATAATAATAAAATAAATAAAAATATAAAAACATATAAAAGCCTGCTGCTTTGCCTTTACAATAGGCTGTCAAAAATAAAAATAAAATAAAATAAATAAAATAAAATAAAATAAAATAAAATAAAAATAAATAAAAATAAAATAAAATAAAATAGTAAAAGCTTGCAGCTTTTAAAGCTTGCAGTAGATAACAGTTCTAGGATTCTGAAAACTAATCTATAACAAGAAATAAAATAAATTAAAAAAAGCCTGCTGCTTTCCCATTACAGCAGGCAAACTCTTATGATTTTAAATAAAATAAAATAAATTTAAAAGCAATGTAAATAACTACTGCTTCACCATGACAGTAGTTAGGCCTGAAAGGTAAAATAGACTCATAAGTAACTCTACATGGGCGTCTCGTCCAGTACATCCATCGGTCAGGTTATTTATGTCATTACGTCTCGCTGCTTCGCCCGCTGACCGTAAGTGGCACAGCTGCATGTAATGACGTCTAATGCTTCTGGACTGATGCTGCTTTTCTCTGCGCTGGTGTCCATGGGAAAGACGGGGCCAGTCATGTGGTCAGTGTTTGGGCATGAGCTCAACACAAACCTGACCCCAAAATCTACAGCTGAAGGCTTTTCCACTTAAAAACACTGAAGCAAATCTCTGTGTTCCTGTCGTTCGGTGGGAGGAGAGCGGCTAATAAAAGCCAAATGTGTTTTCATTACTCTGCGCTGAAGAACAAGCACAAGAACGGCTCCTCGGAGGAGTTTTGCCCCGTCACGCAGTTACTTACATCTAACATTACGTCTGGCAGCGCGTAGCTATTGTTTGCTCGGCGTAATCGCACAGCTCTGTCCTTCAGTCTCAGCGGGCAGTAATTAGCCAAAGCACGGCGTGATTCAGCGTGTGAACACATGCAGCTGTCTTGAGATCAGAGGCTTTATCCGCTATCATTACTGCATGATCTGGACCACATACTGCTGGAGCTCAAGCATGGCACTGACAACACGCATTAACACGGCTTCAATGGACTGAACGCACAGAAACACACTGCAGACATGAAATACAGACACAGAAGCTCGACTAACACACGGCACGAGCAATACAAACAGAGTGGAAGACAAATCTGAGAGAGAGGCATTTAAAAATGTAAAACTGGACATATATAGAAAGTTGTACGATTTATTTCAAATACATAAATGAAAATGTAAAAGACTGCAGCTTCAAAAGTTTGAAAATAAAGCATTTTGATAAAAAAATAAACCGCTTCACCATTACAGAAATTACATTTACTACAATTAGATTTGGATTAAACAAAAAATAATAATAAATTATATATATATATATATATATAGAGAGAGAGAGAGAGAGAGAGAGAAAATAAAATAAT
>NW_015542367.1:41618-74177 GCF_001515605.1 Sinocyclocheilus anshuiensis | reverse complement strand
AAATAAAATAATACAATAGAATAATTACAATTACTACAATTATGTTTTAGGATTTTGAAAAGTAAAATAAAAAAATTAATGAATGAATTAATGAACAAACAAACAAATAAATAAATAAATGCCTGCTGCTTCACCATTACAGTGGGCAAAGTATTGGGATTTAAAAAAATAAAATAAAAATAGAAATATAACTGAATAAATAAAATAAAAATGTAAAAGCCTGCTGCTTCAGCAAGACAGCAGGCAAAGTTTTAGAAACAACAACAACAACAAAAATAAAATAAAATACAAATTTAAAAGCCTGCTGCTTCAGCAAGACAGTAAGCAAAGTTTTAGAAAAAAAATAAAATAAAAAAATAAATAAATATATATATATATAAAAGCCCACTGCTTCATCATGACAGTAGGCAAAGTTTTAGGGAAAAAAATAAATAAATAAAATGAAATGAAAAATATAAATAAAATAAAATAAAATGTAAAAACCTGCTGCTTCACCATGACAGTAGCAAAGTCTTAGGATTTTGAAAGATAAAACAAAATAAAAATATAAATACCTGCTGCTTCACCATTACAGTGGGCAAAGTTTTAGAATTAAAAAAAATAAAACAAATAATATATATAAATAAAAAAATATATAATTAAATAAAATGTAAAAGCCTGCTGCTTCACAATGACAGCAGGCAATGCTTTAGGATTTTGAATAAAAATAAAAATATAAATAAATAAAATGTAAGTTTTAGGAATTTGAAAAATAAATAAAATAAAATTACTACTAAAATATAAACTACTACTTCACCATGGCCTAAAAGTGAAAACTGTGTAAGAAGACTAAAGGTTCAAATGTAATGTCCGTTCTAGCGCCCCTTGTAGCTGTAACAGGACATCCAGCTTCAGCGGCCTGAAGTGTTCATGTTTCGGTCCGCATCCAAACTCATCTCAGTCTTACCGTGATCTGTGATCTTGCAGGACACCAGATAGAGCTCCTTCAGACTCCGACCCTCCTTAGCGATGATCTCCACACACCTGCCAACACACAGCAGAGAGACGGACAGGGTCAAAGGTCAGGAAAGGTCTAGGGTCATCCGCAGACGCTCAGATCAGCGGCTCGTTAATCAAAGCAGGTGTAATTCCATCACCTGAGCGTAATTACATCACACTCTCCTGAAACCCAATCATTAAATGTGACTCGCCACCGGCCCTTTCTTCTCCACTGACCCTGTATCTGCACCTCAAAAGCGTTTGGGAAGAAAATTAATAATTTAAGTGAATCGACTCTGATTAAAAACTAAAAGGGCTTTCAGATGGGAAAAGCCTCCGTGCTAAAACTACTAACGCCACGACTTCAAAGACGCGTCAGTGGGATGTGATATTGTTGCATGCATGATGGAGAAGAATCACAGCAACCCCTGTATGAACAGACCGGACTGTTTGACCCTATTAACCTTTAGTGCAGCATTCATCCTCCAGAGAGAAGCCTTCAGATCTACAGCTGATACAAAATCTGTTCATGAAGTGATGGGAAAAGCTCCTTCGGAATCAGTGGAGATCAACTGACAACCCATGACGAGGTCCTGAATCACATTTGCACTCATGCATTTGACAGACGCTCACATCCAAAGCAATAATGCATGCAGGCAAGCTTGGTTTACAGAGAACGTACACATATTCAACACACAAGACACATTACAAGAGTGAACAGAAACATTAAGAGAAAATCCAAAATACAAGACTGATTTCATCAATTTGTGCATCTCTGGGAATAGGGGCGTGTGATCTGACGATTTTTGATCGTGGACGATTCAAATGTCTCCACGATCTGCTTTTGAAGAAATATGATAATATTCTATCAGTGGCAGTTCTGGCACCTCCGTCTCAATATACTGTACAGCGCCACATACATTCACATTAAATGTTAACTCGGCAATAGAGTTACGCTCACGGGATGCTGCACTTATTCACAATCACAAAAGTACTGTATTTGCATGTGCTTTAAAGCCTTGCCGGTTAAACATTTCATTCACAAGCTGTTCTGACATGTGACACGCGTACACCTGAAGCGCGCGCACACTAAAAATCCTGTCAAGCAGCTCCTGATTACCGGATTGAGTTATCTTTCGCGTCTGATTGAGCCAATACTGTCAAAAACACACAAGGTTTACATATAAACACAGTTGGTTATGTCCAAATTCAAAGTAAACAGTTGAGAGAGAAACGGATGCATGTAGGTCTTAAAGTGACAGCAGTCTAATAGCACTAAACATGCTGCTGCTCGTCATTAAAGGGAAAGTTCACCCAAAAATTTAATTTCTGTCATTACTTACTCACATGTTGTACCACACCTACAGTGACACTTGAAAGTTTGTGAACCCCTTGCAGAATCTATGAAAATGTGAGTAATTTTAACAAAATGAGAGATCATACAAAATGCATGTTATTTTTTATTTAGTACTGTCCTGAGTAAGATATTTTACATAAAATATGTTTACATTTAGTCCACAAGACAAAAAAATTGCTGAAATTATTTTCAAGAGCCAGGGGGTGAAAACTTTTGAACAGGATGAAGATGTCCAAATTTTTCTTATTTTGTAGAAATATATATATATTTTTTCCATTTAGTACTGCCCTTCGGAAGCAACAAAAGATACTTGCATGTTTCCCGGAAGACAAATTAAGTACAATTTACCTTGATCTTCAAATTCAAAAAGTTTTCACCCCCCGGCTCTTAATGCATCGTGTTTCCTTCTGGAGCATCAGTGAATGTTTGAACCTTTTTTAATAGTTGTGTTTGAGTCCCTCAATTGTCCTCAGTGTGAAAAGATGGATCTCAAAAGCATACAGTCACTGCTGGAAAGGGTTCAAATACACAGAAGATGCTGGAACAACCATCACAAAACAAAAAACAGTCGTGGATCATCCAGGTAACCACACACAGTATTAAGAACCAAACAACAAACTTTTGAACGGGGTTATTGAAATATTTTCAGCTATTTTTTTGTCTTGTGGACTAAATGTAAACATATTTTATGTAAAATATCTTTCTCAGGACAGTACTAAATAAAAAATAACATGCATTTTGTATGATCTCTCTTATTTAGTTAAAATTACTCACATTTTCACAGATTCTGCAAGGGGTTCACAAACTTTCAAGTGACACTGTATATTCATTTCTTTCTAGTGCTGAGCACAAAAGAAGATATTTTGAAGAATGTGGGTAATGTGAATGTGGAGAAGTCGTGGCCTAATGGTTAGAGAGTTGGACTCGTAACCCAAAGGTTGTAGGTTCGAGTCTCGTACCGGCAGGGATTGTAGGTGGGTGGAGTGAATGTACAGCGCTCTCTCCCACCTTCAATACCACGACTGAGGTGCCCTTGAGCAAGGCACCGAACCCCCAACTGCTCCCCGGGCGCCGCAGCATAAATGGCTGCCCACTGCTCCGGGTGTGTGTTCACGGTGTGTGTGTGTTCACTGCTGTGTGTGTGCACTTTGGATGGGTTAAATGCAGAGCACTAATTCCAAGTATGGGTCACCATCACTTGGCCACATGTCACGTCACTCACTCACTTTAATCAAACAGTTGCTGGTCTTTGAATTATTCAAAATAAGTTCTATGTTCAACAGAAGAAAGAAACTCATTCAGGTTTAAAACAGCTTGAGAGTGAGTAGATTTTTGGCTGAACTATCCCTTTAATATTAATAAAACAACAAAACACAGAGAAAAATCCCTCACTGCTCTTGACTGAAGAACTTTAATACGGTTGCTTTAATAAGAATCAATGTATAATGTATAAAGTGAAGTGTATATAGTTTTATTTTTATGTGTGTTCATTCAGTTTCTGTACCTGAAAATAAAGCATTGTTTGGTTTATTTATTTTGTTACGTTATAAGGCTTTGTTTTTAAAGTAGCGAAATTAGTTTGGCTGCACTGCTCAGACAACTTGCAAAATAGTAAAACCAACATAACAAAGATTCGTGATAAAATCGTGAATCGAGAAACTGAACTCCCCTTATACACAAAATAGACATTTCCCACAACATACTGCATTACTAAATACAAAGAGGACATAAATAATAAAATCAAATAAAAACAAATAAATAAATGGAAAAAGCAAACAAAGAAACTTGCAAAAGCATGCAAAGTTTTAGGACTTTGATGAAATACAATTTCATAAAATAAAAGACTGTTGCTTCACGATGGCAAAGTGTTAAGATTTTGGAAAAAAAACAAATAAAGGGGAAAAACAAACAAACAAAGAAATAAAATGATGTACACAACTATTGCTTCACCATGACATATAGGCAAAGTTGTATTTATGTATTTATTTCTGCAGGTTTGGGCCACTGTATGTCATCTAGTATCATTTCTTGAATTAGATTTGATTTTGTGTTCATTTTAGTTAAAGGTTTAGTAATTTTGTTGTGTACTTTTGTCTTTTTTATTTTAGTATTTGCTGTTTTTAAACGCCTTTATAGTTTTTATTAATGATTTCAGTGTGCGTTTTAGTTATTTTAGTACATCAAGTTAAACCAAAGGAAAATGAGAAATATAAACATTTTTTTTTCTACATTTTTTTTCAGTTTTGTTTCAGTTAACATTTATTTTATTTCAAGTATTGGTTTTAGCTTTGGTGAACTGTAATATAGCGATGCAGCTTTTATCTTACTGTAGGCTGATCGTCTGAAATCACTCATTATAGAGGTTCGCCCTCGGCTTCCTCTCCTCACTAATTCCTCTTCCTGCGTCGCCACGGCGACCATGACTCAAGGCCGTGATGTCCAATAAAGGGACATCAAAGTAGTTTCCATGGCGACAAAGACACTCCACAGTCAGCCAATTAGGCTGAGAGCAGCGCGGGCGGGCGAGGGACGGTCAGACAGAGAGAGAGAGAGAGAAAGAGAGACTTCGACTGGCCGCAACAATCAGGACAGACGTGTAAAAAACAGGCCGGAGTGGATAATCACACTGATGATGATGATGAAGATGCATCTTCATCAGGGCTCAAACACGCCTCCGCAGCGTTTATGTGTCATTAGCGTGTTTACTTTAATCAGAGCGGCTGATTGCTGACTGACAGGATTGGGAATCAAAGTCCAGCACTTGGAAAGAGACACGACGCAATGGAAACAAGGCACTCTTATGATAAACAAAAGTTAATTTTGTTTATATTTATATCAAAACAATGTGATTATGATGATTCGACAGCTGCATTTACTAGCAGATCTGACTCTAATCATGTCAACTGAAGTCAATCACCTTCACTAACTCACCAGTAACGCCTGTAAGCACAGTCACCATTAACCAAAAACACACATAAACAACTTACACTGTGTCTGATCTGCTTTGTGTTTTTCAGTCTCTCCAAGCTTGCTGATTTAAGGTCGTTTTTCTTCCGTTCAAATATTTAACAGGAGTTCAGTCTCACTCTATGAACACACAACCAGAGTTATTATAGTTAACTACAACTAAAACCAAAAAAATTTTACTAATCAATGTTACTAATGTTTCAAAATGTTACTAATTAACATTAACAGAAATAAAATAAAAATGTGAACTTATTTTATTTCAGCTAGTTGCCAAAGCAACATTTCTCAATTTAACATTTTAGTTTAGTTTATGTAAATAACTAAAACGAAAAAAAAAAAAAATACTACTAAACAAATACTAAAAATGACAAAAACAAAAATTACTAAAACTTTAACTCAAATTAAAATAAAAAAGGAAAATGTAAAAATACAAAATAATTCAAAATATTAATAAACACTATTAAAGTATCTCAAAGATACTAAAATAACATTGAACACAACAATACCTCCATCTCTTACCATATTCATGACAGCTCTAGCATTTATTTATTTATTGTTTACTTATGTTTAATGAAATTAATAAATATAAATAAATATAATTACATAAATATAAATAAACAAATTAAGAGACATGATTAATGAATAAATTACTATATATATATATATATATATATATATATGTTTAACTATTTTTATTCATTTATTTGTTAATATATTCATTTATTTATAATAAATTTAACTTAAATGTATTTTTATATTAAATATAAATAAATAAATAAATAAATAAAATTAAGCAAATAAATGAATGCACATAGTAAAGAGAATAAATTTAAAAAAATAATTTATTTGTGTAATTATAGGTATATATTTATATGTTTCACTATTTTTATTAATTTATTTGTTAATATATTAATTTAATTACAATAAATTTAACTTAAATGTATTTTTTATATTAAATATAAATAAATAAATAAATAAAATTAAGCAAATAAATGAATGCACATAATAAAGACAATAAATAAAAAAAAAACATTTATTTGTGTAATTATATTTATTAATTATTTATTACTTGTTAATTTAATTATATTTATTTGTTGCCATATCAGCATGAATGGCTATTGTCATGGCAAGATTAAGTATTTTAAAACAAATGATCCCAACTAATTCTTTACAATAAAAGCTACACGTTGATCTTTCTATTTTTCCCCCTGCTGACGCTCTCAGTTCCTTCATCAGCGGCTCTGATTCAGAGCAGAACCGCATTAAACACACAGGCGCTGCGTGAACGGCCTTCAGACCTGAACCTGATTCACAGGAGATCCGAGGAGACACAGACGGAGCCGCAGGTGTCTCTGTCAAAGACAATAATAAAGCCGTCAGGTGTCGAACATCAGATGTGTGGCGACACCCCCTTACACCCTGCTCCACCAATCAGAGCACAGGACAGATGTCCGGTGAGTGACCTCATCAGTCAGACACTCAAGGACAGCGAGACACACTCATATCAGCAACGTCTGCATTTCAGCGACCCGCAGACGGAGCACACTCACAAACACATCATCAGATTATCAGACTTACTGCTAGATTTGAGAACATTTGATAACATAATCGTTTAATTTACAGTCTATATTGTGATCGCCACATACTGACACATGGTTCCTGGTTTAAAGGGCCAGTACAGCTATAATTACTGATCAGAATCATATTTTCTTCCGTGCAAAAACGGGCTCAGATTTATTTTGGGGTGAACTATCCTTAAAAGACATCTTTCAAAAATAATATAATAATATTTATTAATATTTTCATTAACGTATTTATGGATTATTACTTACATATACTTATATATGAATTATTACTTATATATAATTAATATTTTATAAAATTGTATTATTACTTATATATTAATATTTATTACTAGTAATATGTATTAATTATTACTACATTCTAAATGTAAAAATAATATAATCATTAAATACAGATTTATAAATTATTTATAAATTATAAAAAATAAAAATATATTACATTCTTATTCTTATTACTAATATATATATATAAAGACTTCTTTCAAAAATAATGATAATATGTATTTATAGTAATGAACATTTATTTTTAATAATAAATCTTACATTGCTTTATTTTGAATATTTTGTATCATTTATATTTTATTTTATATAATTATAAATTATCTTTATAATAAATATAAAATAAATAAAATAGACATCTTTCCATAATAATAATAATATTTATTAATTGTAATGTTTATTTATAAATTATTACTAGCTACTATATTCTAAAGTGAACAAAACAATAAAATACAGATATACAATAAATTAAATATAAATTAAAAAAATAAAATTATATAACATTGTAATATCTATTATTAAGGGCCACTATTTTAATATACATAGTTAATCGAACAAATTAAAATACTGAAAAAACACTGTAATACTTGTTTTTAGTAATAAACATTACATTGCTACATTTTTAATATTTTGTATGATTTATATTTTATTTTATATAACAATAATTATAATCTTCATAATAAATATAAAATAAAACAGAGATGTTTTCCACTTGTTAACCATCAGACACTTTCAGCAGTGTGACCTCCGTAAATAAATGTAGAAATGAAACTCTTCTAA
Source organism: Sinocyclocheilus anshuiensis (assembly GCF_001515605.1). Taxonomy (NCBI): domain Eukaryota; kingdom Metazoa; phylum Chordata; class Actinopteri; order Cypriniformes; family Cyprinidae; genus Sinocyclocheilus; species Sinocyclocheilus anshuiensis. Next base: position 66,233 of record NW_015542367.1, on the reverse strand, counting down.
AGCACATAATGTAGAAATATGTCTAAACTCATGCAGATAAATTAACTGAATGTGAAAGCAGGTTTTGAATGCGTCTCACAGATGGAGTAAAACGCTGGTAATATTCAGACGCAGCCATCAATGTTGAATAAGAAACATAAGTGTCGCTCTTCACATCTTCACAAGAAGACAAGACCAACACAACAATAAGAGCCGCACATAAAGAGCTCATTTATCACAAAAGAGCCAGACAGACGCGAACCCACAGACAGGTCAAGAGAGAAAAGAGGAATTCACCAAGAAAAACCTATTTAAAAGACACAAACTCAAGGCTGTGCTTCTTCCATTCAACAAGAAAAATACTAGGGGTGTAAGAAAATATCGATACACGTGCGTATCACGATATTTTGTTTGGCGATACTGTATCGATTCTCAAAAACGGAATATCGATATTTAAAAAAAATAATAATACAAGATTCATGGCAGTTGTTTCATTTTGAGTTTATATCCCCCTGCACTCATTACCCCAACTCCCTCCTCTTTTCTCGCTGTCTTTGCATCTTGGATACACATTTAAAGGGTTAGTTCACCCTAAAATGAAAATTAGCCCATAAATTACTCACCCTCAAGTCATCATAGGTGTGTATGACTTTCTTCTTTCAAACGAATCATATATAAGTTATTATAAAAATGTATAATATTAAAATATTAAAAATCGAGTTATATTAAAAATTGTTTCATGGCACTCAGCGGGTGTTGCATGCATCAGTCCAAAAGCACTTAATTAAAAAGCGCCCATCCATAAAAAAAGTGTCTCACACGGCTCCGGGGGGTGAACAAAGGCCTTTTGTAGCGAAACGATGTGTTTTTGTAAGAAAAATATCCATATTCAAAATGTAATAATCACTTTAATCTAGCTTGCGCCAGCAGTTGTACACAGAAGCAGCTCCGGGAGGATGACGTATGAGGTCAGCGTTGCGCACGCGCCGGTGAGTCTGCTTGAAAGATCAAAGACAATTTTTAATATAACTCCGACTGGATTCGTCTGAAAGAAGAAAGTCATATACACCTAGGATGACTTGAGGGTGAGTAATTTATGGGCTAATTTTCATTTTTGGGTGAACTAACCCTTTAAACAGTGACAGGAAATTAACTAAAGGATCCTGCAAGCACTTTAATTTTTCCCCCTTGACTCGTACAGCACAAAAGTGGTTCAATAACGTTGAATGTTACAGGGACTGATTATTGCAAATGCATATCCCACTGTTCTGGTTAAATAATTTTATTTTATTTATTTATTGCTAAGGTTTGCATATGGTGGTGTGTTCTTTATGACAGCTTTCCTAAAAATATATCCTATTCCTAAAATAAGAAATATCCCAATATATCGCCTTGCTTACAGTATCGCAATGTATCGTATCGCAACCGCTGTACCGTGATACGTATCGTATCGCCAGATTCTTGCCAATACACAGCCCTAAAAACTACCTGAAGCGCCATTATAACACAACAAAACCCGTCTGTTCTCTGCCTGACCGACTGAGAACTGAAACTAAACAGATGAAACGCAGTGGAATATGAATATATACGACTGCAGTCTTAATGAAATGAAGGGGCGGATCAGACTTATTCCTGCTGTAAATTTCTTTTTATATGTCCTAATAAAGCCTTTTATACATGACTGGAAATGTTGTGCTTGTCAAATGTTTTTTGTCTCTGACTCTTGTGCATTGTTCACACAGAAAATGAGTTTTTATAACAAAGAGAACTAGATGAGCAAGACTGCTTTCATGAAATATTCACTATATCTGTGCAATCTTTGGGAAAATATCAACAGGAAAAATATTCTAAAAATTCCTTGATGCTAAACACTTATAATAAATAATATCATATCAACGATACAAACAAGATCAAACTAGATTTCACTCTGCACTTTCAGGCTTTACTTAAAATTAAATATGAGCAATGCAAAAAAATCAATGAATGAAAAAATCTGAAATACCAATCCTGCATAAATGCAACAATGAAGTAGTCTTATTTTAGTATTGGGATACTATTATGATTTTTTGATTAATATTTTTAATTAGTTTTTATTTTTATTTTTATATTTTCTGTTTTCATTTTACTTTTAAAGTTTTACTAACGTATTTTGTTTGTTTGTAAATATCTATCTAGCTTTTATTAATTTTTTATTTCAGTTTTAATTATTGAAGTACATCAAATTAAATGTTGTGTTTTCGTCATATTACATTTTTTTGTAATGTCTATAGTTTTTATTTATTTTTATTTTTGTTTAGTTATTTTATTGCATCAATTTAACCAAAGAAAATGAGATTTTTTTTAGTAATTTTGTTATTTTTATTTTTTTGTAATGTCTATACAGTTTTTATTTATTTTTATTTCTGTTTAGTTATTTTATTGCATCAATTTAAACAAAGAAAATTAGATTTTTTTTGTAATTTTGTTGTCATTTAAAAAAAAATGATTTGTATAGTTTTTATTTATTTTACTTCTGTTTAGTTATTTTATTGCATCAAGTTACACTAAGAAAATTAGAATTTGTTTGTAATTTTGTTGTCATTGTTATTTATTTTTTAATGTCTATATAGTTTTTATTAATTTTTGTTTGAGTCATTTTAGTATATCAAGATAAACTCAAGAAATGTTGCCTTGGCAACTAGCTGAAATAAAATAAGTTTAAGCTTCCCTTTCATGGGAACTTTGAACTGCGTCCTCTAGGGGTCGCTATGGGGAACGCCTCGTCGTGACCCGTGTCTGAAGCATACATTGAAAAAACACCAACTCGTTGGCCGGCGACAGCCATGACGTCACTACCGGTGCGACTATAGTATAAATAGGCGCCGGGAGCACACATCATTCTCTTCTTCGTCTTCATTGACTGTTTTGTTTGAAGCGTGCATCTGCCCTTATCTTCACCTTCCTAATTCCCCTGTAACCACCATCTCTCCACCTGACCGAGGTTAGGTGGGAAATTTCCTGCATTATAGTCTCCTATACTGGACCTATTAGGTTTGGTTGGTTCTATGGCTTCATAGTGACCATCTTACTGATGGTCCGGTCTAGAGGCTTCTTCGGACAGAGCTCCGACGCGGGAACCATGGTGGGTGAGTTTTATACTATAGTCGCACCGGTAGTGACGTCATGGCTGTCGCCGGCCAACGAGTTGGTGTTTTTTCAATGTATGCTTCAGACACGGGTCACGACGAGGCGTTCCCCATAGCGGCCCCTAGAGGACGCAGTGTCTCGTTCCCTACTCAGGGAACCATGGTTACATAAGTAACCTGAGACGTTTTTTTTTATATTTTAATTTATTTCAGTTAAAGCTTATTTCAAGAAACACATTATTTTATGGTTTGAGTTTTAGTTAACAACAGAATAATAATTCTGCGATGAAGGACATCTAATATTTACATAACAAAAATATGCAATTAAAATATTCTATAATGCGTCAACAGCGAATTTGTGTTATTGTGAATATTATACACAACAAATTTGTGTTTTTGTGAATATTTCCCTAATATAACGTTCTGGCTTCATTTAAAACAAGCTGAACTGGAATAACAGAGTCTTCAGATGACGAAGAGCTGGAGAAAACGAGGTGAAATACAGAAGAGAACGACGTAAAAGCTTCAGTCTGGTATGGCATTTCCAGAGACCTTGACAGAGAGCAGGTTCTTCAATTATATGGCCTGCTTTTAATTACACCAAATATGCCTCAGATGTCGGGCCACGATAAAACGAACATCCGCCCATTTCACTACAAGCTCTCTGAAACTAATTAGTGTTCATTACCTTCACTGCTTCAACAGAACGCTAAAAAAAAGAACGTTTTACGCTGCATAATCAACAGGTAACTGAACAAAATAAATTAAACTTTTTTTTTCCCCCCAATATACGAGCAGTAATTTTTAAAAAGTCACACCTTCACCTTCCTTCTTGGCTTCTTAATCAGAAAATGATGCACTGAATTAAATTATTAAACTGTTTTACATCTATAAATTTCCTCCGTTTCTGCTGGTTAGCAATGAAAACAGATGTCCAGCCATAAAAAATAATAATAATAATTCAAATAATACAATAAGAATTCTTAGTCATTTAAATCATTTACTCAGATAAATGATTAAATTTATTGTTTGTTGTATTTAAAATAAATGTCAAAGTGCAAAAAAAAAAAAAAACCACTACGTAAATTTAAACCTTTTTAATAACATTATCTAAAACATCATTTCTAATTTCTTTCTTTTAATTTTGGGGTGAAATATGAGGCAGACATGAGAGAGATTCATGAGAGTAAATTAAATTAAATTAAAAGATTTACTCAGGTGAAAGCATCCTCATCAGGAAATGATGCACTGAATGAAACTTAAACTGTTTTACGTCGATAAATTTCCTCCGTCTCTGCTGGTTAGCAATTAAAACTTTTTCTTTTTTTTAAATGGGACACTTTCTACACGTAATGAAGTCCCACATCATAATGTGCATGACTTACAAGCTGTCTGCATTAATAACAGATCATGCATCTCACTATAAAGCCCAAAAGATGCATTAAAATGCATTTAAGCAGATTCAGTTATTTTTAGCTCTCCTGACCTGTTCATCATATAAAATATATCAATAAAAAAAAAAAATGAAAAAATACAAATAAATAAATAAAAATAAAAAAATAATAAAATTTAAAACAAATAATAAAAAATAAAATAAAATAAAAAATAAATAAATAAATAAAATAAGCCATCCACAGATCATGCAAATGGCCCAACACAGTATTTGACTCCTGCTATATAGCCCAAAAGACGCATTAAAATGTATTTAAACAAATTCTGCCTTTTTATGCTCTCCTGACTTGTTCATGATAAATTCTCCCACAGGTGTAGAAATGAAATGAAATAAAATAAGCCATCCACAGATCATGCAAACGGCACAACACAGTACTTCACTCTTGCCATAAAGCTCAAAAGATGCATTAAAATGCTTTCAAAGAGATTCGGCTGTTTCATGCACTCCCGTTTGGCCTGACTAAATGTTTCTTGTATTTCAGTGTTAGTCACTTTTTAAACTGGATATCAAGTGCCCATCATCTGTATTTCTGCGCTGGGAATATCAGTAATGAATAAAAACTGCTTAAGAGTTCAGCTACCGGTCTTGTTCACGTCATTTAGGAAGCAGCAGCTCATAAAGGACTTCTAATGCAATATTCCCTGAAAAAGCACCAAGAGGATCTTTAGGCCCGAGCGACACGGAGCCATTAGGATTCCTGGAAAACAGGCTGGCGTTTCTTCAATCCAGCGGCCAGAATCTCAAACGGATCGCGTCTGATCTCACGCCAATGCGATCCGATGCTGCTGGAGAATAAAGTAGAAGCTGCTTATCGCTTTTCAAGGTGAATATTCTTCTCCCGCTTTCAGAGAGTTCTTCACAATCCCATTACCTGCACTGGAAAGTGAACTTCAGAATGAGCTTATCACAAACCGTCCTCAGAATTAACTTCACAACTACAGACAGCCAAAGGAAAAGAAGTTGAAGCAATTAATAAGATTGCACAGAGGGATCCAATCGCACCGTCCAGACTCAAACTTTAGAAACGCTATCTGGAATATAAAGGCCATGATAAATGTCCAGCAAAGAAATGCATGAAATGCATCGCGTCGCTCGCAAAATGCATTGCATTATCAGCTGCTTTTACGTGTGACTGATGTGAATGGGTTACTGTACGCCTGTATGAAGTGTTTCTAAAGTGATCCGGTCCGTCTGTAACGAGATCCGACACTGAAGCAGCAGATAAATGCTTGAGAGAGATGAGAACTTCAGTCTGAGAGAGACGAGCATTAGAAAAACAGTCATATATTAACAGACAGATATACTGTATTCTCAGCAAACCTGTCAAGAGCATGCTCATATTTCAGCTTAAAATAAAAAAAATATATATATATTTTTTTGCTTTAAAAAAATGAAGCCTATTTTTAAGCACCATTAAGATTTGTTTGCATTGCAACATGGCAATGTAAGCACTTTTTGTAAATTACCATAAACACTATAATGACATATGAATTCTTAATAATATTGATAATTAATGATAATTTCGTATTAAAATGTGCTTGTCAATAAAATACATTTCAAAATGCAAAATCATAAATAAAATGGACTATTATGTAAAATGTAGTTTCTAATTTCTTTCTTTTGATTTTTTTTGGGGTGAAATATTAATAATATTTCGTAATATTATAAATAATAATATAATTTATTTTAATTATATAAATAAATGAGAAAAAACATTATTAATTTACCCACACGTGTAAAAATAACATCTGCTCCGAAATAAAAATAAAAATTACAAAATAATACAAAACATAACAAAACAAAATTAAATTTAAAATAAAAAAAAGAAATCTAATTTAAATTTAAAGTAATTTAAAGGATTTAATCAGATAAAAGATGAAAATTATCATATGCTGTATTCCTAAGTTGTAAATTGCTTTTGATAAAAGCATCTGCAAAATAAATAAATATAAATAAATGTAAATAATAAATAAATGCATATGCAAAATAAATAAATATAAATAAATTTAAATAATAAATAAATGCATATGCAAAATAAATAAATACAAATACATTAAAATAATAAATAAATTCATATGCTAAATAAATAAATTAAAATAATAAATAAATGCATCTGCTAAATAAATGTAAATAAATTAAAATAATAAATAATTGCATCTGCTAAATAAATTAAAGGTCTATCTATGACTGTCAATCGCAGGTCAACAATGACTGTGCAAAAGTTGCTGAGTAATCAATATCTGAATTAAACTTTAAAGCACAATAAATTCTGAAACTGCTTCTTAAACTGAATAAGTGCACAAGTTTGCAGTGATCAAAGTGATACGAAGAGTGAAGGAATCCTGGTTAACAGATCAACAAATGAAACACAACCACATTCATCCTCAAAGGCGTGACATTATACGACTGTAATGCGTTTTAGAGATCATACACATACATCTATGAGAGTCAGCGCTCAGAAAATGAAGCTGATGGATGACATCGACCCTCACCACAGACTCATGGTTCCTCTTTGTTCCTCCAGAAGAGAACAGCAGCACATTTAACCGCAGACAGGCTAAATGCTGCGAGAAACATGAGGGGAAGAGCGCAGACCCCACATCAGAAACCTCTCGTGTAAGACCCTCTTCAGTTCTGATGCTCTGCTGTGACGACAACACATTTATGCTCACACAAGACAAAAGAGCTGAGAAATGAGAAACACTCCTTCACCAATAACTAACCAAACAAATGATCTGATAGTCTGGTCACGCAAACTACACTGCAACGCTGTGTAACAGGGCTGAACAACACGGCGAAACATAAAATCTAGATTTTTTTTTTTTTACAGATTTAAGATTTCAATTGAATTTTTTTTATGTTTAACTAGCCAAGTTATGTATGCTATGTAAAATGTAACTCTAACACGATGATTACATTTTTTTGTTTTTTTTGAGTCCCCTATGCTATATTATGTAAGCTGTTTTCTGGTAAAAAATAAATAAATAAAATTAGAAAAAAATAAAATAAAAGGTATGTGTGTATGTATGTATATATATACATACATATACATACATATACATATTATGAGACGCAGTGAAAAGGAATAAACCTCCACAAATTCGTGACGTGTTTTCTTAAAGTTTTAACCGTTTTAACTTTGCATGGCTTTCTATACATCTCTTGTGTGACACGAGTGCAGCAGTAGTACTTGTCCGTCTAAAAAATGCGCTGAATATGCGGGTCTGTGTGAATGGCTTGGTTTCGGTTAAAGCGCAGTCTCCACTACGCCTCAACCGAGACCGTGGGACGGTTAGGAGCATATTCTGAGAGGAGCGCAGATGACGTTGAGACTGGTAAGAGATTAACATGTCCTTTATATACTCAGGAGCCTGATCGTGCAATGCTTTATAGACAAACATTAACACCTTGCATTGTATTCTGTATTTTACAGGTAACCAGTGAAGAGATATCAATACAGGTTTGTTCCCAAACTTAATAAACTGTAAAAAATTATTTGCTAGTCATCCCTTTACCTCAGTCAAACACGAATAAAAATTAGCAAAATTCTGGTGTTTGTTAAGATTCTTGCAGCAGCATTTTGGACATACTGAAGACGAGCAACCTGGGATTCACTTATGCCTAGATAAAGAGCATTAATAATCCAACCGTGTGGAAATAAAGGCATGCAAAACAGTCTACAAGTTCTTGTTTGAAAGGATAGGTTTCAGTTTAGACAATTTTCTTAACTGAAAGAAAGATGTTTTCACAACGCTGTTAACTTGACGATCAAAGCGGATTTCAGAATCGAAAATTACTCCAAGATTCTTCACATAACCATTACTGGACAAAGGTCCATAACTTTCAATCAGGTCATTTCCAAGCTGTTTGTTCCCAAACATAATAAACTGTAAAAAATTATTTGCTAGTCATCCCTTTACCTCAGTCAAACACGAATAAAAATTAGCAAAATATGTACAGCCATCACACTCCAAAGGAAAATACAGTTGTAGATCATCAGCATACAAGTGATCATTAATATTGTATTGCCTAAAAATTAACCCCAAGGGTAACATATACATTGAAAATAAAGTCGGACCGAGAATTGATCCCTGAGGAACCCCCCAAGTGATAGTCGCAGCTGCCAAAACATAATTTCCAATTTTAACTGAGCATGTCCTGTCATGCAGATAAGAGGAAAACCACTTAAGGGCTACACCCTTAATCCCAACATAATCTCTAAAGTGTTCTATTAAAATCACATGATCTAAAGTATCGAAGGCTGCACTTAAATCTAACATCATTAAGGCAACACTTTTCCCAGAGTCAATACTTAACAAGATATCGTTTGTAACCTTTAATAATGCTGATTCTAAACTATGTTTGGTCCTAAATCCAGACTGAAAAATATCCATTACTTTATTTCCAATCAAAAAGTCAACAAGTTGATTATGGAGAACTTTCTCTAAAATCTTATTCATAAAAGGCAATTTGTAAATTGGCCTAAAAAATTTAAATCCTGTGAATTTAAGTTCCTTTTCTTTAAGACTGGTTCAATAACAGCATGCTTAAACCCCAACGGTACAGTGCCATGAAATAAACTAGTTAATAATCGATAATATACTGGTACCAATAGTGTCTACCACCTCCTTAAACAATCGGGATGGGAGAACGTCATAAAGAGAGGTAGTCGGCTTTAAATGCAATATTATATTTTCCAACTGAGTTAATGTAATCGATTCAAATTTACTCAAACAATGAGACGGATTTAATTTTGTTGGCTACAACACTCCCTACAGGCACAATATCCGACCGAATACGATTAACCTTTTAAACTTTTAAAAACTCTCACACAGATCCTTAGATGGAGTAGTAAAAAAAATTAATAGATGGACTCAATTCTTCATCTATGACTGAAAACAATACCTTCGGGTTATTTGAATTGTGCGATATAATTCGTGAAAAATATGAAGATCTAGCGGCTTTAACAGCATTTTGATAGTTTGATAGAGACTCTCTAAAAATATCATAAGATACTTGCAATTTATCTTTAAGCCACTTACGCTCTGCACGCCGACAAACCTGCCTCATATTTCGAGTCATATCATTTAACCAAAGTTGGTTTTTAACTTTATGACATCTCATTTTAAATGGTGCAACATTATCCAAGATCTCTGAGCAAACATGATTAAAAGAGTTTACCAATTCATCAGGTCCTATAGGGTGCATCATTGTAAACATTGTAAACTGTAATGTATTTCTGTGATGCGCAGCTGAATTTTCAGCATCATTACTCCAGTCTTCAGTGTCACATGATCTTCAGAAATCATTCTAATATGCTGATTTGCTGCTCAAGAAACATTTCTGATTATTATCAACGTTGAAAACAGTTGTGCTGCACAATATTTTTGTGGAAACTGTGATACATTTTATTTTTCAGGATTCACAGATGAACAGAAAGTAAAAAAAACAGCATTTATTCGAAATCGAAATCTTTTGTAACATTATAAATGTCTTTACTGTCACTTTTGATCAGTTTAATGCATCCTTGATGAATAAAAAATATTAATATTGACCCCAAACCATTATTTCTTTTAATTAAACTATTTTGTATTTGTATTTTATAACATGGTTGAAGCTCTCAGCGCTCACTAGTGAAGTTCAGGCATTTCTCCTGTAAGAATGTTCAGTAAAACGTTCCAGAGCCCACAGACTCGCTCAATGATCTCATGCAATCAGAAGTTACAGACCTCGTTTGACTAATTACTGCACTCTGCCTTTCCCCAGAGATGCGCTCGTGAGGCACAGTTACTGTCGAGTCCAAGTCAACGTGAGCGTAAACCGGCCTCCAGTTGTCTGGAGCGGCAAACGCTGCGTTCATGGACTTCAAAAGAGTCGTGAAGTGAAGTAAGCGCTGTGTGACAGGAAGAGGACATTACATCACCACCCAACACCAGAAACACACTTTCCATCAGTACAGTCACATAAAGCGCTATTATATAGCAAACAACTGCTTGATTTTTTGTGTTGCAATTTTTTTTGCAAAAATTATTGTCTAGCTGTTTTTTTTTAATAAATATCTAACTTTATACACATATGTATAGTACAGTCTTATGAAGTGATATATATTTTATAGCAAATCTCTTGATTGCTTGTATTGTTGCAAAATGTAAACTAGATTATCTGCAAAATGGGACTCAAAGGGATGAAGATATTAAGAATATCTATATAAGAATAATATATACTGTATATATACACACACACACAATATAACTATTAACATCATGATTTTTTGTAAAGCTGCTTTGAAACAATGAGAAACAAGTGCTTTACTAATACATTAGACTTTGATTTTGACTTTCGAACGGTGTTTAACGCTGCCATCAGATGAAATCACACCAGCAACGGCTCAAACACATGCGAGTGCACATGAGAAAACCTCACATGAGAGCGTGTCGTGATGATGAATCCTGTAGAGGACTGAATCGCTGTAATGCGGCGTCTTTGGCAGGACGGATCTTTTCCTGGAAGCAGAACAGAACGAGAAACATTCGCTATGGGCCACCAGCAAGACCAATCCGTCATTCGTGACACCCAGCGGCGCCCTGAGATCTGCAACTTTCCAGAAAGCGACAAAATTCCCACCAATCGCCTGACAAGCGGGCGTGAAGCACTGGGAGCCGCGATAAATGCTTCCATGTGCCTCCGGAGATTCAGATCGCTATGATCACAAACCTGATGTTATGTTCAAATAACATTGAATTTCAATGCATGGACAAACACGGAGATATTTTTGAAAATAACTTCTTCCACAATCATGCATGTTTTGACTGCGTACATGATGACAGAATGATCATTTTTGGGTGAAATATCCCATTAAGAGCTTGATCAGAACAAGTTTTTTACTGAACAATGACATATTATTATGACATAATCGGACCTAGTCTTAACTGCTAGCTTTGAGAACATATTTTACATACAAATTCATTTAATTCAGTATCTTTATGATGATATTAGCTAATTACGCCACAGTCAAAAGTTATGGGTAAAGCTAAACGGGCTATATAACAAACAAAATTCCCAGAAACACAGTGCATTAAACATACTGCATGAAATCTCTAAATAAAATAATATTTCAGATGGATGGTGGCTGGAGTCTAGTATTGTTCAAAAGTTTGAGATTGGTAAGATTTTTTAAATGTTTCTGAAAGAGTCTCTTCTGCTTACCAAAGCTGCATTTGTTTGATTAAAAAATACAGTAAAAACTGTGAAATATTATTACAATTTCAAACAGCTGTTTTCTATGTGAATATCTGTTAAAATGTAATTTATTTCTGTGATCAAAGCTGTATTTTCAGCATCATTACTCCAGTCTTCAGTGTCACATGATCTTCAGAAATCATTCTAATATGCTGATTTGCTGCTCGAGAAACATTTCTGATTATTATCAATGTTGAAAACAGTTGTGCTGCACAATATTTTTGTGGAAACTGTGATACATTTAATTTTTCAGGATTCACAGATGAACAGGAAGTTCAAAAGAACGGCATTTATTTAAAAATGATTAGAAATGTTTTTACTGTCACTTTTGATCAATTTGCACAACATCCAGCTGCTCTGTTTGTATCACTGTAAGCTATTTCCTGTGACTGTGAAACCCATTTCCTGTGCTCGGATCAGAGGAACCTTCCCTTCATCCCTCATCCATCTCCACCCACTGAAGTCAACACAAACACGGAGAAAACCCGAGGAGATTCACCCGCAGGAACTCAGAAAATGCAGACGTAATGAACAAACAGCAGACAAAAACACGTGTGTAACGTCTCAGAACAGCTCATGTTCCTCTCCGAGATCTGAGCGTTTCTGTCCTGCTGTGAATGTGGACTGGTCTTTAACAACTGACCAGTGCACAATAAGGAAATCTCCAATAAAAGCTCTCAGATATTATGATCTGATAGCATATCGATTGGATGGATCGATTGATAATTCATCAACATTGATAATAATCAGAAATGTTTCTTGAGCAGCAAATCAGCATATTAGAATGCTATCATAAACTGTTTTCTTGAGCACATCTACAGCACACAGCATGATGGGTTAAACTACTGACCGCTGGGCATCCAGTCCTGCTGCTGTCGGTCAAAGCACAGCTGAGACTCTGCCATGAGCTGGACCGATCAAACCCTCACAGACACAAACACAGAGACCAGAGCGCCGGCGGCACTTACACGCTCTCTCAATTATTCAGCATCTCGCCTTCAGACTGAGCCTGAACCGCACTGTGAACACACTACTACACGCACAATCAATGATTCAATCAACGATACCGTACATGCCTTTTCATCAACACTACATACATACTTAGCCATACTTTGGGACATCATCATAAAAAATTATTATAAAATTATTATTATAAAAAATATTATATAAAAACATAATTATATAAAAACGTAGAAATCCAACCATCATCATCCATCCATCATCCATCCAATCGTCATCATCCATCCATCCATCCATCCATCCATCATCAATCCATCCATCCATCCATCCATCAAGTCATCCCATCATCATCCATCCATCCAATCATCATCATCCATCCCATCATCATCCAATCATCATCCAATCATCAATCCATCATCAATCCATCCCATCATTATCCATCCATCCAATCGTCATCATCCATCCATCCAACCGTCATCATCCATCCATCCATCCAATCATAATCATCAATCCATCCCATCATTATCCATCCATCCAATCGTCATCATCCATCCATCCAACCGTCATCATCCATCCATCCATCCAATCATAATCATCAATCCATCCCATCATTATCCATCCATCCAATCGTCATCATCCATCCATCCAACCGTCATCATCCATCCATCCATCCAATCATAATCATCAATCCATCCCATCATTATCCATCCATCCAATCATCATCATCCATCCATCCATCATCAATCCATCCCATCATCATCCATCTGTCATCCATCCATCCAACCAACCGTCATCATCCATCCATCCCCATCCATCATCCATCCACCAACCATCCATCCATCCATCCATCCATCCAACCGTCATCATCCATCCATCCATCCATCATCCATCTGTCATCCATCCATCCATCCATCCAATCGTCATCATCATCCATCCATCCAATCATCATCATCAATCCATCCCATCATTATCCATCCATCCAATTGTCATCATCCATCCATCCATCCGTCATCATCCATCCATCCATCCAATCATAATCATCAATCCATCCCATCATTATCCATCCATCCAATCATCATCATCCATCCATCCATCATCCATCTGTCATCCATCCATCCATCCATCCATCCAATCGTCAACATCATCCATCCATCCAATCATCCATCCATCCATCCATCCATCCATCCATCATCAATCCATCCCATCATCATCCATTCATCCAATCGTCATCATCCATTCATCCAATCGGCATCATCATCCATCCATCCAATCATCATCATCCATCCATCCATCATCAATCCATCCCATCATCATCCATCTGTCATCCATCCATCCAACCAACCGTCATCATCCATCCATCCCATCATCATCCATCCATCATCATCCATCCATCCATCCATCTGTCATCCATCCATCCCATCATCATCCATCCATCCAATCGTCATCATCCATCCAATCATCATCCATCCATCCAATCGTCATCATCATCCATCAACCCACCCAACCATCCATCATCATCCATCCATCCATCCAATCATTCATCCAATCATCCATCCATCAATCCAACCATCCAACCGTCATCATCCATCCATCCAACAAACCATCATCCATCCATCCATCAAACCATCATCCATCCATCCATCCAACAAACCATCATCCATCCATCCATTCATCCATCCATCCATCCTAACTATCTATGGCCTATAAACATTTAAGCATTTACTTAATTTAAGCATTTTTTCAACACTTTCAAATTCAAATAACAGTCATTCAAAAATGTTAAAGCCCTTCTCATGTCGGAGTTTGTGACTCGCAATCATACAGTTTCACACACAAAGATTTCCAGGTCAGATGAAGCAGTGGGTCACTCGTACACTTCAAAGCTTTCACTAACGCACAAACAAATAAATAAAGCACACTAACCTACCTTGTTCCTATCTTTAATATCAGTTGATATGACCTCCTCACCGAGCTCTGAAGACTTCTGCTGCCAACACTCATCCGTCCACAATAACACTTTCAGTAAGTGGCCCTTAATAACTACGGCTTGAATGGAGCTGTGAGAGTGGTCGTGATTGACTGGAGATCAGCGGGTGGTCAAACACAGTCACATTCACGGCTCAACACCCACTAAACTCTGACCCGACGGACAACACGTCTAAGCGTTTGCTCAATGCATGGGTTTAAAAGAGCTTTTCCACTGGAATGACAGTGGACTAATTACACACTGAAACTCACCGACACATTCCCTGCACTCACACTAACAATCCTGATCCGAACGGCTTTCCCAGAAAAACCTCCTAAATCCACTGAAAACTCATGCAAATCCCCACTAAACGACTGTGCTCACAGAATCCTACTGCGCCTAGTCAAATAATAATAATAATTTAATTATTATATTATTAATATTAAAATGAAAGTAGTATTATCAATTATTTAAATGATAATTATAAATAAATAAATAATAAATAAAATTCATTATATTTTACATATACAATTTTATAAATTTATATAATAAACATTATTATTATTATTATTATTATTAATTAATTTTTATTGTTAATTATTAAGTTTTGTTATTGTTAAAATAATTGTTGTTATTATAATAATTATTATTACATAATTATATTATATAATAACAACATATATTATACAATAAACTAATAATAATTATTATGATTTTATTATTATTATTACTACTACTCCTGCTGTTGCTGTAATTAATAACTGTTTATTATTAATTATTACGTATTTTTATTGCTACAACAACAATAATAATAATATTATCATCATAATTATATTATAGAATAACATAAAATAGCATGTTGAAATGCAGAAATTTAATGAAATAATAATTAAACTACATTTCTTATTGGTCCAAGACAAAGAAGTCAAAAAACAAAAAAACAAAAACAGGTTTAATACTTAGTTAAAGTGTTAAAGGATCAAAAAGGACTGATCAAATCACTAAAATCAATAGTGGTGATTGACAAACAAAACTAATTTAATTAATATTCATAAACGTAAAAGTCACCACAGCAGCACTTCAGAACACCTTTGAGAAAAGAAAAGAAAAACCGCTGACATAGATGTTGAGTTCAGGTTTTCATATAACGGCTGTAAAATGAGATCGATTCATCTGTGATTTTCTGAATAAACGCTGAATAAACATGTTAATTTTGCTCCTTAGCAGCAGCAAACCGAATCTCACGTCACACTAAATCTATTTACTCATGAAAACACTTCATCATCATGGTTAGTGGCTCACTGTTGCGTTATCATCTTCAGATATGATGATGTGACTCTAAACGCAAAGGCACATTCAAAAGAACATGAATCACACACACATGGATGATCCTGACGGTTTAATGCTCTCTGCAGGTTCCTCTGCTGCTCAACATAAAGGACTTAAAGGATTAGAGAAAATAATCTCAATGATCCCAATATCTACAGCGCTGACATACGGCATGAGGACGGGAAACCCAAACATCACAGTGTTATTTTACTGTCACTGATTTACTATTATAGCTTTTAATTCATATTTTGAATGGGATTTTATTTTTATATTTTCTGTTTTCGCTTTAATGTCAAAGTTTTTGTTATTTTTATTTAGTTATATAATTTTTTTTATTTTAGTTTTTAGTTATTTTAGCATCACTGATATAGTAGTTAATATTTTAAATTAGATTG
The DNA here is from genome assembly GCF_001515605.1 of Sinocyclocheilus anshuiensis. Lineage (NCBI taxonomy): Eukaryota > Metazoa > Chordata > Actinopteri > Cypriniformes > Cyprinidae > Sinocyclocheilus > Sinocyclocheilus anshuiensis. Next base: position 49,787 of record NW_015542367.1, on the reverse strand, counting down.
AATTTTTTTTTATATTTCCTGTTTTGATTTTAATTTTAGTAAAAGTTTTAGAAATTTGGTTGTATGTTTTTGCCAATTTTATTTAGTCATTTAGTATTTCTTTTATTTTAGTGTTTAATTATTTTAGTATTACTGATACACTATTGTCTTTTTAAAGATGACGTTGCGTGGCAAACTTGACGTTACGTCTTTGTAAAGACGATGTGGGTCTTGCTTTAGACAATGTATCACCCGGGCGTTTCTGGATGCGGTCATTACCTGGCGCTGGGTGATGGTCACGATCGCTGCCTCACGTGCCGGGGGAGCGTACCAGCCGTATCCTTTGGCGCTCCTCCCAACGACCAGATGTCGATTGCTGCATCGGAGGGTGAGCCAGAGCTTTCTGGAGAGGAAGATTCGGCTGCGCTGCTCTCCTCCGGGACTGTAGCAATGCCTGAATCGGATCCAGAAATAATGGCTATGCTTTCCCGGGCCGCCGTAGGGGTAGGGCTCGAGTGGAGACTTCCACCGTGTCCCGAGCCCTCAAGGTTGCACGATTGGTTCTCGGGGTGGTCCGCGCTGGTTCTCAGCGCCCCGCCTCTGTGCCTTTCTTCCCGGAGGTGCATTAGGAGCTCAACAGGTCATGGACGGCATCTTTTTACTGCCGGAAACCGATCTGCTGGTTCCTCCTCCCTCACCACCCTCGATGGTGGGGCAGCTAGGGGGTTACAAGGGTCCCCCCAGTGGAGCGGTCGGTTGCGATGCAGTTGTGTCCTAATACCGCCTCCAACCGGCAGGGAGAACCGTGCCTCCCCTCCCGGGCCTGTAGTAATCCTTCAGGGAACGAGGGTTACCATACGTAACCGAGACGTTTTTGTAACTATTTTGAATTTGATTTTTTTTTTTTATTTCCTAGTTTCTTAGTTTTGATTTTAGTTTTAGTATAAGTTTTCATAATATTTGTGTGTTTTGTCCTTTATTTTTATTTTTTTAGCATTTTGTCATTTTAGTATCACTTATATACTATTATAGTTTTTGTTAATATTTTGAATTTGATGTTGTGCTTCTGTCATTTTTATGTAGTCATTTTAGTCCTTTTTTATTTTAGTCTTTAATTATTTGAATATTTTTTTATTTGAGCTTTTTCTCTTTTTTTAGTTATTTTAGTTCTTCAGCTTGAAATGATAAACACTGCCTTGGCAACTAGCTAAAATAAACTAAGGCTTTTCTAATATTTTATTTAATTTCAAGAAACAAAAATGACGTTTTACAGTTTTATAAATTATTGTGATCAGTTGGAGCTGACGCAATTACCAGGAATCAGTGTTTCTATCCGCTTTGAGATTTTCCATGCATGAACAGCAGAGAAATTAAAAGATGCATCAAACATTTCTGTGCATTTCACCACCAGAATCCATCTACATATTCCCACAATCTATATGACTATATGCAATCTAGTGTATATATCGAGTAAATGCATTACAGAGGATCATGATGCAAAGCTTTAAAGAGTCCAAAAACAGACATCATTTAAAATATCCATGTTTCTGAATCTACAGCACGCAAACCAAAATAAACCAACTAATAAACACACAACTGATCTGATAAAAATGTGCATTTTGAAGAATTGAGCTCCATTTATCAAAACACAGGCACTATTTCCTTGCAAAGGCAAGCGTGTCTGTTTCCCACACACCTGTGGGCTTTTACTTCAGTCCTGAGTTATTTTATCCAAACATTTCAGCAGACAGACGTGAAAATGAGGGCATGGATTGAAGTAATGATGCATTTGAGGGTCTTTAAAATGATTGAGGTGGGCTTATAAAACCATGACCTCAGAGAGAGACAGAAACCGCTGCACACTAGTTAGTGGTCTGAAATATGACATGCTAAAGAAACCCGCGTTCCTGTGTATTTATACTACATGACTCTTATTAGCTTCTTAATCATCCTGCTGTGATGTTTTTCTTGAAGAACGACAGTGTTTGAAGAATAAAGATCTGCTTCTTCCTCTCACACAAGTACAACACAAATACAAATACATACAAGAAAAACTTCTAACCAAGTAAAAAGTTGAAGACTCAAACATAAAGCTAGTCTGATGTACTGAAGACAACAAGTGTATTTACACAGGACTGTCTCATGAATATTAATTAGGTCACTTTAATGGACAGTCCAGTAAAGTTCTCCAGCAATGTCAGCATGACCTAATTAATATTCATGAATCTCACAGTTCAAAACTGACATCACGAGCATTCAGTCAGTGACCCGCCCACTTGATCCGCCTCAATCATGATAAAAATAAAACACTCAATCTGTGAGTTAAGAACCGATTATAATGCACAGCCGTTCACTGACTAAACACGAGTCAAGGTGGAACAGACGGACATCGATGCACACACACACACACACACACACACACACACTCATACTCACACACTCTCACACACTCTCACACACTCACAAACTAATTTAAAACCTTAAACTAATCAACTAATCTAAAAACAAAACCTAAACCTGAAACAAAAACTTAAATCAAAGCCTGAAACCTAAAACCTAAAACCCAAAACCCAACCCAAATCAATAAATAATAGAATAGAATAAAATAAAGTAAAAGAATAACATACACATATTAAGCACTGGATGCTAATAAACTACACTTAAAAATACTATCCAAAACCTGAAACCTAAAACTTAAAACCTAAAGCCCAAAACAAACTAATCAATCAATCAAAATAACAATAAAAAACGAAATAAAATAAATTCAGTTTGAATTTCGGAGAAAGAAATCATGAAAATTGTCAAGGCATCACTAACTCGAAGCCCAGTACTGACGGGTCATTTCACACATATGGCGTCTCTTCAGAAGGACAACGGAATATTCTTAGCTAAGAAAAATATAACACGAGGGCAATTAACATTTACATTTAACGTTTGTCTTTTTCCAGTGACCATAAAGTCCATTTCATTCCAGACTGCATTTGGCTCGCATACGTTTATTTAATATCACTTACAGTTTGTCTCTGAAACATCCGCCTTCATTAATACCGTATGAGATGCCTGAAAAACTCAGGTTTGTTGTCCAATGAAAGCATGCATTTTTATGGGCAATAAAATCTTGTTTCAGCCAAAATATAAATATTGCTGCCAACATGCAGAATGACGTGCGTCACGACTGTAAAAGCCCTGAAATGTTTCGAACAGGAACGCTGTTGTTTCTACCTGCATGAGTCTGTCCTGAACACTTAAATCACATTATACGGGCCAGAAAGGGAAAGATTCAGAAAAATTTATGCTGCCATCATTTGAAAACATTCATCAGTTCCAGCGTTAAAGTAATGCCAATAAATTGGGAAAATTAGCGAATCTGAAGGAAGTGTGTCATTTTAACATGATGTGTTAATATAATTCATCATTCATGTTAGGATGTTCGGGGGGTTGCTATGCGTTTGCTAGGGTATTGTGGGTGGTTGCCACAGTGTTGCTACGGTCTTCTGGGTGTTGGTTGCTAGGGTGTTCCTATGGTGTTGTGGGTGGTTTCCAGGGTGTTGCTGTGCAGTTGCTATGGTCTTCTGGGTGGTGGTTGCTAGGGTGTTGCTATGTCATTGCTATGTTGTTGTCGGTGATTGTCAGGTGTTGCTAAAAGTCTGATAGAGTGTTGTGGGTGGTTGCCAGGGCGTTACTAAGCGGTTGCTATGGTCTTCTGGGTGGTTGCTGCAATGGAGTTGCTAAGGTGTTGTTGATGATTGTCACGTGTTGCTAAAAGGCTGACAGGGTGTTGTGGGTGGTTTCTAGGGTGTTGCTGTGCAGCTACTTTGGTGTTGTGGGTGGTTGCCAGGGCGTTACTAAGCGGTTGCTATGGTCTTCTGGGTGGTGGTTGCAATAGAGTTGCTATGGTGTTGTCGGTGATTGTCACATGTTGCTAACAGGCTCATAGGGTGTTGTGGGTGGTTTCTAGGGTGTTGCTGTGAAGCTACTTTAGTGTTGTGGGTGGTTGCCAGGGCGTTACTAAGCGGTTGCTAGGGTGTTGTGGTGCTATGCAGTGCTGTAAGGACACAGTGATTCATCAGAGCTGTTTCCAGGTTTGTGTGCAGCATCTGACTCAAGATCCGTCCCTCTCTTAGACTGAAAATCCAGGGAGGGTGTCTAATTTGGAGAAAAATATGCTTTTATTGCACAATTGAAAATAAGCGCTTATTTTGAACAGACGCATCCCAAAGCACACTGAAATCCACCGTCTGACTTATCATCAAAAGCGTATAAAGTATCTTTTCCCAGAAAGTAATTTCCCACCAAAAATGGATTTAAAAGTCGATTTTCAAAGATGCTAATAAACTAATTCCAGGCAGAGCTTTTCAATTCCAGCTCGCTTTGCTCAGATCTGTTCTACATGATGACTGGAACACAGAAGGGAAATCAAACTCTCGCCATTTCAGGACAAAAAGACTTTCCTCATATTTTATACAAAAGTAAACGACTGCAAAGTGAAAATACCGGCAAACAAGATAATTTCTGTAATTAATATGCAGCAGAATGAATCACACGCATTAGTAAAGCCATTGAATGGTGTTAATTGCTGAAGTGTAAATAGCAGTAATGTTAATTACGATAATGACTGTAATAATCACACCTAAGCGAGGCGTGAGCACACACACACACACACACACACACACACACACACACACACACACACACACACACACACACACACACACACACACACACTGCTGCTGGTGATTGCAATCATTGGTAATTACAATGAAGTCTCTTTTTAAGTGTTCTGTTTCTCACATTGTTCAAGTAAATGACATTTGAGAAACTGAGATACCTGGAGACATTCACACGTGTCCTGAACGAGTCTTTAAATATCTGAGATCACAGCTGCAGAAAACAGCCTTCAGCTCTGTTTGGAGAATACACTTCTGTTCCTAAATAATGCGTCTGTGAAATCAAGTTTTCTTTAAGGGAAAGTGTGCATTTGCTGTGGTGACTGCTCGCCATGCTTTTCACCATTTTAAGGCAAGACGTTTTTCTACAAGCTTTCTGAAATGTTATGTTTAAATATGCAAATGAGGCACTATCTAAGTAAAGGTGCAGTAATTTGCATAGATTTCTAGAACAGAGATTTGAACAATAGATAAACAAGGTTGAAAATTCTTGTTAGATTTTTTATTTTTTTTTACCGAGGGACATTTTGCTACCTTGTGCTACATTGTTTGAGTAAAATTTACAAATGAAGACTGAGTAAAATGTACTTGAGTATTGCAGAGTAAATTTCAAACGAGTTAGTAGAAATTATTCAAACTCTGAATGGCCAAGTTAAATGTACTTATTCTCCTTGTTAATTTAACATATCTTAGTTAAGTAGATTTTACTTAGTTCCAAACTTAAATTTACTTAATAAAAATATGAGTGGAAAAACTTGCAAAAGAAAAATTAAGTAAATTTTACTTAATTTTTTTTTTCCTCAGTGTAAGTCAGAAAATAGAGACCGAAAAAAGAACACATTTTTTAGGAATAAAATGTATGAACAAACCCCTCAGTAAAAGCCTTCAGTATATAAAAAGGAATAAAACTGTAAAGTGCTGTTGAGAAAGAAACTCACAGCCTTTAAAGATATGTATGGAGAACAAAATCAGATGCAAACAGATAAAGTGCATAAAAAAAAATTTAATGTGATGTTTTCTTTCCACTAGTCTGTAACAACACGTTCAGAAAAGCCAAATAACTCAATCTCAAAACTGACCAGAGGTGCTTTTCCCAAAATGGTCGGAAGTTCCATTGAACTGCATTGGTAATGACAGAACTTGCGACCATAGTTGCTTTTGGGAAATGCATCGCAGTACATGAAAAAAAAAAGTTTTTGCCTGTAGTTGTCTTCACTTCTAAGAAAATCCTGCAGTATTTAATATACTCTCAGATAATGAGGTCATAAAGCTGCAAGCATAGTAACTATAAAATGCCACTGAAAGTAGTTCCAGATCTAGTTTAGTGTATCACACCGCAGGACGTTTTCTGTCTACTCAAATACACAATTTAGTCATCATGAAGGAATCACATTCTATAACAGAAATGAGTAGTTGTCAGGGAGTTGCTATGAGGTTGCATTTGTATTCTGAATTGTTGCTAGGGTGTTGATATACAGTTGCTATTACTGGGTGGTTGCCAGAGTGTTGCTATGCGGTTGCTATGGCGTTCTGGCTGGTTGCCAGGGCGTTGCTATGGTGTTATGGGTGGTTGCTAGGGTGCTGCTATGTTATTGTGGTGGTTGCCAGGGTGTTGCTATGCGATGCTATGTTATTGTGGTGGTTGCCAGGGTGTTGCTATGCGATGCTATGTTATTGTGGTGGTTGCCAGGGTGTTGCTATGTAGTTTCTATGTTATTGTGGTGGTTGCCAGGGTGTTGCTATGCGGTTGCTATGTTATTGTGGTTGCCAGGATGTTGCTATGTTATTGTGGTGGTTGCCAGGGTGTTGCTATACGGTTGCTATGTTATTGTGGTTGCCAGGGTGTTGCTATGTAGTTGCTATGTTATTCTGGTGGTTGCCAGGGTGTTGCTATGTAGGTGCTATGTTATTCTGGTGGTTGCCAGGTTGTTGCTATTTTGTTCATACATCAATCAAAAAACACAGCGTTAATAATTTCAGAAAGAGAGTTGAAGCAATCAAATCTTTCCCAAACCTCCCAGACACATCTGCTCTCCAAAGCACATCTCACAAAGATCAACACTAAATCAAACTTCAGCACCACCATACATGAGGTGCACCTGATCCAGGAGCTGTTCCTCAGATGTTATTAACCAAAACCAGCTGCCAGGTGACCATCAAACCTGATCTGAGATCAGCTGAGGTCGTCTATGCAACAGTGTCCTTGAAAATTAGACGTCTTTCCATCTGTATTCAGCTCACAGCGTCTCTGTGTGCAACTGAAGAAAGTTCAACGGATTACAGACAAACTGCAAATATTTACACGCAAGACTTCGACCCAAAGGACGGATGGAGTTGAAGGGAATTTTGATATATGAAACACTGTAGAGAAGGACAAGAGATGATAATTGGTCACGAGAGCATCATAACGTCTCAAAAAGCCCAGGCAAACATCCTCAGGTCTGCCTTCATTCACTAAATACAAGTTAAGGTATACGCACAGCATCTGTGACATGCAATCAAAAATGATTTCAGCTCAATGCAGGTGAAGGTCTGGATATGCATTACTGATATAATAGAGCACAACCGTCTGGTTCATTTGGTCTGCAAAGAAACTGATTATAAGCAGTAACATTTAAAGACAGACCAAAAATGAGCATCATGTCCAATGAAAAAACTACAGTACCCATGATCCACTTCCAGAACTAAGAGTTCACTCCATGTAAACAGTTGCTTCTGGTCTTCTTGCATGCATCTTTTACACTTATTAATTTATCAGACAATTTTACAATATCATGCAAGTTTCAACATGATAATCGCAGGAGAATGAACAATTTTACATCGACAAGCTCAGCAGATAGTTTTGCATTTAGATTAGGGATGCACCGATACTGAGCTCCTGTACTCGTACTCGTTAAAATGCCCCGATACCAAACGCCGATACCACACAGCATGTGATAAGTGCCATATTCAGACAAAGAAAAACAGACAACAGACAGCAGAATGGGGTTATTAGAGATTAAAGATGTCTACGAAGTATATGTATGCAATGAATATAAAACATTCAGTATCAATGCCTGTATAGCTGATTTGCGCCAGCTGGTAAGCAAAGCATGCTGAGCGGATTGAGCGCGGCGGCGCAGATGCGCGAGCTTGTCGAGTGAATATCCCTTTCTTACAGACATCACTGGAAAGTTTGTAGTTCGATCGGATATGTCAAAAAGATGTAAGTAAAACAATGCACAAGTTACTTAATGGTAGGGAGGGAGGGAGAGAGAGAGAGAGAGAGAGAGAGAGAGAGAGAGAGAGAGTTTGCTTGCTTCATGAGTGTTTCTGCATTATATGAGTGGCTTTGGAAAATAAATCGCTGCACGTTTCAGATTAATAAAAACGCGACTTCTATTTATGAAAATGTCACAGTTAGGAGATTTATAGCGAGTGGTTCCCTGCATTTTTAGAGCAAATCGCGTGATTACAGTACTAAGTGCAATGGAGCAGCTCTAACTCTATTAAATTAAAGATGATGTAGGCTACCATAGAGAGA
>NW_015542367.1:35755-36492 GCF_001515605.1 Sinocyclocheilus anshuiensis | reverse complement strand
TTGAAGTTCAGGTTTGCATGAACCTGGTTGACAGCATGCCCAGGAGACTACAGGCTGTCATTGAGGCTAAGGGTTGCCCGATTAAGTATTGAAAGTTGTGTAAATTTTTGACAGCTGTATGAATAATATTTGGTTTATTGTAATCCATTACATACCTTTCTATCAAAGTTATCTGGCATTATCAAGCTGAATTTGTTCTGACACAGTTTAACTCTGAGTTGTTGTCATATTTTATTACCATTTTCTAAACTATAGCGAATAAACTGTGACATTGTGAGAAATGTTGAAGGTCTGAATAAATTTGTGTTTGACTATCTATTTGATAAATGAAGTTAACCAACTAACATTATACATACTCTTTTGGTTTCTGTACCCAATATTTTAAAAATGTACAAATGCAATGAAAATATTGGTATCGGTACTCGGTATCGGCAAGTACCAAAAATAAAAGTATCGGTATCGGGCGAGTACTGGAAAAAGTTTGGAGTCAGTTTTGGAGAGTCTCTTCTTCTTCCAAAGCCGCATTTATTTGATCACGAATACAGTGTAAATGTGAAATATTAGTACAATTTGAAATAGCTGTTTTCTATGTGAATATCTGTTAAACTAATTTATTTCTGTGATGCGCAGCTGTATTTTCAGCATCATTACTCCAGTCTTCAGTGTCACATGATCTTCAGAAATCATTCTAATATGCTGATTTGCTGCTCAAGAAACATTTCTGATTATTATCAATG
>NW_015542367.1:35040-35617 GCF_001515605.1 Sinocyclocheilus anshuiensis | reverse complement strand
AATCTTTTGAAACATTATAAATGTCTTTACTGTTACTTTTGATCAATTTAATGCAGCCTTGATGAATAAAAGTAATAATTATACAGTAGTGAAACATGGAGTTTAACATGTATTGAATCCTCATGCTGGTGATGTTTATTATAATATGATGTCACTTCAGGAGGAGTCATGTGACCTGACGCTGGTTTCCTGTTCCTCACACATTCAGATTCAACACACAAGCAGAGATAGCTTTTAAAAGTGGATGAAAATGGCAAATTATTTCACAGCAGGACAAAATGCACAATTTCATCTAAATAAATTAAAGTGTGAATCTCTCGCGGTGAGGGGTGACACCAGACACAAAGAGCCTCCGACTGAAGTGTGTGTGTGTATGTGTGTGTGTGTGAGAGTGTGTGTGTACTGGTTTATATATCCTGGTGGGGACTTAAAACTGACTACACACAGACTCATGGGGACTCGTGTCACGGTGGGGACCTAAATTGTGTTTTTTTTACAAAAGCTTATAAATCATACAGAATTAAGTTTTTTGAAAATCTAAAAATGCAGAAAGTTTCCTGTGAGGGGTAGGTTTAGG
>NW_015542367.1:30522-35030 GCF_001515605.1 Sinocyclocheilus anshuiensis | reverse complement strand
GTGTGAGTGTGTGTGTGAGAGTTGGTGTGTGTGAGTGTGTGAGTGTGTGTGTGTGTGTGTGTGTGCGTGTCACGTTTAATTTCAATTTCACTGCATTCTGGGAGTGAAAGCAATTGATTTCTGGCTTGGGAGAGATGTGATGAAAGATTCGGCTTTAATTGAGCTTCTGTATATGCATTGCTAAGAACTTCATTTGGACAACTTTAAAGATGATTTTCTCAATATTTAGATTTTTTTGCACCCTCAGATTCCAGATTTTCAAATAGTTGTATCTCGGCCACAAAATCACAGATCAGTATATAAATGTTACCGCTGTTTGAGTTTGAATGATGAAATACTATCAGAGACCCACATTTTTTTTATCAACCGAACTTTTCTTGAAGTAGCCTTGAGATTAAGTTAATATTTTAATAATTTAACACCACATTCATATGTTCACACTTCTCTGATGGTTAATGGTCTTATGACATAGCTATTTATTTATTTGTTTGTTTGTTTAAGTAAATGACAAAAAGGACAGAAACGATAAGCTGTAATTAGTTTCAAGTTATGGCTGATAACCAATAGATGGTCAATATTAATATTTTATAGTATATAATTAATTATGTAGCTGCATGATGACTAAGTGGCTTGCTTGCATGCTTACTTTGTATTTATTTATTTTGCATTGACTAAATAAAATGAACAAATTCATTTATTTATTAAATATTATTCATTCATACATCAATTCATTTAGTCATTTATGATGCAGCTAAACAAATAAAATACTGAATCCTTTTTAATAAGTGTTTTATTTTATTTTTTTAAATAATCAATTCTTTATTTTGATTTAACATTTTGTCTTAATTACTAACTATTCATTTAAAAAAAACTCAGTTTATCTGTAAACCAATAAATATAAACAATTCCTGAAGTATAAAGTTTAAAAACCCACTTAAGAGTGATCCCTAAATCTCAGACTGAATTAAATGTAGAAGTTTAATAGTTGGTGTCCCTGAACACACACACACACAAATATTTTTCAAAGTCGTAAACAAAGCAAAGATTATTGGAGCATGTTTTACAAGAAAGTAACATTTCAGTCTTTCAACTTCAAAATTGTTTAATTCAATGTGGCACTTGCTGTTGCAATTAACTGTGGCATTTCTGAGTGAAATTGTTTCCACACCACATATTTTCAGTGTGTGTGTGTAAATTCAATCTAGGATCATTACAATAATACGGCTGCATGTTCTTCATGTCCTTGGAATATTTTGTATTCTGAGACACAGTCGGACTGACGGCAGAAAGAGCCGTTTTCATTTTCATTTTGCCATTAATTGTAATAATCCAGTGAGATGTTTGTAAACACAATGAGTCTGACAGCAGTCAGTGCTCCACAGAGCTCTGATCTCAGCATCATCCAGTCTGTCGTGAAGAAACAGAACAAACTGAGACAGAATAAATCCAGAAGAACTGTGGCAACGACTCCAAGACGCTTCAAGAAACCTTCCTGCAAAGCTCCCTGAAAAACTAAGCGCAAGTGCAGCAGACAAAAGCTGCTTTAAACGCAAAGGGTGCTCACACCAAATGTTGATTTGATATAGTTAATAGAAGTTAATTGATAAAGAAAATCAATGTATGGCATTATTTTTGACAGCATCCTCATTTTACAGCATTTTTACAGCAGTAAATAAGTAATATTTATAAAGCGAGGAGAACGCAAACAAACGATCGTACATGCAGGAACTGCTGTGATGTTCCTACACATCTTACGGTCTATATTTGGTTTGGATTTACACTACCATTCAAATGTTTTAGAAAAACGTTTCATCTGCTCATCAAGGCTGCATTTATTTGATCAAAAATACAGTAAAAATGTGAAATATTATTAGACTTGGGTGATAACAAGATGGCAGCGTGAGAGCGAGTTGCTCCTGTCAAAGTGAAGAAAGGGCCTAAATGAACAGTGTTACTCGATATTATCTTAATTAATTGACTAGACAAAGTCTTGGGCCAAAAGACAGGCAAAAGAAAACTAAAGGCAAGAAAACTGCACAGAACACGGAAAGTGCCGCCGAGGCAAATGACTAGGGCTGGGTAAAAAAAATATCGATTTCTCGATTTTAATTGATTCATTATTTTGAAACGATATCGATTCATAAATCCCAAGAATGGATTAGTCTCGCCTGTCAGATAATGAACGGAACACTGTAGCGCCTCCCATCCACTAAATCACAATAAGCTTTGTTATTTGTTACTTTTGATATGAAACAAAGTCTCAGATTTCAAATTCTGTCCATTTTATTGCAACATTCAAATATTAAATGCCGTTTTGGCGCCGTTTAATGTGGAGTGACAGATCGCTGTGAACTGATCGTCTCCTCTGCTTTAATAGCAATTACAGCATGAAATAAACACGAATGAACATCCGAAGGTGTTAAAAGAAAGAGTACAGCTTACCGAAATCTGTATCCTGTCTCATGTAATCGCTCAATCAGTGTCTCGACCGCGGAAAGACGACAATAGCTTGTAAACAGTATGTCAACATAACGTAACATTTACCACAGAAAAACATTCAGTGACCATGAACTCATTAGTCAGCTAGAAAAATTAACTCTAGAGAGGAGCATTTTGCTAAATATGCACCATATGACATTCATTATAATTTTTTTACTGTTCTTCAATATTTATCCTGATATATATCCAAACATAATCGATATTGAATTGAATCAAATCGAAAGCTTGTGAAGGACACTCAAATCGAATTGTGAAATTTGTGTCAAAACCCAGCCCTACAAATGACACCGATTCGCTAGCTAATCACAGCGAGGAAAAGCTATCTGTTTTATAAAACAGAGAGTTCTGGTCCTTGGTTCTGATTGGCTGAGCCACGTTTGACGCTGTTGTAAATTACTCTACAAAGTAACATACACCTTTGTTTACTTCTGTGTGTTGCTCGGCAACCACTTTGTTGCAACCACAACTGTTTCTGAGGAGCTACATTGTTTGGTGGAAGAATACTGTTTTTATTAATATGATTACACTTTATTTGCTCTGTTTTATTTTGTGAAACCTTACTACATATATGGAATAACCGTTTTATAAAAGCAATAAGCCTCGTGAAGCCGTGGTTTACAGTGAATTTATAACAGCTAAGGGCTTCGCATCGTGCCTAACAATGCCCCTTAGCTGTTATAAATTCACTGTAAACCACGGCTTCACGGGGCTTATTGCTTTAGAAGACAATATTCAGAGAAACAAAAGAGTTCCGTCAAGACAGCAAGAAACAATTCCAAGAGCTCAAAGAGGAGAGGACATCTGCAGAGCAAATAGGAGACCTGATCAAACGGAGAAGCGAATGCAAACTACCGTCAACTTGAAGTGAAGCTAACTGATTAAAGAGGGCGCGACAGGCGAAATAACATAAGAATTTACTCCGTACTCGAGGAATCCGAGAAAAACCACCCATCGATGACAGCCTTCATTGAGCAGTTAATAACAGAAATCGGATATGAACCTGCAGGTCGAAAGAGCCCAACTCTAGCACCACACCACCATCTATCACTAGCTATGTTTCCATCCACCTATTTTTATGCACATTTTGTATTATCGCATAAAAAACCGCTGGATGGAAACGCCAAGATGCGCATAAATTCAAAAAATGCGCATAAAAAACGTATGCGCACAACTGAGTAGAATAAACTTTTTATCCGATAAGAAAAAATGTGCATAAACTACGATGGAATTTACCGAATAAATTCCACCATGTGACTGCGCTATGAGACGGGATAAACTAACTATGAAGTACTATTTAACTGACTATAAAGTAATAAAATAAGCTACTTATAAAGTAATACAATTATTATAATCTTACTGACCCAAACCTTTGAACGGTAGTGTATATCTGAACTGAATAAAACACTACTGATGAACCAAAGCATGTGCGGTGAGGAATAAATCAGCAGCTCATAGAGGAACATCAGGCTGCTTTTGGACGCAGATGTGACGCACTTCACATCAGGAACTAAAACCCCCTCAGCGTCTCAAATATATGAAGCTCAACTGATGCCAGACTGCTGGAGACAATCAGACAGAACTAGACAGGTGCGTTCATGAAGAAAACGTGAAGTTGAAACTCTCCGGGTGTTTCCTTACTGGGTTTCTCAACCTTAAATCTGAGCAAAAGCTGTAGTGACTTAACATGACTGAATCAAACACACAGCTGTCAGAGCAAATACATGTGTTTATGGTGCTCATGTTTAATGAACAATAATCCTGTAGGTTTGAGGCATCACTACAGCTGTAGATGGAGGAGGAACCTGCTCCGCTGCCGAGGAGAGATCTGAGAGAGGCTGCATTAATATTTCATCTGTTTCTGCTCCAGGATCAGTGTGTGATGGAGAACATCAGATCAGAGCAGATGAGCTGAATTATTCCTGTCGTCCGCTGGGGAGCCAATCAAGAGCATCACCTCTACACACACACACGCACAGACACACACACACACACACACACACACACACACA
>NW_015542367.1:27517-29972 GCF_001515605.1 Sinocyclocheilus anshuiensis | reverse complement strand
CCACACACACATGCATGCATACACACACCCACACACGCACGCACGCACACACACTCATAAACACACTCATACACAGACACACACTCTCATACACGCGCGCGCGCACACACACATGCATACACACATACACATACACGCACACGCGCACACACACACGCACACGCACATGCACACGCAAACGCACACATACGCACACGCACACACACACACACACATGCACACGCACACGCACACATACGCACACACACACACACACATGCACACGCACACGCACACATACGCACACACACACACACACATGCACACGCACACGCACACATACGCACACACACACACACACATGCACACGCACACGCACACATACGCACACACACACACACACATGCACACGCACACGCACACATACGCACACACACACACACACATGCACACGCACACGCACACATACGCACACACACACACACACATGCACACGCACACGCACACATACGCACACACACACACACACATGCACACGCACACGCACACATACGCACACACACACACACACATGCACACGCACACGCACACATACGCACACACACACACACACATGCACACGCACACGCACACATACGCACACACACACACACACATGCACACGCACACGCACACATACGCACACACACACACACACTGACACACTGACACACACAGTCTCTCACACAGGTTGCCTGCTGCTAAACAACTCGCTGCAACATTCAAACTCTGAATGGCTTCACTATCAATGCCACAAACTCATATTTACTGGTGTGAAACACTGGTCAACCCAGGGTTAAGAGTGGCATTAGCCCAACATAAAAAGCCCAGCAGGACACATCAGCAGTTCATAATTAATGAAGAGAAGCGAGAAGAAACACTGAAAGACGCTCAGTGACCTTGATGTGAAAGCAGCTCTCAAACACACACAAAAACCAATAAAGCTCATTCAGCCGCTGCAAAAACACACTGAATCACCTGAAGAGCACAAGCACACTTTACAAGATAGATAGAGAGACATCTGACATGTAAAGTGTGCTTATGCTCGATATTTTTGATCTAATACAGAGACATTCACACCTTTATAAGTGACTGAAGCGTCCAAATACTTTTTCAGCATGAGTTCAGAAAGACACCAGCAAACGATTATTGCTGTCAATTGCTTTTTCATAAATGACATACAATATACAGTATGAATTCCTCATCTACAGATGCAATTATAAGATAATTCATGTCTGATGAGAATACGGTGGGCGTACAGTTCATTTTTTCATGATAGACGGCCTAAGTAATTAAATGAGGCTCATTTGTAACAGACAGCCATGAATCAGTATCATCGCTGACAAACGATTCTTTTTAAGACTTCCTTCGAAAATTAGACAATAAAAGAATATTTAAATTAAAATGATAAATTATAAGTGACTGAAGCGTCCAAATACTTTTTCAGCATGAGTTCAGAAAGACACCAGCAAACGATTATTGCTGTCAATTGCTTTTTCATAAATGACATACAATATACAGTATGAATTCCTCATCTACAGATGCAATTATAAGATAATTCATGTCTGATGAGAATACGGTGGGCGTACAGTTCATTTTTTCATGATAGACGGCCTAAGTAATTAAATGAGGCTCATTTGTAACAGACAGCCATGAATCAGTATCATCGCTGACAAACGATTCTTTTTAAGACTTTTTAAGAATATTTAAATTAAAATGATAAAGACACTGAATTCAAGAAGAAGTGAACATGCTGTGGTTAATTTGCTCACTGTCAGCTTTGAATTAAGGGTATTATTATTAGCAACATAAAAAACATCTTAGAAGAAGAAGAAATGTAACACTATCTAGAACATTTACATATTAGAATATATTATTATTAACAACAACAATAATTAACAAAATAAGTAGTATTATTAATAATAATAAAAATAACAACAGAAACAACAATATGAGTTATATTATTATTATTATTATTAATCTTAATTATTGCTGTTATTATTATTAATAATACTACTAATACTCTTTATTGCTGTTGTTGTTATTATTATTATTATATCATATGAAAATAACAATTATAGTAATATATATTATATAGTATAACATTATTACTGCTCTTATTCATAATTATTTCATACACACACATACATATGTTGAAAAGAAAGTTATATCATCATATATACAGTATGTATATATGTTTACAGACAGACAGATGATGATAATCAACATTATGCCACAAAAGCTGCTGAATGAGCTAAACCTGTTCTGAATCCAAAACATTTCTTGAGTGCATATACAATTATTTAAATCAAACATATTTATGCATTTACAAACTTATGAATGTTCAAAATGTCTACGCAACAGAAGACGTGAGGCCAAAATCATGTTCCCTGTGTGACGCTAAATGTGAGCCAGTGCTGAATCTTTATGCTGAACC
>NW_015542367.1:25176-27474 GCF_001515605.1 Sinocyclocheilus anshuiensis | reverse complement strand
AAACACACTCACACACACACACACACACACACACACACACACACACACACACACACACTGACACACTGACACACACAGTCTCTCACACAGGTTGCCTGCTGCTAAACAACTCGCTGCAACATTCAAACTCTGAATGGCTTCACTATCAATGCCACAAACTCATATTTACTGGTGTGAAACACTGGTCAACCCAGGGTTAAGAGTGGCATTAGCCCAACATAAAAAGCCCAGCAGGACACATCAGCAGTTCATAATTAATGAAGAGAAGCGAGAAGAAACACTGAAAGACGCTCAGTGACCTTGATGTGAAAGCAGCTCTCAAACACACACAAAAACCAATAAAGCTCATTCAGCCGCTGCAAAAACACACTGAATCACCTGAAGAGCACAAGCACACTTTACAAGATAGATAGAGAGACATCTGACATGTAAAGTGTGCTTATGCTCGATATTTTTGATCTAATACAGAGACATTCACACCTTTATAAGTGACTGAAGCGTCCAAATACTTTTTCAGCATGAGTTCAGAAAGACACCAGCAAACGATTATTGCTGTCAATTGCTTTTTCATAAATGACATACAATATACAGTATGAATTCCTCATCTACAGATGCAATTATAAGATAATTCATGTCTGATGAGAATACGGTGGGCGTACAGTTCATTTTTTCATGATAGACGGCCTAAGTAATTAAATGAGGCTCATTTGTAACAGACAGCCATGAATCAGTATCATCGCTGACAAACGATTCTTTTTAAGACTTTTTAAGAATATTTAAATTAAAATGATAAAGACACTGAATTCAAGAAGAAGTGAACATGCTGTGGTTAATTTGCTCACTGTCAGCTTTGAATTAAGGGTATTATTATTAGCAACATAAAAAACATCTTAGAAGAAGAAGAAATGTAACACTATCTAGAACATTTACATATTAGAATATATTATTATTAACAACAACAATAATTAACAAAATAAGTAGTATTATTAATAATAATAAAAATAACAACAGAAACAACAATATGAGTTATATTATTATTATTATTATTAATCTTAATTATTGCTGTTATTATTATTAATAATACTACTAATACTCTTTATTGCTGTTGTTGTTATTATTATTATTATATCATATGAAAATAACAATTATAGTAATATATATTATATAGTATAACATTATTACTGCTCTTATTCATAATTATTTCATACACACACATACATATGTTGAAAAGAAAGTTATATCATCATATATACAGTATGTATATATGTTTACAGACAGACAGATGATGATAATCAACATTATGCCACAAAAGCTGCTGAATGAGCTAAACCTGTTCTGAATCCAAAACATTTCTTGAGTGCATATACAATTATTTAAATCAAACATATTTATGCATTTACAAACTTATGAATGTTCAAAATGTCTACGCAACAGAAGACGTGAGGCCAAAATCATGTTCCCTGTGTGACGCTAAATGTGAGCCAGTGCTGAATCTTTATGCTGAACCGAGTGTCTGTATATGATGTGGAGTCTAGAAGAGGAACATACAGTATCTGAACACGCGTGACCGTTCCACTGCAGACGCTGCATGTTTCTACGTTTATATGCTAGCCTGAGCTAATGGACTCAGTTTGTGCAGTACAATCTAAACTAAAATCACATATGGAAAAATAAAGAATCATCAGCATTCAGCAAAACGATGTCTAGGCTGAAATCCACGGAGCTGCTCATTAGATGGCAGTATGAACACAGCGGCTCTGTTCGTTCAGGACAGACTCTGATGGGGAAACAGTCCTAACGAGGTGCGAAAGGTTTGCTCTGTCACCTTCCCTAAAAAACCACACTGACACGAGAGACTCGCTTCACACACCGACCAGAGAAAAGATGGGATCTGAGGCTGAATTCACAGTTAATCTTAACTGAAACGCTCATTTGGAAAATTATTTCATAAAAGCATTCTTATTCTTAGGTTTGCAAAAATACACAAAACTACATACAGATGCTTTAACAACACAAACAGCAAAAGCTTTATTAGGCTGCGGTCACTTTAAGACCTAGTGCACGGATTCAATATATGCATGCACATCCAATTTTCTCTCTAACATTTACATAACAGGCATTTTGATATAATTGTTTGTTTATTTTACCATTAAAATGTGTCTGAAAAGTGACTTTCTGTATGCACATGTTGACCAAGTAGTATTGTGTGATTATTTTGCAGTTAAATGGCAAATTATGCAGGATCACAATCACTGGAAGGACTACATAGATGGGATCTGATGTTGAATTCACAATGAA
>NW_015542367.1:23775-25055 GCF_001515605.1 Sinocyclocheilus anshuiensis | reverse complement strand
ATGAAAACATTATATATATATATATATATATATATATATATATATATGTGTGTGTGAGAAACTACATACAGTTGCTTTAACGACATGAATAGCAGCAGGTTTATTAGGCTGCTGTCACTTTAAGATCTAATGCACTGGTTCAATACATGGACATATATCAGATTTTGTCCCAAACATTTTGGTTTTTACTTAAATATTAGCCAAGATGGCCATTTTGATATAATTGTGTGTATTTGACCAGTATAGCACGTCTGAGAAGTTACTTTCTGCGTGCGCGTTGACAGAGTAGTATTGCGTGATTATTTTGCGGATAAATGGCAAATTATGCAGGATCGTAATCATTGAATCTTGGAAAATTGGAGGGACTACATAGAAACAGATGAACAAGATCCACTAAAACAGACTGCTCTCTTACCAAAACCAAAATAAAACTAACTATTCAACCAGAAATGACTGTGAAAAAGTGGAAAAAAGACTAAAGATGCATGTGGCGCAAGATGTACACAATCTCACACTAGAAAAAATAGAGCACAAAAACACTTTTAAAAATCCATTTAGCTGGTGAAGAGGGTTTATGTGTTTGCTGACACGCTTGAACACACACACAGCGTTTGGCAGCGCTCCTGAGCCGCTGCGGCTCTGCCAGCACTCGCTCACACTTCAAACGGCATGGCAAACGCATCCATGAACGCGTGTCAGGAGATTAACCGCGGGCCAATCCTGCAGGGACGCTCTTTCTGCATGTTAGATTAGAGCGCTGCCCGCGTCTGATTGGATGAACACGAGTGTGATTCACATCACATCAGCCAATGGGATTAAAGTGCCAAAAAATGGTTGAGAGGGAAAAAACGAAGCCAAAAGGAAAGTCAAAACTGCTGATTTCTCAAGAACAACATCATCATTCAGGAGCCATTTTCAGTTTCCTACAAAAATAGTCAATACTATTTTTGCTATATATATATATATTTTTTGTTTTTGTATTTTTAATGCAATATATTACAACAAAGCTGCGTTATTTGTTATTATAGAGTTTTTTTTTTTTCCAATATTTCTTTTATTGTCTATTACATATACAATCTAAAAAAACTTATAATTTTTTTTTTATTATTTACTAAAGTACCTGTGTTTGTGTGTATGCATATACATATATGTGTGACCCTGGACCTTAAGTGTCAATTTTTCTAAATTGAGATTTATGCATCATCTGAAAGCTGAATAAATAAGCGTTCCATTGATGTATGATTTGTTAGGATAGGACAATATTTGGCCGAGATACAATT
>NW_015542367.1:18854-23548 GCF_001515605.1 Sinocyclocheilus anshuiensis | reverse complement strand
TATTACTAATCAAAAATTAAGTTTTGATATATTTACGGTAGGAAATTTACAAAATATCTTCATGGAACAAGATTTTTACTTAATATCCTAATGATTTTTGGCATTAAAAACTACTCTATACATATATAATGAAATAAAATATATATATATACACACACACACACACACACACACACCTATACATTTTTTAAAATGTACATTATTATTATTATTATTATTATTATACTTATTCTGTTTGTCGTCAGACATTCGGAATTAGCAAGCCTCTGCAGTCATATTGAGACACATGTATTAAAGGGGTCATATGATGCGATTTCAAGTTTTCCTTTCTCTTTGGAGTGTTACAAGCTGATTGTGCATAGACAAGATCCCTGAAATTGCAAAGACTAAAGTCTCAAAACCAAAGAGATATTCTTTATCAAAGTTAAGACTCTGCCATGTACAGTATTTGAAAAATAATGTGTTTTTTGAACATTAAAGCATGTCAACATATTCTGTTACACCAAATACACAAAATAATGATCTTTAAAAAAGCATCATATGACCCCTTTAAACAATAAATCAACAACTATATTAACCGCACTTCTGCTACTTGTGGCTTTATTTCACCACAGTGAATGATTAATATTGATCAGAAGAGGCGGCAGGCTGGCTGTGGATCAATAACGTGGTGTTAATTAGCAGCGCGGCCTGCTGGGAAACGTCTGACGGCAGATGAAGAGCTGCATGTGTGACGCTGCCAGAGACATGCGTCTCACGAGAGACATCAGTCCGTCAGCTCATGTCTGACACGATCCCACATTACACTACACGGAAAGAATTAGTGAAAGCTGATGACGTGCTAATATCTCTAAACATCAGCGCTGAGATCAGACGTCTTCATATAAACACAGCAGCTGCTCTCACCAGCATTCTGGCCGCGTTCACATGCACTGATTTTCATCAGAATGAAAGAATCCAATCTGATTGCAGATTCTGAAAGGTCTGTTTAGCTGCATCCTAGACTTTGCACATATTCATTTATGTATTATGTGCAAATTGCGTAGCACAAGTTTTGCATCATAACTATTTTCTGCTATCTGTATATAACAATGACTTTTTCTTTTACACATGGGAATACAACAAATTCATGACAATGTTTTACATTAGAGCTGCCCATAAACGTTATAGTGAAAAAGAATGCAATAAAGTATTTTTTTAAAGTTCTGAGCTATTTTTAAACCGTTTGCTGTATGGATAAAAAAAAAAAATCTGCTATACGCATGCATATACGGGCCATTCTACAGAATTGGTTCAAAGTCAGAGTTGGAAACATCTTTAAAAATATATATATATTTTTCCACAAATTTTGTATGTATGCAAATTGTACAATACCAAGGTGCAGATTTCTAGTAATTGTGCTGTTAATTCTCAGAAAGTTTTGGAATATTTTTCCTCTCCCCAAATTTGTCACTACCGAAACACAGTAATATATGTGACCCTGGACCACAAAACCAGTTCATCATGAATAAATAATCTTTCCACTGATGTATGGTTTGTTAGGATAGGACAATATTTGGCTGAGATACAACTATTTGAAAATCTGGAATCTGAGGGTGCAAAAAAATCTATTTATTGAGTAAATCGTCTTTAAAGTTGTCCAAATGAAGTTCTTAGCAATTGACCCATACAATGTATTGTTGGCTATTGCTACAAATATACCCCAGCGACTTAAGACTGCTTTTGTGCTGCAGGGTCACATATAATTTAATATGAAGGGTTATACTGACATATTAAGATTTTGCTAACATCTTATATATATATATATATATATATATATATAGTTTTAAATTTCTGACATCTAAAGTAATTACACTTTATTTTTAATTTACTACGTGCAACAAAATCAATTTTTATTTAGAACATTTATGTTCTGTTCTCTATATAATATTGAATGTTAATGTATGACATCTAAAATTATTTTATTGTATTTTATTATAATTTACTACAACATGTGTAACAATTGTAATTGTATAGCAGTTCTTGATATAGACTCACTGATCCCTAATAATAGAAATATGAATAATATGCAGCTAGTGTTATGTTGTAATATAATATACATAATACTATTTGAAATGACCCAATAAATTAATTAATAACTTACTTGTGGGGATTTAGGACAAGTTTGAGTTTATTCGAACTGTAAGAGGTTTTGATGATGATTTTTAGAATTACATTTTTTTTTCCTTCATTTATTTATTTTTAGAAATTCTTAAGTTTTGTCTTTAGAACAATCTTAAGAAAACATATTGGAAATTAAAAATTTAAATAAAAAAATTCTTAAATTTATTCTCAAGTTAGAAAAGAAGAAAATAGCATTTAAGAACCGACTCATGTCTGATTCATCCATCTATGATTGCTGCACATGAACATTATTATGAAGAAAACCCTGATATCATCACTGCTTCCCATCCAGCACAATCTACACACTGTAAAAACAAAATCTGTGACATTTATGGTAAAATACCGGCAGCTGTGGTTGCCAGAACTTCACCGTAAAAAATATGGTAGCAACATTTTAGGTTTTACAGACTTAACTTAAATTCACAACAAAATACCGTATTTCATTAACTGATGTAATGTTAATAAACCAAAATACTGAAGTACAAATATCTGTTTTGAATAATTGTAATGCACTGATAACCACCAAAAACTGGTGGAAAAGTCACACGATGAACCAAAGCTCATCACAAACAGCTTTTCTACGAGCTGAGGAGGGCAATACTTATATATAGAAGGTGCACAGTGTCATTCACACAAACACTAAACCCCATCATGGTGACACACACGATACTGAAATAATGCAATAAAAATTAACTTAACAACATTAGATGTAAGATTAAACCCTAATGTACACAACTGATAAGAAAAAAATAAGAAACATGGTATTTCAACAAAAAAACATCAAATATGACGTGTCATGCAGGGAATTCTGAGAGTGTCAATTTACGGTTTGTCACTGTAAATTATACAATTACCTTTTTTTTTCACTTCCAAGTATATATTTTTAAAATATTTACATGTATTTACATTTATATTCATATAATCTATATTATATATAAATATATTTAATATATAAACAACACATTTTTCTGAAATATATACATGCATGTGAGTGTATTTTTATATACATAATTTTTACAGTCTTTTACTGTTAAAATCACAATCATTTTTTTACAGTGCAGGCTTTCCTCAACATTGGGCCACTGAAATCCATGAGCGATTACAGTTCTCAAACCATCCTGAGGTCTGAATGAATCAGTAGGGCTGGGCGATATGGCAAAAAATATTAAATCTCGATTTTCTTTTTTCAGAACGTTTGACCGATTCTCAATTTTTACGATTTTTAACTAGTCAACTTGAAAATTTAACTACAACACGATTCAAGTAACTTTTTCTTTATTAACCCTCTAGCTAAAGAAATTTCTATTTTAAGTGCACCACACATGATGTAAATGTTAAACAAATCACTTGTTAAATATCCTTGCAGAGAAGATGCATGAACTACAACTGCATCTTGTCTTATACATATTATATGTTCAGAAATAATAATTAATCGCGATTAATCGCATCCAAAATAAAAAAGTTTTTGTTTACGTTTTTTCTATGTAAACATGGACGCGTTTGACTGTTGTGCTCGCGTCTCATGCATGAAACGGCTTTCTATAAACACAGCGCTCAAGTTAAAAGATGTTCAACCCCCATCTTCCTGCATTTTTTCCTATTCCACTGCCTGCGTCGCATCTTTATCAACACAAAAGCGCGTTCTGTGTGAATGGCACCTTAAGGTCCTTCACAGAGCATGCGGCTGGATCATTCTTTTCTCTTTACTGTTAACATTGGCATATTGTCAGAGTGTCTAATTCTAACGGTTGGTAATATTTCTATTCAAAATCGTGAGTTCTCGATTTATAAAAAATTAAATCGTGGCAAAACATTAAATTCGAATTAAACGATAAAATCGGAAAAATCAGCCCTAAATCAAGCACAACCAGAATCAACATCATCCATCCATGAACATTCAAAGACAAATGAAAACCGTCCTACAACCCGACCCGACTAGATAAAGCAGCGGAGAGACTCAATATTGACTGAATATGAGCTGCACTCAAGCTCTTTTACCTGAGGATGAGGAGGATGAGGAGGAGGAGGTTAAGAAGTGCCAGCCGCCGTCACCATACATGGAAAGAGACACAGAGAGCGTTTGATTATCCGTGAGTTATGATAACAATAATGAGACATAAATATTCATGTGCGTATCGTGTCCCCGGCAGGACGGTGATTCGTGATGTTGATTGTTAAACTGATAATCAGGATCCTCCCCAGGAGAACATCAGCGCATCTTCAGTTATTATTCAGCGCCGCACAACATTATGGTGCTGTAAGTCAATAAGCACACTGTGTGCAAACACACACACACACACACACACACACACACACATAATTATTCACGGTATTTAGAAGAGCCCACGATAACAATATCGTGCATATTCATTACCGTGATATATCGTATCACCGAATACCGGCACAAGTCTAGTCACGCTGAATCAATGAAAGCAGTTGAATCTTCTGTTATTTAGTCAGCTGCAGCGATAGGCATTTTCTGGGTTTCTTCTGCGAGGCGTATTTGGAGTTTCAGCGCGAGAGCGCCATCT
>NW_015542367.1:17549-18309 GCF_001515605.1 Sinocyclocheilus anshuiensis | reverse complement strand
TACCCCCCTCTCTCTCACACACACTCTCTCACACACACACACACACACACACACACACACACACACACAGTGTTTGAGTTTGTAAACATGCACTGATGACGCTTCATCTAGAGTCACTACACAAAAACTGCTAAATGTCAGCTAGTGCTTATCTCCTGCAGCTTTAGACTCATATTGAGGGGAAAAAAATCTGATGTGGACACAATGAGATAATTATTAATGACACCAAGACGAACACCTGACATCACAGATGATGTTATTGGTAACAATGCACAATCAATTTCAAAATGATGCATGATTCATTCATTCCACATTATATGTTATAAAGACTAGGGATGCTCATATTGACCGTTTCATTGACTGCATGGTCAATGGTGAAAGAAAAAAAAAATGCTAGACATATTTGTTTGGATAAAAGCATCTGCAAAATGACTAAATGTAAATGTAAATTTGTTAACTCATGGGCGCATGTCGACACGTGCAGGTTTGTCTCATTCTGCATTTATATTTATATTTTACATTAATTTACATATACATTTATATTTATAACTCACAACGCCATGTTCAGCCAAATTCATTAAAGTCTGACGGGCGGATGACTGCAGAAACGTGACAATCAAACAGTTTGAGAAACACTACAATTGAACACAATAAATAACTTATATATTTATTTATTCCTTTTATATTTAAATATTTTTTACATTTATTACTATAAATTTATAATCGTTTTGTTATTAAATTATTTATATTAAATTAAAAT
>NW_015542367.1:16542-17443 GCF_001515605.1 Sinocyclocheilus anshuiensis | reverse complement strand
AATTTTTTTATATTTCTTGTTATAAATTCATTTATTATTCATTTATATCAAATTAAAATGTAAATAATAATGTATATATTCACATAAAAATGCATGTAACGTATATATTTATTTATTAATATTAGAAATAATGTTAATAAATAATGTGTATATTTATAATAGTTGCATATTTATTAATTATATTTAAATAATTTTAGATTTAAATAATTTTATGTTTTTTATTAGTAATGTATTTATTTATTATTTATTTATATTCAATTATGCAAATGCATTCAAGGAACGCTGGAAACAACATCAAATTAGACGATATATGTAACTAACTGTATTAGGTCCAGCAGGTGCGGATCTGAACATCGGTCCGGTCTCGAGCGGCGCTTTGATCTCGTTAAACCGCAGACGCGCTTGGCGTCCGTCTGGCCATGTGACGGACTCAATCGACAGCGTCTCATAAAAGCCACATCAAAGCGGACGCCCCACACGCATTATAACCCACAGTTCAGTGCAGCCCCACACGACACCAGTCACACAGATTCATGAAGCACCATCGCTGAGATTCCTTCCCGCTGACGCACCGATCCAAACCCAGCCTCAGACGGGACGACAGCAGCACGGGACGGTCCAATCATCTAGCAGAGATCACGATTACAGTCTGGACGGATGACTGATTTGACCACCAGACTAAACAAAAGACACAATCACTCCATACATGAACACCAGCCTTATTTTACTATCACTGAGATACGTTATTAAGATTTTGAATGTTTTTATTTTTATATTTTCCATTTTCATTTTCGTTAAAGTTTTAGTACTTTTGTTGTGTTTTTGTCATTTTTAGTAGTTGTCTGTGTGTGTGTGTGTGTCTGTCTGTCTGTCTGTGTGTGTGTGTGTGTGTGTGTGTGTG
>NW_015542367.1:13149-16407 GCF_001515605.1 Sinocyclocheilus anshuiensis | reverse complement strand
GTGTGTGTGTGTGTGTGTCTGTGTGTCTGTCTGTCTGTCTGTCTGTCTGTGTGTGTGTGTGTGTATAACTACTAAAAATATACAATTTTATATATTTATGTCTTTTTTATTTCAGTTTTCGTTATTTTAGTACAAAGTTAAACTAAATAAAAATAAGAAATGTTGCCTTGGCGAGTAGCTGAGTTTATTTTATTTTATTTAGTTTACTTAATATTTATTTAGTTTCAGTTATAAGCTTTAGTTAACTATAATAACCCTAATGCACACTACTGTAGTAAAAACAGTAACGCTTCTTTTTAAAAAAAATAAAATACTTTTATTCATCAAGGACGCATTAAACTGATCAAAAGTGTCAGTAAAGACGTTTATAATGTTATAAAAGATTTATATTTCAAATAAATGCTGTCCTTTTGAACTTTCTGTTCATCTGTGAATCCTGAAAAATAAAATGTATCACAGTTTCCACAAAAATATTGTGCAGCACGACTGTTTTCAACATTGATAATAATCAGAAATGCTTCTAGAGCAGCAAATCAGCATATTAGAATGATTTCTGAAGATCATGTGACACTGAAGACTGGAGTAATGATGCTGAAAATACAGCTGCGCATCACAAAAATAAATTACAGTTTAACAGATATTCACATAGAAAACAGCTGTTTGAAGTTGTAATAATATTTCACATTTTTACTGTATTTTTGATCAAATAAATGCAGCCTTGGTGAGAAGAGTGTATAATTAAGTCATTAATGGTGACATTTAGCCACATTTATGACTATTTTAGTCCCAGTCTGGGGCCTACAAACACACACGCACTCTCTCTCTCACACACACACACACTCACTCACGCACACACTGTATCTGTACGGTCTGAAAGCTCTAGTACAGTAGAAGCGTGACGAGGACTGTGACTAATGCGATTCGACGAGCTCATAAGAGACACGATTCAATCAGCAGAACAGTGTGACTAAATCTGTCCTGATCACACGCACTGACCGATGGAGTCACGCAAAAAAACTGAACCACTACCAGATCAAACTACTTTCAAGAATTAATATCAGAATTTAAATAACAATGTATATTTCTATGACTTAAGTCTTTATCTACCCGCACATAACCTGCAAAAGGATTCATGGAAACACTGAAAGCAACTTCAAATTATTAATTGAAGCAACTCACAAAACACCACAAATGTGTGTTAATCTGAGCCTATATATAATAAGCCCATTTTCCCGCCGTGAGGAATGTGCAGGGAATTAAATGAACATTAGGACTCGTTTCATTATCTTTGTCTGCGCTGCATTAATTGAAGAGAACTGCTGTGACCTTCACAACACAATTACATCTCCATCACTGCAGTTACACACACGTCAGCAGACACGCATGAACACGGGACCCGACGCCACTGCTGGCCTCCCACAATTCCCCACTGCACCGCCAGTTACAATGAGGGAGGTTCATGCATGCTTCGCACCACTAACTAACTGAACAATAAATGCAACATCAATGAGTAAGCCCCCCGTTTATAATAATAAATAATAATAACAAATATTATCCGCTCTGAGCCAGAGACATCATGTTATCACAACTATTCAGTGTTTTCAACCACATAATGTTTATTTTAAGTTTCAGACATTTAAATACACATAAGTAGTAGCAAAAATACAATTATAGTTTGTAAAATTAAGGGTCAACCGATATTTGTGTTTTTCAGGGCCGATACCGATACCAAGTATTACAGACCAAGTAGACCGATAACCGATATTTCGAGCCGATATATATGTCTGGTGTAAAAATGAAAATTAAGAATAAAAAGGATCTAACAAAAACTCTTTAATTACTTTGAAATTATTTTATCGGCAAACCGGGTTTGAAAATGACCGATAACCATAAAAAAAGCTTAATATCGGTGCCGATAATCGGTCGACCCCTATGTAAAATACACACTGATGTATATGGAAGCAGCAATAACGATCCCAGGGCTCTCAAGTCTCACGCATTCACCGTGAGACACACGCATTTCAACCAGTTCACACGCCACACCTCGTATTTCTCACGCTGAGAAGTAAGGGATAACTTGTCCCGCTATATACAATTAATGGACGAAGTGCAGGCATACGGAGGGAAGTTCTCTGCCGAGTTCACAGCTGTCTCGAGTTAAACAGAGTTAAATGACACCTACCAGCCAATCAGAAATTGGAATTTGTTGTTTCCGGGTACATTACGTGATCCTGCTGCAAGCACGTCCATTACTAGACAGTGAGAGCTGATGTTGGGGAATACAGCCAAATTCGTGCTAAATTATTACTGATGCAGTCAAAAACTCTCCAACTGCATAGCTTTGGCTACCTGAAACTAAGGAAAAGACTACAGATGTATTTTATTATTTTATTTCTTGGCTCGTCTGGGGCCAAATGTCTTTTTATTTTTGATACATTTGTATTTTTTAAATATATAAAACAATTTATTTTATTTGGATGAATTTGTCTGTCTTTTATCAGATTTACCAATTGTTATAATTTCCATTTGTGCTGGTCAATTTTGAAAAATAGGTAAAATTGCACTGCTAGGAAAAACTTGAGAGAATTGGGCGGGGCCGAGGGGCAGCTGCTGTGAATATTTGAGTGTCTCCTCTTCTAACAGATATAATCTCACTTCAAACTCTTGATAAAACTTGAGAGCCCTGCGATCCTTACAAATATAATTTGACAACATATTTTATTGATATCATATACACAGTGTAGTTAACAATAAAGTTTACTCTATTCTTCTCCCTGAAACTTGCTTTAATGGGAGGAGGGAATGAATATACATGTTGTAAATTCCACAGCTCGCATTCAGCGTGAACTAACACGGCAGCGCCCATCACCCATTACAGATCAACTAACATGGTCATTATAAAGGTGTTTAAACCACCATATACATTTACTTGCACATTTTTGAGAATCGGAATAGCAGATATTTCATAATATAATTAACATGTTTGTGAATATTTTGAATAAAAAAAGGAAAAAATGAAATAAAAGCGATACATCACTCATTCACAGCTATTGTGATGTGTCGCCATGGAAACAATAAGGCGATACGGGGGGGGTTGGTCAGCTGGAATATTTTAAACTCACGTGTGAAAAGGTTAATGTAATATAAATTAATAATCCATACATTTATAATTATGAGCAATATAAAATATTATTTATATAATAATAATATAATCTAAATATAATTAATTAATTCATAATTTAAATTAAAATATTTTAC
>NW_015542367.1:2582-12956 GCF_001515605.1 Sinocyclocheilus anshuiensis | reverse complement strand
ATAAATAAATGTATAAGTCATATAAATATATTATTATTTAAATTTTACAGTAAATAACCATGTGATTTATATTTTAATTTAATATAAAAACAACATTTATAATAAATACTAATATAAAATATGGTAACACTTTACAATAAGGTTCCATTAGTTAATGCTAGTTAATGTATTCACTGACATGAACAAACAATGAACAGTACAATTATTACAATATTTATTAATCTTTGCTAATGTTAGTTAATGAAAATACAGTCGTTCATTGTTAGTACATGTTAATTCACAGTTGGGGGGGTTGGTCAGCTGGAATATTTTAAACTCACGTGTGAAAAGGTTAATGTAATATAAATTAATAATCCATACATTTATAATTATGAGCAATATAAAATATTATTTATATAATAATAATATAATCTAAATATAATTAATTAATTCATAATTTAAATTAAAATATTTTACATTTTAATTTAATATAAAAGAATATAAAAAATGCATGCATAATAATATAACAGTTATTTACATCATTCTTTTAAAATGTATCTAAATTAAATAAATAACTATGGACATTGTTATTTAAATTATGATATAAATTAATAAATAAAAGTAATATATATTAATAATGCATTAGTAAATGTTGGAATTAACATTAAGATTAATAAAGTATTGTTCATTCTTAGTTCATGCTAACTAAAGTAGTTAAGTAATGTTAACTAATGAACCTTATTGTAAAGCGTCAACGAAAATATTATTTACATTTATTTATAATTTTATATTTAAATGCATTTAAAATAATACGATATTGATATTACATTAGAAACATTATGTGTGACATATTTCTCACAGTAACCTGAGCAGCATCATGCGTTCCAGCAAAACTTCTCAGCGAGAAGAGAGACACACGAGACAGAAACAGTATCCAGTCCTTCACTCTTCCTGCTGCATTGATGTGATCATTAAAACAGCTCTTAGAATAAGAGCATCTGATCGAAACGAGTCACAGACTAGAGGATGACGCAGCAGATACGGCTAAAAGACGGAAACACAACAGTCAACAGAGAGCGGATGCACTAACAGCTCTCGGGACGAGACGCATGATGTGTTTTTCTAATTAAAATACCATTAACTACAACAACACTGTCATGTCATGAGATGCAACAGCACAATTACACCAACAAAACTACAACAATTACACTGACATCTCAAACAAGCCTCAAACTTCCTGTGAGCGAGTCATTTGATTCAGTGAATCAGTTCAAACCAATGACTCCAGTCTGATTCAACTGGTTTGTGTTAGGGGTGTCCCCGACTAAGGATTCACATAATCAAATCAGAATTTTCGAATCTTGCCGATAGTCGACTGATAGTCGAATCATATGTTTTGGGGGCGGGGGGCAAAATACATTACCAAGAGTCAAGTCAGACATTCGACAGTCATAATTACTGACGTTAACACACAGTGAAAATGTGTAACAGACGCCTCGCAGATACAAACAGGGTAAATAATGTTTTATGTTTTGATTAAAAGATAGTAAAAACTTTAACATCAGCGAAACCCTAAGAATTCACAACATTTTTTACAATAGTGCTCTCATTATAACGTTATGTATATGACAGTAGTTATTAATGTTCTGCATTTCTGTTTTGAGCTGCGCGTGCTGAAGATGACCAGTCGAATGAAGCAGCAGGTTTTTAATCAATGGGATTTAACTCGTCATTTATCTCATATAGAATACACTTCGTTATTTATACAACATAACGTTAATATTACGACTTATAGGCTCTCTGCACAAAATGCTCCGAATGCACATGAGCTTGTCTGCGCGGCTCTGAATGAACTCCTTTTGTGGACGAGTTCTTCACGCAACAACGTGCAGAAACACGGCAACTAAACGTTTTATTATAATAGTGTTCTCGTTATAATGTTATGTATATGACAGTCCCAGTCATAGTTATTAATATTCTGCATTGTTGTTTGTCCTGCTCGCGCTGCGTGCTGAAGAGATAATCACCGTAGTACTACAATGAAGCGCTTGACTCAACCAAATGCATCTTATATGGGATAAATAATATATACACGATATATATAAACTGGCTGAAATGTTTTGAAATCACTTGTACCCTACCTGATCGAACAAATCCAGTCTTTCACTCTGTCTGTGTCAGTTTGAGTCTTGTTAAAGATTTAAATACCTGTCGCCGAGATGCTCCTCTGTCGGTCACGGATTATAGAAAGTGAAACTTAAATCTATAGAGGTGGTTGGATTTATTCAAGCACGTTAAAAATATTTATTTGAAGCTTCTTTTTTTCAGATTCTTATTTACAGCGTTATTAATAGGCTGTATATTAACTTATTGGGAGAAAACCCGTAGTTCTATGTGAAATCAGATATTTGAGCACCCCTATATAGCCAAAATGGCATGATTTCGTTTCATAACACCTCTGCGAATATTCAACTGTGAGATTAATAGTCGAATCAGGCTCCTCCTATCAAAGCATCGAATCGTCGACTATTTGGGGGTCACCCCTAGTTTGTGTGAATCATTCAAAAGAACTGCTCGTTAATGAATCACTTAGTAATGACTTGCAGTTCTTTATAATGACTGAATAAATACAGTTTAAATTCATTAAAAAGAAATGCACTGATTCATTAACAGTGCATTCGTTAATGAGTTCAGCTCAGTTAATGGAGCTCTTTATAATGAGATATAAATACATAAATAAAAATAAATAAATACATGGAAAAATGCAGTAATTTAGCGATTCATTAGTGCATTCATTAATTAATTGATTGGTTAGTGCAGTTCTTTATAACAATTAATAAATAAATAAACATTTTTATTTAAATTCTGAAATAATTTTAATTTGTATTTAATATAAATGAATAATAAATACATTATTATTATTTGTATTATAAAAATATTTACATTTGTTCATATTTTGAAATTTACATTTATAAATAAAAGATTCATTCATTCATGAAATGAAATGATCGGTTAGTGCAGTTCTTTATAATGACACACAAAAATAAATATATTTTAAATTAATTAAAAAGAATGTTTCATTAACAGTTAATGTATTAGTGAATTGCTTGGTTAGTGCATAAATAAATAAATGCACATTATTAATTATAATTATTAATTTATTTGATTATTCATTTATTCCTTATTAATTATTGTATCACAATAATAGTAACAATAAACGTTATATAAAATATTTACATGTATTGCATATTTTTTATATATAATACTTTATAATTATTAAATTTGTATATATACATTTACAAATAACCAAGTTTATAAAAAAAAAAAACATTTTACAAAAAAAAAAAAATGCTGAAAGATTCATTAACGGTGCATTTGTTAATGATTCACTTATTGCAGTTCTTTCTAATTAATCACTTCAGGCAGTTGAATCAGAGTCGACTCATTGTATCGTCTCAAAGCGGCTCCGCTGAATATGAGCGTATCTCTGACAGAGAGTGTTAAACGTGATAAACGGTCTGGTGTTTGGGTCCGTCGAGTCTCTGGCCTCGTGCAGACACACAATGAAGAGTGTCAGATAACCTGCCACATTATCAACTCTTCACTTCACACCACGGCTCATCTGATTCCACATCATAGCACCTATTTACAGCTGCGAGGAGATGAGTGAGATCCAGAGCCTGTCTGCGTTCCTGACCTCGTCAGAGCAGAAGAATATCACTCATCCTCCAGACAAACGGCTGCTCAGGAATCACCGCATGGCTTCACAGGCTTCATTTAAAGCCAGACAATAGAATAGAATAGAGTAGAATAGAATAGAATAGACCAGAATAGAATAGCATAGAATAGCATAGCATAGCATAGAATAGAGCAGAATAGAATAGCATAGCATAGCATAGAATAGAGTAGAGCAGAATAGAATAGCATAGAATAGCATAGCATAGAGTAGAGTAGAATAGAGCAGAATAGAATAGAATAGAATAGCATAGAATAGAATAGCATAGAATAGAGTAGAATAGAGCAGAATAGAATAGCATAGCATAGAATAGAGTAGAATAGAATAGAGCAGAATATAATAGAATAGAACAGAATTACAAATAAATAAATAAATTAAATAATATAATGTAATAAATTAACTTTAAATAAATAATGAAATAAACAGGATTATAACAATATTCCATATCCTTTATGCAATATATTCCATGTCAAAATAAAATATAAAATACTTAAAAATGCTAAATAAGTTTCAAAATATTACAAACAAATAAGCAAATAAATAAATAAAACAAAATTGTTGTTACTTCATATGTTTCCAAATAAATGTATAATAAAATATTTATAATAAAATATACATATATTCAAGTAATAACATTTTTACATTAGTTATTATAAATGTATTATTAATTTCTATTAAATTAAAATAAAATTATAATATGTATTCGTTTACTGATTTAGTTATTTAAAAATGTCAACAATGTATGTTCATTTACTTTAAATGAGAACTATATATGAGTTTATATATGAGCTACATTTATTTATTGATATTTTAATGTAAATAATGTAAATATTTATTTACTCTTTTTGTTTACATCAATTATATTTAAATTGTTTTTTAATTATGATTATTATTATATTTAATAATATTGTGATATTACTTGTTATAAATATATTTATTGTTCATCTATATTCAAAATGTTATTTATTTATTTTCATGTAATTGTATTTATTTGTAGCTATTGTATTTTATTTTATTTACACATGGAATATATTGCAGAATGGTTATGAACAACTGTTATAATACTGTTTTTATTACTTGATATTTCTGTCTTTTTTTATTATTTCTTTATTTTGGAGCTTGACAGCCTCTGTCCTCTATCACTATTATTATATTGAAAAGAGTTGGCAGTATATTCTTGAAAAATGCGCTCTTTGTGCTCTGCTGAAGAGAGGAAGTCATACGGGTTTGGGTGAGAAAATGATGACAGATCTGTTGATTCTGGGCTGAACTCTGGCTCTAATGATGAACTAAGAGTGAAGCACCTGCTTTAATGGAGCTGTTGACGTGTCGTCCCTGAACACATGCAGAAAAATTATGAATCTCCTGTTTGTGCCCCAGCGAGGCCTGCAATACATCTTCATTTCAGCAGGTTGTTGTAAATGTCACTTAATGAAAAACATCAGAGCGTATGACAAATGCGTCAGCTGACGGAAAGAAACGGAGCCGTTTAACGAGCCGCGGCTGATTGCACGAGTGTTCACGGTTTGACAGAAACACAGTATTTCACTACATCACATCAGACTCTGTCCTGGGCTTTTCTGCAGAGATCTCGTGACTGTGAAGCTCTGCAGTGATTCCTGAGAAACAGTTTCACAGTCTCGTCCTCTGGAGGATGAGTGACATCCATCTGCGTGTGCTACTTTATCTACTTTATCTCCTTTCATTTAGACATGGAATATATTGCAGAATGGATATGAAGTACTGTTATTTATTTATTAATTTCTATTTATTTAAGTATCTTATATTTAGACATGGAA
The DNA here is from genome assembly GCF_001515605.1 of Sinocyclocheilus anshuiensis. Lineage (NCBI taxonomy): Eukaryota > Metazoa > Chordata > Actinopteri > Cypriniformes > Cyprinidae > Sinocyclocheilus > Sinocyclocheilus anshuiensis. Next base: position 7,442 of record NW_015542367.1, on the reverse strand, counting down.
TATATTGCAGAATAGATATGGAATACTGTTATTAATTAATTAATTCATTAATTAATTCATTAATTAATTTCTATTTATTTAAGTATTTTATATTTAGCAATGGAATATATTGCAGAATGGATATGAAGTACTGTTATTTATTAATTAATTTATTTATATTTAAGTATCTTATATTTAGACATGGAATATATTGCAGAATGGATATGAAATACTCATATTAATTAATTAATTTCTATTTATTTAAGTATCTTATATTTAGACATGGAATATATTGCAGAATGGATATGAAGTACTGTTATTTATTAATTAATTAATTAATATTTATTTAAGTATCTTATATTTAGACATGGAATATATTGCAGAATGGATATAAAATACTGTTATTAATTCATTAATTAATATTTATTTAAGTTTCTTATATTTAGACATGGAATATATTGCAGAATGGATATAAAATACTGTTATTAATTCATTAATTAATATTTATTTAAGTTTCTTATATTTAGACATGGAATATATTGCAGAATGGATATAAAATACTGTTATTAATTCATTAATTAATATTTATTTAAGTTTCTTATATTTAGACATGGAATATATTGCAGAATGGATATAAAATACTGTTATTAATTCATTAATTAATATTTATTTAAGTTTCTTATATTTAGACATGGAATATATTGCAGAATGGATATAAAATACTGTTATTAATTCATTAATTAATATTTATTTAAGTTTCTTATATTTAGACATGGAATATATTGCAGAATGGATATAAAATACTGTTATTAATTCATTAATTAATATTTATTTAAGTTTCTTATATTTAGACATGGAATATATTGCAGAATGGATATAAAATACTGTTATTAATTCATTAATTAATATTTATTTAAGTTTCTTATATTTAGACATGGAATATATTGCAGAATGGATATAAAATACTGTTATTAATTCATTAATTAATATTTATTTAAGTTTCTTATATTTAGACATGGAATATATTGCAGAATGGATATAAAGTACTGTTATTTATTAATTAATTTATTTATTTATAAGTATCTTATATTTAGACATGGAATATATTGAAGAATTAGGGCTGGGCGATAAATCGATAACGATAATTATCGCGCGACATACATTTAATGGAATATAGTTACAGTATTGTTTTCTGATTAATGGCATTTATGCGTTTATACAAATTGTATTTAAACTACTGTTTTTCATGGCATTTTTTATTTTTTGTCAAATAATGTGCAGCACGACAGAACTGTATAAATTAAAACATGGATGAAAAAAATATTTCGATTGATATTCCTTAAATAAAATATCATTATTATTACTTTGAGAAGTACGTTTTAATATACAATGTTAATATATTTTTTTAATGTAAAGTGTTACTGTATTTTTATGGCACTAGAAAAGCTTAGATTTTAGACTTGATAAAACCTAGAATTAAAATAGATGAAAAAAAAAATATTTTGTGACGGTTTACTTTATTATGTAAAAATGTATGTAAAAATTATTTTTCTAAGTTGTGAATAAAACAGATTTTGGAGTATGTTTTACAAGAAAATACTTTATCACGTTTAATTTATCACGTTACTTGCTGTTTCTTTGTAATCATTGATATAGTTGAGTTTATATTCACTGTTTTATATTTATATCTACTCGTTTATACATTTATTTAAATGTAATGAAATACAATATAATTAATTTACAACAAATCATTGCATTTTTATTTTCCTTTTTTTACACATTCATATATTCAGTTCTCTGATGTTGTTAATGGTCACATTTATTTATTTATTTATCACTAAATCAATAAAACACTAAATATATATATATATAAAATGTATAAAATTTGTTAAATGACTACATAATGTATTTTATATTTTCAATTTATATCTACTCGTTTATATATTTATTTAAATGTAATACAATACGATATAATTAATTTACAACAAATCATTGCATTTTTATTTAACTTTTTAAAACTATTAATTAATTTTTTTGCATATTCACAGTTCTCCGATGTCGTTAATGGTCACATGACTTGATTTATTTATTTATATATTTATTTATGGCTAAATATATAAATACATTTATTTATTTATTAATCTAAATATAATCAAATGATAATATAAAAGTTAATTTTGAAAAAAACATTGCATTTTTTATTTTTGTCAACAGAACTGCATAAATTAAAACATGGACGAAAAATATCTTGGTTGTATGATATTCTATAAAAATTTAAATATTAGTACTTTGATAAGTACCGATATTTGACATTAGTACTTTGATAATTTTAGTATACAATGCTTATCTGTCACAATTTATTTTATTGCATTTATTTATTTATTTTTGAACTTTTTCTCAAAGTAAGCTGTTGAAGTGAAGTTCATGTGTTAGGGCTGCACAATTAATCGAATTTCTAATCGCGATTACAATTACGGATGTCACAATTACGTAATCGTTCAAAGCGGCAATTAATCGTTCAAAGTCCACTTATGTTATTCTGCACGCTTAACAGCTGTACATCTTAAGGGTTTTTCAATTGTTTTAATTTTAGTTTTAATATGACATTATAATACCATGCATATTTTACCTTTTTTTATTTAAAGAAGAAACCAATCCAATGAAAAGATGATTTTTTGGGTGTTAGTATCAATATGTTAGTCTTAAGGTTGTCTATAAGGCAGTGTGCTCCAAAACAGTGACAAAATTCGCATTTAGAAGATATAAGCATTCAAAGCTTGCAGTTCGTCACTTCCGACAAAACGGCTCACCGATTTTTTTTTTGACGTCAGCTTCTCATCAAACTTTCTGTCCAATCAAATGCTCTCTAGAATCCGAAGCCCCGCCCCCTACACTATAAAATAGACGCTGAAGCCGCAGCTGAAATCGGTCACTTGTGCACAGAATTAGTATTTTCTGTACAGTGAATGGCACGTAGTGCACTATATAGGGGACAGGGAACGATTCAAACAGTGTAAATAAAATGTATCGGAGCTATTTGAATTCTACACAGAATGCTATATTTTATAGCAATATGGATGAGATTGTGGCTGTCAAACGCGGCTTTACGAAGCTCAACGGCTCTGAACGGCTCTAGCCCAAGCTGTGATATAAACGAATGCTATTGGCTATTTTTAAAAAGGGGCGGGGCTGCTTGATATGTCCCGCCCTGTCTTCCTGTTTCAGTTAAAATGACATCAACACAGAGTAACGCTGCGTGTTTCCAAGCAATTCAGGGGACCTTTAATACTATAGAAAAGCAATAAAGGTTTTTCAGTTTGAGGGAATTGTGATAATCGTAATTAATAATCGCAATTACAATTTCAAGGGAATAATGGACAATTATGATTTTTGCCATAATCGTGCAGCCGTAGTTCACGTTCTCATATATCGAGATGCAGACGAGCATCGTTTGTGTCTCATCTGATGCACTCATTCACACAGAGACACACAGAGAATGCAGATTTATTAGAGACTTGACTGGATGCGTTTGCTTGAGTTAAACCTGCTGAACTCGGGCTGGAGATCTGCCTTTAAACACAAAGCCGACGGTCAGATTGACACGATCTGCTGCGTTTGGCCTCCCTTCGCTCTTATAGTCTATTATCCGTCCCGTCTCATAATTCCCTGATCCGGGATCTCAAATGGTTTGGATTGGATGCGTATCTTTTCATATGTGTCCCTGGAGCACAAAAGCAGTGTTAAGTCGCTGGGGTATATTTGTAGCAATAGCCAGCAATGCATTGTATGGGTCAAAATTATACATTTTTCTTTTACGCCAAAAATCATTAGGATATTAAGATCCAAACGATACATCAATGGGAAGCTTATTTATTCAGCTTTCAGATTATGTATACATCTCAATTTCGAAAAATTTACCCTTATGACTGGTTTTGTGCTCCAGGGTCACATATTAAATTTGTTCCTGTATATTTGATCAAATAAATGCAGCCTTGATGAGTAGAAGAGAAATTAAAAATCGTTCTGATCCCAAACCTTTGACCGGTAGTGTATATATATATATATATGAATATGTATCTCTCCCAGGTCAAAACCAGTGCGTTATGAGGGTTAAGAGAAAGACAGAGCTGAACTCATGAAGGACGAGCAGTCTCTCTCTCGGTCTTGTGGTAGCGGGCCGCTTAGGAACCGCTTTACCTTATTACATTAGCTATTTGCTCAGCAGAGCCTCTCATTCCGAGCGACTCAAATAGCTTTTCCACACGAGCCGTTTATTCAGCTGGAGCAAACCCAGCTAAGTGCTGCTCTCCAGGGCTTCGCGCAGAAGTGCGCCTCCCTCCGCCGGGAATAAGTACACAGCACTCGCGGTCCGAAGGCAGATCGGAGTAATTAATTTAGCCGCGGTGCAAATGAAAACATCTGAGGGAGGAAAGGATCGGCTAATCCAGCGGTGAGGGGTCAAGAGCAACGGCGAGAGTTTCCTCCAAACAAAACGACGATCAGAAACACCAGACTAAACGTTACAATGTTGCATTTTCTCATTCATTCAGTTCACTTTTCGTAAAGTCATTTCAAAATGTACCAAAATGTGTTTATGCAAGTCAAATGTGGGTAAAACTGTTAATGTAGAAAATATAAATATAAATAAACAAGTAAAAAAAAGATAGATAAATAAAATAAAATGTACTGTATATAAAAAAAATAAGAGCGGGAATCCAACTATATAAAAAAGTAACATTGGAACAATTTAATAGCATGATTGTCACATTTATTTTGTTACATATATACACACATATAATATATAATTAGTTATGTTATTATTTAATAAGTATATTATTTTTATTTAAAATTCTCACACATTTGTATATTTAAGAAATATTA